>NC_058415.1:25586784-25886784 GCF_002201575.2 Neomonachus schauinslandi
TTAGGAACACAAGCAGGGGGAGTGGGAGAGGGAGAAGCAGGCTTCCCGCCAAGCAAGGAGCCTGATGTGGGACTTGATCTCAGGACCCTGGGATCATGACCCAAGCCGAAGGCAGACGCTTAACGACTGAGCCACCCAGGCGCCCCGAGGTGTTTCTTTATTGTAGTTGAGTCGGCCCTCCTCAGACATAGTATTGTATGGTCGGGAGGGGCAAATAAAAAACACCTTATTGTTCTTCCCGCATTGTCTTTCTGTGAGTTTCATAATCTCGCACTAAGTTTGAGTCTTTCAGACCACGGAAGTCACGTGACGATTCTTCGCATACATTTGAGAAAATGAAGTTAGGAAAATGTAGTACTTCTCAGAAAGTGTAGCTGTGACCTGGTGGTTTTGCTGGTGAGCTCGGTAGGAAAGGCATGCACTGACAGAAGTTGTAAGTCTGGAAAAAGATGAGTTTTCCAGATTATGGGCTAACCTATTTACTTTTGATTCCCATCCCAAATCCTTTTTCTATACATGACATTTGCTGCATTGAACTGATGTGATGTTCATGTTGTTCCCGGGAGCCTTGCGTGAGTAATGAGTTTAGGTGTTACCTTTCTGTGACGAGGTCGATTACACCCATACATCAGTCATACCCACTGCAGCCCTTCCCGTGTGTGGTTTAGGTAAATCTGGCTCTGAATCCTCAGCCTTTTTACTTTTTTATGGGACTGCATGTGTAAAGGCAGGAGGCGACTGTGTGTGGGGCCCCTCGGGGCTTGAGGACAAATCAGGGTGACTGACTAGTCCTAGTTTTCTTTTTTTTTTTTAAAGATTTTATTTATTTATTTGAGAGAGAGAGTGAGAGAGAGAGCACAAGGGGAGGAGCAGGAGAGGGAGAAGCAGACCCCCTGCCGAGCAGGGAGCCCGATGCGGGACTCGATCCCGGGACTCCAGGATCATGACCTGAGCCGAAGGCAGTCGCTTAACCAACTGAGCCACCCAGGCACCCTAGTCCTAGTTTTCACACTAAAAGTCCTATGTCTGGGGAAAGCCCTCATTCCTGGACAAACTGCAGGGATTTTCCTGGGACTATCCCAGTTTTAAAACTTAGAGTTCACTGTCTCAGAAATGCCCTGGGTAGGGGTGCCTGGGTGGCTCAGTCGTTAAGCATCTGCCTTCGGCTCGGGTCATGATCCCGGGCTCCTGGGATCGAGCCCCGCATCGGGCTCCCTGCTCCATGGGAAGCCTGCTTCTCCCTCTCCCACTCCCCCTGCTTGTGTTCCCTCTCTCGCTGTGTCTCTCTTTGTCAAATTAATAAATAAAATCTTTAAAAAAAAAAAAAAAGAAATGCCCTGGGTCTTAGGCAGCCAACCTAGTACAAACCAAAGTCTGTATACTTATATCCAAATATTTAAAAAATATGAATCAAGTTAATGAAATGCTAAATAGAATAGGTTCTATCTTCCTACCTTGGCATATATATGTGTGTAGTGACCTGAAAGGCTGGGTTTGAGGATCTATTCTCCCAGATTCTTGGAGTTCCATGCTGGAAGGTAGTGGTTTTTGTAGAGCTGGTTCCTGGCCATACCCCCTGCCCTGTGCCTCTGAAACTATATGGCGAGAGGTACATGAGAGGCAGTGAGCAGGCGTGTGGACACCCCAGGTCACCTGCCCTTGCTCAACGCTCCCCCTTCCCTTGGGTCTTGGGTCAGAAGGTGCTCACTCATACCAGTGGTGTGGCCACCTGTGGGCTGACAGATGTAAGGAAAAGGCTAGCTAGTCCTAGGAAGTGTGTTTGGGGGGAGGTGTAGGGAAGGAAATGTGAGTCCTGGGTCCTGGATCCTGGAGGGAGGTCTAGAAGTGGAGTGTGGACTCTGGTGGGAAGGTACCCTTGCAGATGCAGACTTGTATATTGAGGGCACAGTGAGGAGGGGACCAGAGTGGGATCTTGTAAAGTATGGATTACTGAGCAGTTCAAAGAATGACTTGCTCACTTGGGGTTACAGAACCTTTCCTTCAGTAGGGGTAGGAAATCCTCACAGTGACAGGACACCCACTTGGTCCAGGGACTTTGCAAAGGGAAAGGATTTCAGCAGGTGGGTGGGTGCTCTGCATATGACGTCACCAGGGCTGCCACTGGGATTTCATGCTGCTTTATCCACTGAATTATCCCTCAAACTGCAAGACAGCCTTCAAGGCCCTTCTCAAGAATATCACATCCAGTACAAATAATCCTGATAATACATATTAGCATATTATAACTCAAGACTACTTTAAAATGGTGTTTGGGATAATAAAACTCAAAATACTATGAAATATACTAGGATTGGTGACTTTGCATGAGTTGACACAGGGCCATTTTGTATGGCAGCACAGGTTGTGCACTGCACAATTTCAGGTGGTGTCATTCACATAGACTACAGTCTAAATGGCGCCCCAGTTAGCATGGACTGCTCAGCAGTTTACAGCATCCCTGAATCGATTGTACCTAACCATCTACTTAATGTTTCCCCTGCTGAAATAGATATTCTATTAGTTGAACTGTGGTTAAAATTCTGATTTGAACATTAAGGCCATTTTTATTTGGTTCTTCATTTAGACTACCTTTGATAGGGAATACATGAACAGAAAATTGGCTCTAGTTTCCCTTTATCTTAGAGGATATTTTTCTGCTGAAGGGTTTAGAAGTGAAATGAGAGCTGAATAAGCTTTACAGTTTACAAGCAAGTAAGTGAAGGCTAAAAGCATAGGAAGTAGCTTTGGAAATTTATTTTGTAATCATGCAAATGTTATATCAAATTTTAATTTTATTTCCAAGTAGGCTTTCCTATAGAGACCTGGTTAGTTCTGATTGGAGAGTAAGTAGCAGATGGTTTTGTCACCAGTTCTTGTTGATGATAATTTAAAAAAAATAAAAAAGTTTTTGCAAATTTTCATGAGAATATTTCAAAACAGAGTATTCTGATTATCTTGGTGACTAAAGAATCATTCCCCACCCCCGCCCCCCAATTAAGTGGATATACTTTTGCATTTGTCTCTGATATAACATTTATGTATAATCTCTTATACATAAATCGTTTCAATAGAGAAAGTACATTTATTTTTCTGTGTTGTATTAAGGCGAAGAAAGGGTTCGTTTATTCAACCTTGGCAACCCCCCTCTGAACACCAAGTGGAGAACAAAACTGTGCATTAGATATCATTATTTGGGCTGGTTAATAATGTGTTTGTGAAAGCAAGTAGACCTGCCAAAGTACACTTTGAAAGTAATACCCAAGCCATCAGAGGTTTTATCTTTTGTTGTTTAAAGTGGTATGGAGATAATCTGTCTCTGGAATAAAAGTACCAGGATTGCAGTTAAAATGGCCAGCTGTATACTAGAAATAGTTGTAATGCATTGATTGCTGAAGTTTTCCCAGCTATATAGTGATTTGTAATTTCTCCTCATTCATTTCTTTTCTTTGGAAGGGGTGGAGGTTTGGGGGCTGGGGAGGGAAACAGTTCACATGAAGCAAACCAAGAATTTCAGGTTTCATGTTCCTGTTCTGTAAAACAAACTATAAACCTATAAAACCTTCAATATATATGTAACTCACTTTAGTGGGGATACTTAGTATTAATTCTGAATGCATACTTACAAATCTTTGCTTTGTTTTGCCTTTTAGGTGCCAACCCAAATTATCCTGATGTAATTTATGAAGGTAGCTATCATGTTGTCTTTATTTTGTTTTTTGTTTTTTTTCAAAATGTTTGTCTAAAATGAAACAAATCAACTAAAAGAGGACCTTTAAGCTCAGTTAAATTTACACTTTAAGCATTACATGGGCCACAATAATATTTCAAAAATCATTCAATATTGATGGCTGTTTTCCCTTGATATTTACAGTGCTTGTAAATAGCATTTTCTCTCTCATGTTCTGTTCTTGGAAGTAGTAAATCCATTCCACTGTAATAGACATTTTGTTTCTATAATTGGGAACTAATTACCTATTTAAAAGCCATGACTACCAAGAAAAGGGAGGTGTATCAGTTTCTGGCTTTGAGAGTAAACCCAATTCAAAATTCTGTTTCTTGTATAATAAGGAAGTTTGGCTCACAGACAGGAGCCTCCAAAGTAGGGCATGTTTTTAAGTTTGGTTAACCAGTGGCTCTACCATGTCATCAGGCACCCAAGTTTTTCATCTTTATACCCCACTGCGTACTGTGCCCACTTCCCCGAAGGCTGACTCCTCTCGTGGTAGTAAGATGATGCTCACAGAGGGGCCGCTCTCACTCACGTTGTTAGGAGAAATGGAAGAGCTTCTGAAGGCATTCCAGAGGAAAGGGAACTTTCCCAGAGATCTCCATCAGCCCTCCTTGAATCTGATTCATGACCCAGTGGGTCATAGTCCATTCTTGCCACCATTACTGATAAGAAGGTTGGATTAACCCTTGACTAACTAGAACCACCCCTGGAGTTTAAATATTCCTCAGAGAATGTCAGTGAACCCCTTGAATAAGATGGGGTTCTCTTAGGAATGTAGGAAGGGAGAAGCCAGAAGGTGGACTATATTAGCGTTTAACTGGGTATCTCATCCGTGCTTTGCTATTTTAATAGAATTCCAGGGATGTTTGGTTAGGTGTGAAAATCCGTCTTTAACAGATTCCCAAACTACCTTCATGACCAGGAAGCCTCTGTTTGGGGAAGTGGCAGCCTCAATTTCAAGACTTGGCTCAAAATTTAAGACTGATTAAAAGTTAGATTGAGTAAAATGTGACATGTATAACTTATTCTATTAAATATTCCATTCTTTACCTTGATGTACACGTGGACATTTAATTTTTTTTATAAAAAGATTCTATATTTGTATGTTTGTTATATGTGTGTGTATTTAACTTGAGCTAATTTTAACTGGGGGATTATATTATCTTTACCTGTTTTATGCATGTTAAACTATATATCCTTCAAATTGTGTTTTGGATGATTTTGTGCATGTGATTTGTGAATTTTTGTTTTTATTTGCCCCGGTACGGCTTAAAGAAAAAGTATCTCAAATTGTGTCACAGAAAGCTATGTTTGTGATTTTACGTTTTAAAATTATGTTTTGGACTCTTTTCCAGTAACTTCAAGACTTTAAAAATTCCATCTTCCCTTTGGCCTCAGATCCCACTTTGGATCTTTGGGCCAAATATGAGATTAAACTCTCAATACTTCAGTGATTTAATTTTGCATGAGTGGCTCATTAGAATATGAGGAGGTAAAAAAATTAGCAAATGGATGATATTTCTTAGTGTTTGGTTGAAATCAGTGTTCTAGTATATTTAAAATGAAAATGGTGACAATGTAGTTTTGGAGTTAAGAATAAAACAGCAAACAGAAAATAGATGCTTTTTCAGTTACTATTTATTCACATTCAAAGGAACACTCTGCTAATATAAATATAATTTAAATTTGTTGCCCCAAAGCCAGCTTGATAGTCCTACCGAGGGAAGTTTAGCTGGGGCTCACTTAATGAGGTTAATGAGGTTAATGACTTAATGTTCAGGATGGAAATTGCATTCCTCATATCTATTGAGAAGAAAAATACCAAACATTTACAAACAACATTGTCTGCAATAAGTTCATCAAAAATTTTCTGTGACTTTTTATATGAATATGACTAAATGTTCACAGTCCCCCCCCAAAAAAAAAACCCCCAATCATTTATTTCCAGCCTGCTCCATATAGACTAAAATTGATTCAGAAGATGGCAGGGACATTTGAGACGTGCTGATGGGACAATTCTTAATACTGTGTTGGTGCAGCTCCCTCTCTATTAATTCAGAAACCAAAATGTTGGCAATTCAGACCTTTTCAAAAAAGTTCATATGGGCACCCAAGTCCACATCAATGCTGACTCCATAGCCCCTCCTGAGTGGCTGCCTCGTACCCAAATAAGATTCATCAGCCCTGGAATGAGTGTTGCTGATTTGAGGTGTGGTTCATGTTTAGGCTTTGCCACCTTCCTGCCAGTTCACCTTACACTAGTCATTTGACTTTTGACTAGTCAGATGACCTTCTTCAGCTATAAAACTGGTGATTAGATTCCATATCCAAAGGCCCTTCCAGGTCTATAAATGTATGACTCTTAGAGGATCGATTCCCTTTCGTATTTATATTAAAGACTTCATTTAAAAAAGGGATATATTCTTACCTACCAAGGAAAACCTGGTTTAGAATTTGTCTGCCAAGCCAGTGATGGAAAGATCTGGGTTGCATTACATTTGAGCATCATGCAATCCCAGGACTACAATGGCTTTCACCCAAGAGCTGGGTCGTTCCTCTGCAGCCAGGCTGTCAGGGGCTTGGAATCGTTGTGATTTGTCTTGCTTCGTGGTTCTGGGTCATACTGTGGCCTCGTGTTTGTTGGTAGCCTGGTGACAACTTCATGGTTCCTTCTCTTTCCTGTTTCTCCAATTTAAGATTATGGGACTGCAGCAAATGACATCGGGGACACCACGAACAGAAGTAACGAAATCCCTTCCACAGATGTTGCTGACAAAAGCGGTCGGGAACATCTCTCGGTGAGTAAGATAAATAGTTGTTTCCTAGGTCGGCTCTGAGTGCTGTGGATGCTTAAATGTTGGGGGGAGCAGAACTGCTTCGGTGCGTGTCTTTCAACATGACATTTTTACTGTTCAGGTGTGAATAGGGTGTTGACGTTTGGAAGACTTCACAGAAAGGTTCGAGAGAAGTGATAAATGTGCTGTGTAGCCTCTGACTTACTTGCTTCCCCTTTTATGTGTCCCTTTAATTGCTAGTGGTTCTTATTTTAAATGTCTGTCCTTTAAAAGAAGAGCAGTGTCTCATTTGGGCATTATTCCCGTCTTCGGCATCTTCGCGCCTGTCTTGTTCCGTATTTTAATAGTCTCATTGCCCACTAAATTTAAGGAATCCCATAGGTTCTGGGAGGGACGGGCAGTGGGAAGATAGAAAAATATGAAGGAAGAGCAGGTCTGTCCTTCAGGAGTTTATACTTCGGTCAGAGCCCTCAGCGGTAACCGGATACCAGCACCTGTGATACAGACAGAGAAGCAGGGGGATGTGAGAGCTGGACCTAGAGGGGCAGGTGCTCCACTCCTTCCTGCTGGGAGCTCCAGAGGGGTCTTGCTGGGGCCGGGGGCATTTTCCAGCTGTGCGGGATGGCTGGATTTAGACGGACAGGAAACCAAGGGAAGGGCATTTTGGGTGTGTGCACAAGAGCCCGCGGACCGGAAAACGGTTTTGATGGGAAGGTAAGGTATGTGTTGGGGTGGGGGGGTCGTCAGAGGCACGATCGGAGAGGTGGTTGTGCCAGGTCATGGGGTTTTGAAACACAGTGCCAGGCGTTAGATTTATCACTCAGGGAGGAGCCACTGAAGGGGGCGGGCTTGAGCCCCAGGACTGTGGCAGGGCTGGTCTGTCAGCTGCTCAGCTCAAAGGCCAGCAGCGTCCCTCATTCTTCTTGTCACTGTCACGTGCACCCAGTCCCCTGTGCTGTGAGCTCTGCCACCTGATAAACCCCAAACCCATCCACATCCCCCCCCCGCTGCCATGGCCGCAGGCTCACCTGAGGGTTGGGAAACTACGGCCCGCAGGCCAAGTCCGGCTCACCCCCTGTTTTTGTGCCATCTGCAGGCTAAGAAGAGTTTTTACCTTTTTAAGTGGTTTGGGAAAAAAAAATGAAAAGGAGAATGATATATTTCGTGACGTGTGCAACTCTTATGAAATTCAAATGTCAGGGTCCGTAAAAAATAAAGTTTTATCGGAACGCGGTCATGCCTATTGACATATCGACTGTGGCCTCTTTTGTGCTACAGACGTGGCTGGAGTAGCTGCAGCAAAGTCTGTATGGCCTGCAGAGCTGGAAGTGTTTAGTATCTGGCCCTTCACAGAGGGAGTTTACCACAGTTGCTCGTTCCCGGATGACCTCTGCAGCCTCTACTTGTCCCTCCTCTCCCACCCTGTGATCTCCTGGCCTTTCTCCATACAGCAGCCTGAGTGACCTTTGAAAAGCACAAATCAGATCATTTTTATTGTCATTCTCAGAGTCTTCCCAGTGCGAGTGTAAGAGAACTTTTATTACAAAAGCCCAGCTCCTCATGGTGGCAAAAAGGCCCCGCATATCTTGCCCTCGTCTGCGTCTCTGCCTTCACCCCGCACCCTGCCCTCACATGTGCCACCTGTCCTTCTTCATGTTCTCTCACATGCTTCGGGCTTACTCTGGTCTCACAGCCTTTATGTTTGCTGTTCCCTGTACAAGGCATGCACTTCCCAATGGTCATCACATGGCTTTAGCCATCAGGCAGCCACGATCATGTTCTGTTTTCTTCTGAGCAGTTATTCTTGTCTGTAATTCCCTTGCTTCTTTATTGTTTACTTGTGTAATGTCTTTTTTTTTTTTTTTTTTGGTAATGTCTTTTTTCCTTCCCTAGATTCTTTTTAGAGAGAGAGACAGAACACGTGCACATGGGGTGCACGGAGGTGGTGGGGAGGGGCAGAGGGAGAGGGAGGGAGAGAATCTCAAGCAGGCTCCACGCTCAGCACGGAGCCCGATGTGGGGCTTGATCTCATGACCCGGAGATCATGATCTGAGCCAAAATTAAAGAGTTGGACGCTTAACCAACTGAGACACCCAGACCCCCCTCCTTCCCTAGATTCTTTAGTGAATTTCCAAGTCTAGGCAACCTGGTCAGTGTTTTTCAGAGCTGTATCCCTCATCCCTCAAATAGTGTCTGGCACCTAGGAGGTAATAAAAATTGGAGGCTGATTAGAGTAATGGTGAGTGCTCTAGAAGGGGTTGCAGGAGAGAGATTGGAAGCAGTGTGATTAGTTAGGGAGATGTGATTTATATTTAAACCAGGGCCCTGGCGGTGGGAATGGGAGGATCGTAACAGATGTAGCTCAGCTGCAACTCAAAATACGCGTATCCAGTACATGGAGACACACACACACATATTTCCATAGATGATGGGATGCATTGCATTGAAATAGCAGGGACAAATGCCGTGGTAAATCAGCTGCAGAATGTTTTCTACTTCCTGCCTTGTGCAATCTTTTTGGTTTATTCTCATACCAAACCACTTAGTGCTTTTTGGTTTGAGAAAGTTGTTTGTGTATATAAGGAATCCAAGGAGCATGTGTTAAGCCCACAGGTGTGTACATATCCCAGTTACTAAAAATTACATGCCAACTTCACTTTTCTCTTTTGAGACCAAATCATAAATTTAAGTCCCTAAGTGGCACATCTCAGTGATATTTGGACTCTTTACAGTAGGGCCACTGGAAGGCAAGATCACTGAAAATACTCTTTGTTGAAAGTTGGTACATTACAATTCCACCTGAGGTCCCTGGAAATCTGCATGACGGGTGCAAGGTGTAATGCTTTGTACAATTTAAAGAAAGTGTAAAACTTAAGTCTGGATCAGATATTTAATTCATGAACAGTTCCTGATCACAAGGAGGATTGTTAGATTAGAAGAGTTTCAGAGTCAGGGAGCTGATAGAAGAGTTAAAGGTGTTATCAGAGCATTTGGAAGACAGCCTCAAATGCTCTCCTTTCTGGTCCAATAAGTGCTCTTCATGAACCTTGCTGGATTTTTTGAGTAGAGCAGGCCCTTGTTCATGCTGAGAGATATCCTCAGATTAAAAACAACTAACCAACCAATCAACCAACCAGCCACATAATTAACCAAACAACCAACCAGCCAACTAACCAAACAACCAATCAACTAACCAGATAACCAGCCAACTAACCAAACAAGCAAACAGCAAACTAACCTACCAACCAACCAACCAACTAACCAAACAACCAAACAACTAAGCAGCCGGCCAGCCGGCCAACCAAACCAACCAACCAAGCAAAGAAATGAACAAATACATTCACCCCTGCTTGTCTCCCACATAAAGACCACCCCCACCCAACACATGCACCGTACATGGAACTATATTTATCAAACAATTCATTTTTGAGGAAACAATTCTTCTCATTGTCTTGGGATTCTTTGTTTATTAAAGGATTCTTTGCATATAGAGCTGCTTCAACAGGTTTAAATATTTGCTTGCAGATCATTAGCTGCTCCCCAGCAGTAGAACCCCTTCCCATTTTCCAGGCTGACTTAAACACTATAATGAAATAGAGAAGTCAGGGCAGGTATTATTATCTCCGTGTACAAGTGAGGGAATGGAAGCTTGCAGAAGTGAAGCATCTGTTAACTCTCACAGCTCGTAAAGGCAAGGTGTCCTGGAAACATAAGGACCAAGTCTTCTGAATGCCAGTCAGGTACTTTCTGAAGTGGGTCAGAGGCTGTCTCTGGTCCTACAGAGAAGTTGTGGGGCTAAGGGCAAGTCCCTTAACATCTCTCCATCCCCGTTTCCTTATCTATGAAATAGGGATTGAACTTGTTTATTCAATTTTTCTCCTTCTATTAGTACAAGTCTGGAATTTAGTAATAAGATTGAGAAACTGAGAGCTAAAATACTACGATCTCTTTTCCATGCAAATGTTAGTTAGAAATAAAGATGGAAAAAAAAGAAAAAAAACCACTGCAAATCATTAGGTACATTTGAGGGAAACAGCGTTAGTTACAAGTTGATCTATAATTAACCTTTTAGGAATCACAAGCACTCTGTTTGTATATAGGCCACAGAGACAGAGTTAAGTCTGCACTCAAACATTGGCAGAGGTGTTCTCTGGGAGAGCCACTCACAACTCATGACCACAGGGCCGGAGGAGAGGATTCTCACAGCTTGGCTCCACTCTGGCCAAGTGTGTGGCATGTGCCCTTTCCTGGGTTTCGTGCCTTCTTTAATGCTGTCCTGTCCCCAGTGGACGCCAGAGAGGATGTCACAGGAGGATTAGCCATGCATTTTTATTATCCTGTCTTCCCTCTCAGCCATGTGTTTTGAAAGAGTACTATAAAGGCTGAACCATGGATAAGTCGCAGGTTTTGTACTTAGACTTCAGTTCAAATCCCAAGCTCGAAAGGTGTGATCTTGGGTTGCTTATTTAACTTCTTATAAATCTCTGTTTTACCATCCTCATAGCCAACATTAATTTATTATCTATTGTAGAAGACTCTGTTCCAAACCCATTATCTGCATTAACTCACCGAGGATTTAAATAATCTGCAAGGTAGAATGATTATATTCCCTGTTTCACACATGAGGCGTGTGGGATGCTGACAGATTGAGTAATTCTGAGGTCAGGCACCCAGTAAGTGGTAAATCCAAATTTCAAACTCATGAGGAACTCATGTTCTTATAATGAGAGGCTCTACTGCCTCTCATTCCGAGATGGGTACATTAGTCAGCATAAACTATGCTGCAGTAACAAAAATCCCCAAATCTTAGCAGCTTAAAACGACAAAGGTTTACTTCCTGCCTCATTATTTGTGTTGACCGGCAGTTCGGTCAGCCTTGTCCTCATTCTAAGACTAGATTGATAGGCAGCCACTTTTGGAAAGTTAGCATTTATTAAGGCCCAGAGAAAGAAGTATGAGAGCAGGGTTCTCAGCCTTGGAACTATTGACATCATTATTATGGACGAATAACTTTTTGTTGTGGGGTTGTTAAGTGTTGTAGGATGTTTAGCAGCATCCCTGGCCTTGACCCATTAGTTGCTAGTAGCATCCTCCTCCAGCTGTGAAAACCCCAAATTGACAGCTGTCCCCTAGGTATAACATCATCCCTGGGTGTGAATAACTGCCTCAGTCTAAGATCTCAGGGTAGCAGTGAAATGCTCCGTTGTCAGGGATATGAGTCTCACCTCATTGGCCAGAACTGGTCACATGCACCCATCTTACCACAAGGAAGCCAGGAAGTGAATCTTATAAAGAGAAACACAGGATGAAATAGAAATGTTTGGTAAACAGCATTAATGATTATCACAGATGGGAATAATAATATATGTCTTAAGGATTATTATGCAGATTAAATGAAACAAAAAGAAGCTTAAGCATCTAAGTAAGTGTGGACATCTAAAACAGTTTAGAATAGGAGTCTGCAAACTATATCCATCTGTTTTTGTCAATAAAGTTTTATTGGCACCCAGTCATGCCCATTGGCTTACCTACTGTCTATGGCTGCTTTCACTCTACACCAGCAGAGTTGAGAGTTTGTGAAAGAGACTGTATGGCCCCCAAAGCCTAAAGTATGTACTGTCTAACCCTTTAGAGCAAAAGTTGCTGCCTCCTGGCTTAGAGAGTCACACTTTTCTTGGGAGCAGGACCTTGGAGTGAGCAGCAGGAATGGAAGGAGATGCATTGTTCTGCTTCCATCTTTGTTTCTGAAATGTTAATATGTACTTCATTAGCATTACACTCTTAGGCCTCTGTGATCTCTCTCAGGGTTGTGGCAGGATTCACACGGATCTGCATCTACTCTCTCTACTTGTGTAACCCACATGTTGCAATTACATTTTAAGTTTAAAAAAACTTTGTGTTGACCTCTATTATACATGCACATATGTGTACCTATCATAAATCTACAACCCAATGAGCTTTCACAAGTGCACTCACCCACAGGTACCCCTCCTGCTCCCTTCCCTGCCCACTCCCAGCTCCATGGGACTCTGATTTCTAAGAGCAACAAACTTAAAAAAAATCTTTTTATTATGGACAGCTTTCTAACATGCCCAGCGATAGAGAGCATAGCAAAATGAACCCTACTGTATCTTTCACCAGCTTCTGAAATAATCAGTATTTTATCATTCAAGCTTTGTATATTCTCTCTCCTCTCTCCAGGTAGGTAGGTAGGAGGATAGATAGATGGGGAGAGAGTAATATATCTCTGTGTTTATACAGTATCAATTACACTGATATTTTTATAACTTCTAACTTATGTGTTCTCATTTGTAAAGTAGGGATAATAATCGGACCTACAATACTTCATTGTAGAGTTGTTGAGTGATAAATGGGTTGGTAGACACAAAGTTCCTAGCAGAGCAAGTAGTAAATATGAACTGTCATCCTCATTATCATCATCACCTGGATGTAGGGAACTAAGGAGCAAGGTCATGACCACCCTCCCTTCTTTCCTCTAGGTCTATGCTGTGGTGGTAATTGCGTCTGTGGTGGGATTTTGTCTGCTGGTGATGCTGTTTCTGTTGAAGTTGGCAAGACACTCCAAGTTTGGCATGAAAGGTAAGAAGGGTTCTGTTTATTTTACTTCTTATGTGGAATCATTTTTGGCTTCTGACTAATGCTAATTACCACTAAAGAAAGAAGCAGCTAGAATTACAATGACTAGGTTTTAAGGCTGAAAAAATAGCAACAAGGATATGATACTACAAATCAAGGCAGAGCAAAATAATGTTGATTACTCAGCAGTGCCCACTTTCCAAGGAGGACGGTTGTCCCAGAAGACACTGAACTTGAACTGGTTTCCTGAGTCTCAAGTAACAAATAACGATATAGGCAAAGAGTGCCTGGGTTTCCCTTCGGCTTCAGAAAGGCAGGCGAGGTGTGATGGAAGTAGGTTAGCTACAAAACACAAGTGTTTTGTGCAGAAGGGTCCTTTCTGCTGTGCAGGTGACTTCCAGACCCTTCCGTGGTAGCTTTTTTTGTTGCTACTGCTTTACAGTAAAGTTCTCATCTTCTGAGATTTGAACTGTGCTGGGGAAGCGAAATCAGAACACCGGCTGTACGTTGAAGCTTTGTGAATGAGCGTGTGTGTGTGTGTGTGTGCACGCGCACGTGCATGCGTTAATGGAAAGATGCCCAGTGCTTGATTAAAAATTGTAAAATTGTTGGCCATGTTGCCCAAGAATAGACCAGGGGTCTCTCTCAGAGGACTGAAAATTCATTGTAGGGGGGAAAACTTTTTAAAATGTTCTTGTTATATAAATAGCCAAGATTTTCAGCGATTGAAAAGCATTTGCTCTGAAGTTTAAACGTTACGTATTGACTAAGATGCTATTGTTGAATTTTGTGTGGTCTCTTATAAATAGCCACTAGCTTGGGAAAGCCGCGAAGAAGGTTTAGTGGTGGCTTCGTTGTGTTAAAGACAACGTGGTGGGTTTTCTTGATCTGTCTGGTTCATTACAACCACTATTTACACTGCCTACTCACTTGGAAGTGATGTTTATGGAGCGATAAGCTGTCCAGCGTACCCTGGGCTCTGGGATGGAGTGGATCTCTTTCTGACGTTTTCTCCTCTCCCTCTGTGGGTGCCCATGATCAAAATCCCTAAACCTGAAGTGAACGGGGAGCAGTAGTGGTAAATTAGGCCTTGAATAGCCCCCAGATCTGCTCCTGACTTTCTCTGGACCTGCCGATTCTTTTTTTTTTTAAAGATTTTATTTATTTATCTGAGACAGAGAGAATGAGAGAGACAGAGAGCACATGAGAGGGGGGAGGGTCAGAGGGAGAAGCAGGCTCCGTGTCGAGCAGGGAGCCCGATGCGGGACTCGATCCCGGGACTCCAGGATCGTGACCTGAGCCGAAGGCAGTCGCCTAACCAACTGAGCCACCCAGGCGCCCGGGGACCTGCCGATTCTTGACATTTCTTTTGGAGGAGGAAAGATCTCTCATTCTCCAATTATAAATAAGGCCCGGGGGAGGGACAGTGATTTTAATTAGTCCTACTACGATGCTGGTTTACAAACGTGACTTCGCATCAGCAGCTCCTGGAGGGCTTGTGAAAACACAGATTTCTGGGCCACCCCAAGAGTTTCTGATTTAACAGGTCTGAGGTGGGCCTGATACTTGGCATTTCTAACAGTTTCCAAGGATGCCAATACTACCGTGGCCCAAGCATTCCTGGAGAATCAGCGTTCTATGGGATCAACATGGGCTAGCACCTGCTGAGTGACGAGATGGGGGAGGGGCATTGCTTTGCAGACCTTTCTGGGCCTAGGTCTGGGCGAGGCTACTGTTTTCTGCATGTCAGCCACCCACCATGGCATTTTGTTTTCCTCATTCTGATCAAGTACTTTGTTTCCTTAGAGGCACTTGGAGTGGATGTCCCCAAGCAGGGATTTTACTAGAGAGAGCCAGATACTAGCATCATTACTTTCCCTTCTTGAGGGTTTAGTTTGAGACCTTTCATCTCATGGGTTCTTCAGAGAGAAAATCTGTCTAGGTTCTACTGGGAGCTGCACAAAAGCTTTGGGAACCCTAGCAGTGATATTTAGGAGCTGCTCTCACCCCAGCTTTGTGTTAGGAAAACAACCTCTGGAATGGTCTGTAAGCGTTGACATAGTCTGTGCGGCACAGGGAGGGAGAGACTAAAAGGTAGACATTTGTTTCAGAGAAGATTGTATTTCCTATAGAGACTCCCACATGAAGACTGAAACAGATTTTTATTTGGATAATTTGGGATGATTACCGCTAAAGCACCTACATTTCCCGAACGTTTATAACCTAAGGGGATCCTTAATGAATTGTAAGGAAGATTTTGCTAAACCTTGTCCCAGAGCTAGTAAATGACTTCCTTCAGGCAGTCGCTACTATATCCTATGCTTTCACTCCCTAATTTACAAACATAAATAAACTTGTTTTTGAAAAAATCATCTCGGAGACTCACGGTCTTGTTTAGAATAACTTCTTTTTCTATTTTTGCTGCACGTCTATCCATGCCATGGTTTAAACACATGGGGCTTGGGGCACCTGGGTGGCTCAGTCGTTAAGCGTCTGCCTTCGGCTTGGGTCATGATCCCAGAGTCCTGGGATCGAGCCCCGCATCGGGCTCCCTGCTCCACGGGAAGCCTGCTTCTCCCTCTCCCACTCCCCCTGCTTGTGCTCCCTCTCTCGCTGTGTCTCTCTCTTGTCAAATAAATAAATAAAATCTTTAAAAAAAAAAAAAAAAACACATCGGGCTTGAGCTGAGGCTATTGTTTTTACTAGTCAGATGCTGAGTTGATGATTTTTTTTTGTGGGGGGGTCTGGGAGATAAGATGAGGGCAAATGAAACTGCATAAAAAGTGGTATTTAACATTAAAAGAAGTTAATGTACTTTAAATGCTATTAGTGCTGGGATCACTGCTGAAAAAGATGTATGCCTTAAAAAGGGAAGAGTATGTAAAAATACTATTATACCTCCTGAAATCGCCAGGAAACACGTGAGTGCTGATTTCTCAGTAATAACCGTGTGAAATGCACGTAGCCTTGGCCAGGACCAATGGCTCTGTTCTGTGTGATGGGCAAATGAGCTGTTCCAAATGTAATTCTTGCCCTCAGAAGCACCTTCGGGAGATTCTGCCTCCATTCCTAGTCCCTTGTCTGGGAGACAGATTGAGATTGCAGGTGGCGGTCAGCCTGCCCACCAGGTACTTGCAGCTTTTTGCCCATCCCAGCGTCCAATGTTGGGCGCTGTGTCATCACAGTAGCTGTCTCAGGATCATAACCATAGCTTAAGATTGTGGATTGGAAGGGTCTGGGGTCACCAGAAACCTCTTTAAATCACACTGCAGCTGAATGCAGGGCAACTCAAGCCCTGTGGATTGACCTAAGGACCCAGACACGATTGATGATATTGTTTCTGTGGGAAGGTGATCTCTAAATGCCAAACCTGAGCATTAAATCTAGATTTTAGAATATCACCAGTGAGTGGTGGTATGTTCTCTGGACGTGGGTTTATGTGACTGGAAGCTTCCTAGGGTTTATTTTCTGTTCTGTCAATTCCCTGCAACCAAAGGCTGAAGGGACCGTCTCACACATGGAGCTTTGGCTGGGAGCTCTGTGAAGACAGGGTTTGTAGTGGTCTTGTTCATCATCCAAATTGGCACTCGGTAAGTATTAATTGACTGGATGAATGATCACAGAGAGTTTCCAATTTCAGTCACTATAGTTTGGTAATTGGAAAACAGTTGATATTTGGAGGACAGCTCATATGTGAATGGCAAAAGAGAGAATCTGAGAGCTTTTGTAATTTTTTAAGGAGTCAGAGCCTCTCTCCACCCCCTTCACCCCTGCTTTCTTTGATTATTCCAGATAAGTAATGGCCCTAGACAGGAGGTCATTTTGCTAGGTTTTTGCTTAGGATTTATAGGTTTCCATACAATTTTCATACAATTATTGCTGTTTCAGTTTGGAGGATTCACTTTGGCTTTCCATTTTATATGGGAGCATCATGGATTTCTGCTTCTCTGCCTTTGAATATATGGCCTTGGAATATGTGTCTTTATCCAGCTTTGAAGCTGGCAGAAGTGCCTGATGGTGGGCCCTATCTTGGTGCTAACCTAGAATTTATTTTTCATTATTGCTTAATAATAGTCTAAGCTTCTTGTTGCCAATGTTCAGTGGACTACTGGCCTTTTGTCAATGAAGATGTCAGGAGGTAGAATTTACCCCAGTCTGTTTTTCCGTGCTCATTTTTGTGTCTTTACACCAGCCTATTGCTTTTTGGTTGAATATCTGGTTACCATAATCACAGAAGCCCCGAATAAAGGCCTTCTGTTAGTGCTTGGTCATCTGTATAGGGATTATTTATATGTGCGCTTAAGATAGATGCCTAAAATATATAACAAACTACCGACATTTATGTCTGTATCCATACCCCTCTACATAAATGTATAATTTTATCCCTTTTCTCTCAGGCTGCTTCTGATTGATTTTAATTTTAGTTTCCGCTGAAATAGGGCTTCAAGACTTTTCCAGAGCAGCTGTATTGCCAAAGGAACAGGCAGCCAGGCCTCAGCATGCTCTTACTTGTGTTGTAACCAAGTCTCGTGTTTAGTTCTCACATTACTTCCTGGCTCTCTTTCTTCACGGAAGATGGAGAAGTGCGCAGGATGGGGAAGTGGAAACATCGGGGGGCACGAGGGCTGATGGGCCTTCCAAGAGCACTCCGCGTTTGGGAGGCCCGCCTGATGGCGTGGATGGTGTGCAGGCCTGGAAAAAATATACGGGAGCCAGAAGGGTGGAGGGGGCTTGGCACTCGTCACCCTGATGGAGAATCCTTGTGACCATCAGCTTTGTTACGTGCATTTCCCGATGGAAGCCCACATAATGATATTTATTCCCTGAGTACCGGCGCATCCTTTGTCCGTCTACAGTAAATATATCTAAGTGACCCTAAGACATCCCACAGGAGGAACTGGAATAGGAGGCCTGTTCTCTCATTCAGTGTTGATAGTCTGCAGATTTCATCTGCGGCCTCCTGTTCTTGCACGTAAACCACTGATCTGCACTCATACCTACGACTTGAGCTGTAGAAATTTCCAATTCGTAATTGACCAGAGAACTGCACTCCCTGAGAATGCAGAGCCAGGTTTTCTCAACTCTACATTCAAGGTCCACAGTTTGTTTTTGCTCTTATAAATGATCTCCTAAATGTCTTTCAACAGGAACCGAAAATTTGGCTATTTAAAAATAGTCATAAACATATAGTGGGACCGAAGCTAGAGAAGTTGAAGGTTAAAGCTTTTTCTACGAACTGAAAATAATTCTGGAAAGTTGAGGAGGTTGAGTTGAACAGATATTTGGATCAACTTTTAAAAGAGGGAAAAATGTGTTCAAAAGCCAGAAACACAGTTGTAGAAACATCTGTAAGGACAAACTGTTTTCCATATGCACCCCCACTGTTTTGTTGTTTTTTTTTTAAAGACAAATAACTTAAAAAAATTATAACAGTAACACATGAATGCATTCTTGCTTTTCACAGTTTCAAGCCGTTTGGAAATATATGGAGCTAAAAGTAGGATTGCACTTAATCTTCCTTTCTTGCTACCCTTTCCACTGCTAGGGATAACCTTCTTTAACCATCTAGAGTGCATATATTATGCAAATAATAAAATCCACATGTAGATAATCAAACAGACTCATTTTTGGTCCCATAAAGAAATTGTAATCCCAAACTCAAGCTGCATCTGCTTTAAAGGTAACAGTTTGCCTTGTGGATCTTTCGTATCAGTACCTGGGTATCTCCTGAATTTGAACTAATGAGTGTTTCAGAGTAGGCTGCTCTCAGGCTCCTTGGGTCTGAAACCTGCCACTGCCCGTGACAAGCTCTGTGACTTTGAGCAACTTTCCCATCCTCCTTTGCCTCAGTATTTCCATCTGGAATGGGGCAATCATTGTACCCACCTCGTCGGGTTGTTAGGAAACATGCTGAGTTTGTGTATAGGAAGCGCTCAGGAAAGTCCCTGGCATTTAGTAATTATGATAATTATTACTGACAAATTGTGATTTGTTTTCTCCTTTTAATGTTTATGTTGTTATGGTTTAAAGTTATGTTTTAATGTGTATGCTCTTGCCAAGTTTTCAGAAAAGTGTTTCAAATAATGCCTTACATATAGAGGTAGATACTTGGAATATGATTGCTGAGAGAAAAGGGTGTATATTTTATATTTTGAGAGATTATTTTGAGTAAATGCTTATCAGTTTATATTCTCACCAGTAGTATAGGGCATCCTTTGTTGATACTTTCATCCATATCAGATATTATCAATCTTTTCTATTTTTGCCGATTCAGTTAAAGTGATATTCTGACTAATGAGGTGAAATGCGGTACCTGGGTGGCTCAGTTGTTGAGCATCCAACTCTTGATTTCTGCTCAAGTCATGGTATTGGGGTCCTGGCATTGACCCCACTGAGCTTGGAGCCTACTTGGGATTCTTTCCCTCCCCGCCCCCGCCACGTGCTCATGCATACGCTCTCTCTCTCTCTCAAATTAATAAATAAATCTTTAAAAAATGATAATAAGGTGAAACATCTTTATCAGGTGACCAATAAGAAGAAATGTTCATTTTACCTGTTGATTTATAGATGTACCTTATAAATCATGTACACTCATTTTTTATTGGTTATATATATTATTCTGATGTTTTTCTAGTCTTTACCTTTTTTATAAATAATGTCTTTTGGCACACAACAGATTTACCTTCTTATAGAAGTGAGTCTGGCCCTCTTTTTCATCTAAGTTTTACATCTGGCTTAGGAAGCCTTCCCCTCCCTGTGGTTGTAAACAGTTCTTAATATTTCTTTCGCTAGTTTTATTCTGTGTGTATTAACTTAGCTCTTTAATCTTTCTGAAATTCTTTTTTTTTTTCAACTTGGTATCAAGTACTCTGTTTTTTTCTTTTTTTTCCCCAGAGGTATATAGAGTAAAGATATTTGAACAGATTTTAGTGTGACATTTTCAGAGAGACCAAGAATATTATTTTAACTTTCTGGAATCAGAAAGCCCCTAATAAAACAGAAAAGAATCTTTGAAGAACTTAGCATTTAACTCTTTTGAAAACTAAGTAATGAGCTTTGTTCGTTCTCATGTAATATATGGGAGTGTAAGCCTCACCAAATAGTAACAGAGAATGGAGGTCTTCACAGGAACCTTTTTTTATTTTTGCTGCCCTTCCCCCAGCTTCTGATTGAGCTCAGAGTATATCATCACACTCTCTTAGTAGAGGAAAAAATTGTTGGTTTTAATAAAATTTTCAGGTATTTCAGAAAAGACTTTCTGTTGAAAGAGTCATGGGTAATTTAACAAATTGGAAATTTATCAGAAGAAAAAAAAAAGAATTAACCCAAATGTTCCTTTTCTGTCATTTGGAGAATGTTATTACAAAACTTTTCCCCATATACGTCTGCAAGGTGAGGATCTGCTCTCCGATCCCTGTCACTTCTCTCTGGGACGATATTTGGGTTATGTCTCTGTAAGGGCAGAACATGCTTATTCTTTGCCCAGATTGAACATGGGTGTAGAACTTTCAGGAACTGGCTCCATCAGGCGGCAGGAAGTAGCAGCTTTTCTCCCCCTTAGCCTCACAAGTGCCCTGACCTCGAACTTTGTAAACTACCTGCCTCACCTGGGCGTACCACCAGCTCCCTGTGCTTCATGGGAGGGCCCAGCTGTGTCTGGAATGGAAAAAGTGCACATCGTTTAGGGGCGTTCTGCACTACTAGTGTTTCAGGAGCCCTTAAGAAATTAGGTTTGGAACTTCAAAGTCAAGAAAAATTGTTCCCCATTCTTTGGTTCTCCAGAAACCGTATGGTGAACTCACTTTAACCTTTTTTTTTTTTTTTTTAAGATTTATTTATTCATTTGTGAGGCGGGGGGAGAGGAGAGAGAAGGAACCTCCAGCAGACTCCCCACTGAGCACAGAGCCCAACGTGGGGCTCGTCTCACGACCCTGAGATCGTGACCGGAGCCAAAACCAAGAGTCGGAAGCTTAACCGACTGCGGCACCCAGGGATCCCCCATACACACAGATCATGGCATACTTTCCAAAAGACCTCCCAAATCAGGACATCTGTGGTGTTCTTCTTCCCCTTTGCTCCATTCCTGTTTCTCTCTTTTTTTTAACCTTTCATTTCTTTTTTTCTGCCCTTCATTTTGTCCTTCCACGTCTCCTTGCTCCCTAATTTTACATTCTTCCTCTCTTTTGGTTTTCTTCCTCCCCATTCCTAGCATCTGATTTTGGTGGACACGCTTTTCAGAATTTACGAAGAGGATAGATAATAGCTTGGCTTAAATTCTAACATATGCTTCGATTTTATCTTCCTTTATTTTGGGCAAAGAGACTGAATGACTCTGGGAATAAATTTAGCTCCAAATCAGCAGAATTGTCCTGTGGCATGTTGGAAGACAGTCTGTTTGAATACCGCATATCCTTCATGTTTGTAAGTTCTTAAATCTTCAGTCTTCAAACCTAGAAGCGTAGAGGAATATAATATTAGAGACTCATGAAACAGACTTGCTGGGGTTCACATCCCAGGTCTGCCACGTGCTCACCATAATTTTGGGGGAAATTTTTATACTTTCTAAATCTTAGGTTCCTCTTCAGTAAAATGAGGAAAAAATGCCCATCTCTCAGGCGACTGTAAGAATTAAATTAATGCTTAATTTAGTAGCCAGCTTATTGAACTAATTCCAGAAGAGGCAGTTATTTTTCAGATTTATGTTATAGTAATACATCATTAAGGAAAAGAGCATGGGGAGAGTCCTGTCTGAATTGATACTGAGTCTGAATTACAGAAAAAAAATGTGTCATATGTAGACAGTGTATATGAGTGTTTTCAGGCTTATTAGTTGAGTTTATAGAAAAAATTATAATTATAACATGCCTCTACTTTATGGACATGTATTATGAATGCAAAGCTGCTGAAACATGTTTCTGTTAAGCCCTTCATTCTTTAAAGGTATGAATTACTGCAAGTTCTTTATTTTATTGTCCATTGGATGATTCACCTGTTTAAAGAAATCTCTTTTATTGATGGATGGATTGGGTAAGGAGGTTTTACTAGTTTCTTTTGAGGGGGGGCGTTTACTGTAAGGAAGGGGCAAGAAGAGCAGGTAGGTGTGGAATTCGGTAGAGACCCAGTAACCATTAGCTTAAACTTAGAAACATGAGCTCATGGAGCCTCCTGTTCGAAGGTGCTTCCCTTTTGCATGGAGGAGACTGTGACTGTGAAAGTGGTCTCTTTTAACAAAAGGAGGCTTTAATTTTTTTTTTTTCAAGATTTTATTTTTAAGCCATCTCTACACCCAATGTGGGGCTCGAACACACAACCCCGAGATCAAGAATCGTATGCTCTTCTGACTGAGCCAGCCAGGCGCCCCACATATAGGCTTTCGTTTTTGATGTATTCGCAGCCTGCTAGAGATGAAAAGAGGGATTTTGGAGAAAATAAATTCTTCCTTATACTGTCGATTGTCATCCATGTTGTTATATCCATAGACCAAGATACTGCATTTCCTGTGAGAGAAGCCAAGGCTTGAGCAGGCAGATGGCAGTGGGAGGTCTTCATTTTCATCAAGGCATCAGCAGAAGTAGAAGTCACTGGCTTCTTCTGTGATCATCTGGGAGCGTTAGTGGTCTGAGGACAGAGAGAATGAGAGGGAGGGAGGGAGCGGGGAAGAGAGAGAGAGACATTTTCATTCTAACTTGTTAAGTCTTTATTTATTTATTTATTTTTAAGATTTATTTATTTGACAGAGAGAGATAGCGAGAGAAGGAACACAAACAGGGGGAGTGGGAGAGGGAGAAGCAGGCTTCCCGCAGCGCAGGAAGCCCGATGTGGGGCTCGATCCCAGGACCCTGGGATCATGACCTGAGCCAAAGGCAAACGCTTAACGACTGAGCCACCCAGGCACCCCTAACTTGTTAAGTCTTTAATATTAAGAGATTGATATCCCAAATTGAAGGCAGAAGAGTCATCTCCACCCCAGGTAGTGAGAGTGGAAGGCAGGAAGGGGGCGAGAGTTGAGGAGTGGGAGTGGAGTGGGAGGGGAGGATGTTGGGAATGAGGTGGTGTTTCTATTTACAGTCATGGTTGTCCTCTTTAGTAGTCCCGCCAAGACCCGAGAGTCAACCACCCAACTGAGCCTTTCCTACACTGACTTCCTGGATCATCTGTAAGAGGAAATTGTGTGAGGACCAGAAATAACAGTACAGGACTGCAGGGCATCTGAGGGTCCTCTCCAGCTTCAGTATCTACCATCCTGTTACAAAACCATTCAGAACAGTCACATGCTCACTAGACGAGTCTGCCATGTACTTCTGGTGAAATCCTTTATTATTTGGGTGCATAATGAGATAGTCTTTTTTTATTCTCCATGGTGGAACCACATTCTCCTTATTATTAACATATGAAACATCATGTCTGTGTGCCAATTTTGGACAATCACAGAACATTCGATGTTTATTCCATCAGGTCAGGGTCTCTCACACTGGTCTCTCAGCTCCATTTCCTCAGGTTGCTTATTTCAGTTCCTGGACGATGGTGTGGTGTGTGGGATTGTGTGGGATTAAATCCTCAGGGGTCATGACATGCCACTGTGTGGAGGGGGCATATTTGTGGCCATGGGTGGTCATTTCTTCTTCATGTTGGTGGCTGCTTTGTTGCTCACCTTCCCACTTGTCCTCAGCCACTGAATTCGGGCAAGTCACAGATATACCGTCTTGTGTTCCCAACCAGGTTCTGTCAGCTTCACACACGTCTCTGCAGGGGCATCCTTGGGGCTTTGGGACCAAGAAATTCTATGCAAGTGGCCCCTGCTCTCTCTACCTAGACAACCCACTATGGTTTCCCTCATTTATTACTCGTGCCATTACAGGCTTGAGATTGCTCTGGTTTCTTGGCCATCTTTTTTTAAGGTCCTCCCAGAAAGATGGACTCAGGCTTCTTCATTTTTTCAATCTCCAACATTGACTAGAGGTTCTATGGTTCCGCCAACCCCCATACTTTACGAGGGGACAGGTTACTGGTCTCCTCTTACCTGCAGCTGACTTGCTGGCCTCCCTTCTGACCCTCTGCTTTCCCATGGGGACAGAAAGAGTATGAAAAGTGTTCTTTCCTAATTCATCTCCTTCCAAATCATTTCTGTCATGTATGTGGATCTTGTTTTTCTCTCTAACTTTTTATGATGAAATTTTCAACAAGAAGAAAATTTGAAAGGATATTACAATGAACAGCTGTATACTCAACACGAAGATTCATCCTCTGTTTAACATTTTGCTGTTTGAAAATAAGTTGCCTATATCATGTCACTTCACACCTAAATGTCCCAGCATGTTTCTCCTATAGCTGAGGACACAGTATCTCCTAAAAGCACAGCCCAATACCAATATCATTGCACCTAAGAAAGTTCAAAGAGTTCTGTATAACACCTGGTGCATCTTCAAATTCCCCCAGTTATTCGACAGTGCCTTTTACAGCTTACGTTTCATTCTTTTTTTAAAAAATTTAAATTCAATTAGCCAACATATAGTACATCATTAGTTTCTGTTGCAGTGTTCAGTGATTTATCCATTGCGTATAATACCCACTGCTCATACAGCTTCTATTTCAAACCGAGATCAACTCAGAGTTCACGCATTGCATGTGGTGGGTGTGCTTCTTTGGTCCCTTTCAGTCTAGAATGCTACCTTCATTTTTTTCCCTCTTGACATTGACTTTTTGAAGGGACCAGCCAGTTGTCCTGTAGGATGTTCTTCATTCTAGCAGTATAAGTGACTTTTTTTTTTTTGCAGTATTCTTTTTTATTTTTTAAGATTTATTTATTTGAGAGAGAGAGAGTGAGAGAGCACAAACAGGGGGAGCGGCAGAGGGAGAGGGAGAAGCAGGCTCCCCGCTGAGCAGCGAGCCTGACGTGGGGCTCGATCCCAGGACCTCAGGATCATGACCTGAGCGAAAGGCAGACACTTAACTGACTGAGCCACCCAGGTGCCCTTTTTTGTGGGATTCTTTAACTTGTCATTTATCCCCTGTATTTTCTTGAATTGGAACTTATTTCAAAAGGCTCGATTAGGTGTAAATGAAATGTTTTGGGGAAGAAGGCCATCACAGATGCTGAACACTTTACATTGTATCTCATTTAGAAGCACATAATGTCAGGTTGTTACACTACTAGTGTAAGTTGGATTGCTTTTTAAGGAAGGTGACCCCCAGATCTTTTCTTTAGCAATTTAAGTTTCCCTTGGCAATTGGTAAGTAATTTGTGGAGTGATAGTTTGGCATCTAGCAAATATCCTCTTCCCCTAAAATTTGAACCTAATGGGCTTGGTATCTAGCTCTGATCCTTTCCTGAAATAGTTATTTAATTTCTAAGGGTTGCAGAATGGTGTTTTTTTTAATTTAATCATTCTATACATACCGGCTTCCATTGGGGGGAAAAAAAGAGCGTTCTGGCCTTGACCAAAGATTTCAACTTTTTAATTTTAGTTCTGCCTGGATAACTCTCGCTTGAGGCATTGGGTGTTTGATATCCAGCTGCCTACACTGGGCAGGGTCATGGGGTTATAGAAAAGATTCATAGTCCCAGTATAACTATATCAAAAATATTATTTTATTTTATAAAATACTATTTATTTTCTGTTTCTCAAAGTCACAGAGCAGAGATATTGTGGGAGTTCTATTTTTCTTTATCACAATGATTAAATATTAACTAGGTATTAATAACAATTGCTTTAGGATTCCCTCTTGCATCTGTGTGGTGGTTAGAAGAAATAAAAACAGAGAGCTGGCAGCGGGCTTAGGAATCATCCAAAGCCTTGATTACAGAGGTGAGGATATTGGGCCCAGGGAGCTTAAGCCACTTGCCTAAGGGTAGATACATAGCTGGTTTGTGGCAGACCCAGGGCTGTAAGCCAGGCCTGTGACTCCAGCTTTGATGTTTTATGCTGTGAAACTAAGAAACATTATGAAGAGTAAATAACACTTGTTTCCATGCCAAGGTCACTGCTTTCACACTAGTATGTATCCCCATTGGATGAGCCTAGCATGTATTGCCACTGGTATCCATTGCCAATGGATGATACTGTATTTCTCAAAGCTGGGGACATATATCATCAGTGATAATGAGATGGCTTTAGCAGATACTCAAGGGCAAACATCTTTCATTCTGATAGTTCTGTATTTATTTTACTCTTTATTAGAGAAAATATCCCTAGTGCGTCATACCCTTGATTCCATGATATTATTTTTAAGATAAGGCTTAAACTAAAAACATGAAATAAACAAAAAATATTACGTAAATAACTTAAATGTAAATTTTAAGAGTATTTGAATAGGACTATCCTAAGGCTCTGGGGATTTAATACTAAAGAGAACAAAGTTTCTGCCTCATGGAGCTTAAACTCTACTGGAAGGAAGATAAGAAAGACAGAGGAAGAAATATAGATGTCGTCTACAAGTAATGACAAATGCCATGAGTAAAGGAAAATGAGGTAAGAGGAGCATAATGACAGGTTCACTGTTCATAAATAGTTAAGACAGGTCTGTCTACTAAGATGACATTCGAGCCAAGAGTTGAGGGCGGTGAGGGTGTGAACATGCTGATATCTAAGGGAACAGCATTCCAGGCAGAGGGAACAGCCAATGCGAGGGCCAGGGAGCCTGGGGTGAACTCTGCATGTTGAAGGAGCAGCAGAGACTGGTGTGGCTGGAACACAGTGAGGGTGGGAAGAGCGGTAGGAGAGACCAGAAGGGTGGCAGGTATGCAGCTCACATAGGGACTTACAGGCCTTTGTGAGGCTTTTGTCTGATGAGGGTCATGGTGCAGAAGGTCCTTGGATAAGGCATACATGTACAGTTGCATGTAAAGAACTCCAGTGGGAGCAACTGTGATGTATTCCTATAATGCATTAGTTTCTGGTAACAAAAGATGACTTGGGGGAAGGTGTTGCTGGCGGATAGGGGAGAGACGTTCATGATACAAGGGTATGCAGAAAATTTCACTGCAAGTTCATGAACGGTTCAGGAGTATGATAACCCTCACCCGTGCCCCTTCCTCAACATTCATACACAAATGAGCATATACACATACACACACACACACACACACACACCCCCGAAATGAGGGTTTGTAAAAAGTTTGTTGGTTGTCTGCATTCCCCCAGCATTACGCTGTCATGGAAAACTGGTGGTTGGTGATCACATGACTGTGGCCGCTTGTGACCAGAAGCGGGTAGGGCCCAGGCTTTGAGCTGTGTCTTGAGTTTTCCTTCTGATCCTTCTAGCTTCACTCTGATTCCTCATATGCAGCCCAGTTCCCTCCAAGAACAGGGGTATTATAATTACTTTCATGGCTGATACACTTTGAATAAAATTCCCTCTTTTTGAAATCTTGGTTGCTATTGGGAGAAAAACACCACTGTCTGAAAACTAAAATGATGCATTTTCAGAGCAAGCAGAGAATTTGTGGGAATTCCTCTGTTTTCCTTCATCATGGTGATTAAGCGTAGAAGGAGAACCCATGTTCTCTGCATGTGTGCCTTTCAGCTTGAGAGGCAAGGCTAGAACTTAAGGTCAGGCCAAAAGTTTCAAAGTTGTGCATTTCCAGAGAGGAAGAGAGCACTTGATTTTCCTGCTTAGTGTCCTCCCAACAAATTACTAATAGCACTTTGCCATCTTGTGGACTGGATCAGTCTTGTTTCTTGAATCACCATGGGGTGTTGGGTTCTATGGGCAAAATATCCAGATCCCCTTAAATGCATTTTTCTCTCTTGATGCTTCACACCTCATTTCTTATTTAGGAAGTATTTGATTGACTACCACCTTTGGGGAGCTCTGTCCACTTGTCCCTCTTCTCTGGCCCTGGGTGGTATGGAGCAGAATTTTTTGCATCAGACTCCATAAGACCTTGGGAAGTCCTCATTATTGTCAGGTAGATCTTCCTCTTTATGAACTGCCCAGTAATACCTATTTATTCTAGTTTGTTTTCTTACTCATCACCTAATGAGCTTTGGGTTAGCAAATTCAAAGAAACTAACCCAGATATTACCAGAGAAAAAGCACATTTGCAAAGACAATCTGCCATGTGCAGACCTGCACAATGAAAACCTACACATGGAAAACAATGGCCTCAGTGTTGGATAATCCTATTCATTGGCATGGTTTCTTGGATGGTATTATTTTTGGTTTGACTTCTCGGTTTTCCTGTTCTGCATCTTATACTACATATCAGATTCTTTTCAATTATGAAACAATGCAAGCGGAAGCAGAGAATTATAATCAGACTCTGAATTCTCAGGACTCAAATATGCCAAGAGTGGGAGACGCCAAGTCTGAGGAGCTTTGTTCCTGATCTTAGCACTGACTTTAGCAAATGTTTCACCTTGGATGAGAGTTCATCGCAGCAATTTTGTAACTGTGGTAATGGTTGAGAATTTCGATTGAAGAAGACACTCAGTCATTCTTGGGGTACATTGTGTCTCCTCCTTAACCACCCCCCCCACCCCAGATCCATAGGTATTTTCCATTCATTTCCTCAGCTCCTGAGGTATTCTGAGAATCCCTGAAATAGTAAACAGCCCTGTCCCTTGGTGGTGACCATGATGGTTACTTGCTTTTTATTTAGTTAGAATTGGGCCTCCTATCTAGGTGTGAAAACTTGAGGTGCCCATTAATTATCAGTGTTATCTTTCTGTTGGGCCCTTCAGAAATTCTACAAGACATTAGTTTTAACGTATCTGTTTATACAGCATTTGTAGGTACTCTCCTATTCTAGTTTGGGTCCTCCAGATGTGTCGACCTAATTGCTTTAAGTTACAAATGACCAAATTTTACACATTATTGGAAAATCTCAAAAAGGGGGTATAGGTACTGAACCATTCACAACCCTAGCAAATTAATTGCATGTGTTATTCAAAAATTATTTGGATATTTCATGTTTTTGTAGTAATTTATAACGATAGTTAATTCTCAGGTGATCTTGTGACCCAGGCTATGACCCAATTGGCTGTTTCCATCAAGCCCCTATTACCTGAAGTCTTTGGGTCAGCATACTCTTTCTACAGATCAGGACACAGAAGTAGAAGAAGTTACATATAGTTTTTTTTAATTACGAGAACTTTATTTGGATGAAGCAGAGTCTTGAATCTCTGTACTATAGATCTGTGTTAACCAAATGCATGGATTCCACAAGGCAATTTAAATAGCATCCCAGACCCTCTGAGCAGTGTGGATGGTTACATGAATATGCACATGTGAAAGAGCTGCAGAATGTTGCTGCCAACTTTTCCCTGGTGCTTGAGGGGCTGGCCAGCTCCCCTCCCCAGTCGGTTCTGTCTGTGCAGGGTCCGTGCCCCTCTATTCGTGCCTGGCAGCAGCCTCCTTCAGCAGAAAACCACAACCGTAATACATTGAAGAACGCATTTTCTGATGCCTGAGGGCAAACCTTCAAAACTGAATTTTACACTCTCAGGAAATTATTTACTTCAAACTTAGTTCTTTGCAAATTACCGAAGAAAAATGAATGCGGTTACAGTTAAGTGTACATCCCTTGCTGGGGAACCAGCTGCAGTGATTGGAAGGTGGAGTCACCAAAGATACGTTTCCATGAAATTCTCTTCATTCATGTGGCAGATATATGTCTGTGCTCCCCCGGCCACCCTCAGATTCCCTTCACTTGTCCTGGGTGCTCAGCCTGGCTTCTGTGTCTGTTTGCTTCTGGAACCTTCTTCAGAGGGCAAGCGTTGAGCTAGCAGAGCTCCTCCCTGACCCAGCACACACACGTGCACACAAGCACACAGCTGGAAGTGGCTGGGATCTAAGCACCCTCCAAACCAACCTCCATTCCCTCAACCCCTCCTTTGCTGATGGCTGACAGGTGAAGGTTGGCCCGCCCCTGGGGGGTCATTTACAGATTCTCTGCACGATCTGTGGTGTCATTTACACTCCAGAGCCCCCTGCAGGATCAGACTGAGCCTGAGTCCTCACCTAAAATTGCAGCCTTGCTTGGCTTCTTCTTCCCTTTCCTGCCTCCCCCTCTCCTGGGGACTCTTCTTGAACTCAATCACTTGTCCATGGACACTGTTTCCGGGTCTAATTCTGAGCAACGGCCCTAAGACAGTATTTTCTGTCAGAGCTCTAAGAAATGTAATGTTACTTGATGCTCTTTTATCAGTGTGTTTAGAACTATTTTTAGCTCTTGTTTGCTAATTTGGGCTACACGTGTGCGAGTGGATAATCTGAAAATTTAATTAAAAAATCAAGTGAGGTATAGGTTAGAGTTACCAGTTATTGAGGGAGGGGGCACTGTGTGCCATGTCCTTGACACATTTTCTCTGATTTTTCTAAATAATCCTGCATTTTCAGAATGAGTTCATTGAAGTCCAGAGACATTTATTAGTGTGCCCAAGTCACAGAGCTAGTAACTGGCAGAACCACAATCCATATCCAGATCTTTCTGGATGCTTTAGGTCTTCCAATTGCTGCCCCACGGACTCTCTTTTCCTTTTTGGCATATTAAAATGTCTATTTCTAGATGCTCAAAGAAGCCTTCCAACGTCAAAGTTCATGACTTACTAAAATTGGGGGAGACTATCTCTTTATTAAGAGATAACAAAATTTATTACTTAATTTAAAATAAATTACTTAATTTCCCAGGATGGGAGTGATTGAAAATAATTTCTAGCCAAGCACTTGAATCAAGCCATATGAATTGGCTGTGCTTTGTCCCTACAGAGAGCTTTGTCCAGTTTATGACACACTGTGGGTAGTTCGTAGAAACACGAGGGTACAGAGAAGGTGAAAACAGCACAGGGCTTTAGGGGTTTGCTTTTGGAACAGAGGACGGAGGTGGTCCTGCTCGTCCTGTGACAGTACTGTACCAGGATAGGTTCAGAAAGTGACATTCCCAGGCCGAGAAATGGACCGCCGGGTCCTGAAAGCCCTGATGCATCTCATAGGAGTTACCAATCCCCACGAGAGATCCTTAAAGAAATAATGGGGGGGGGGGGGGCGCCTGGGTGGCTCAGTCGGTTAAGCGACTGCCTTCGGCCCAGGTCATGATCCTGGAGTCCCTGGATCGAGTCCCTGGATCGAGTCCCTGGATCGAGTCCCGCACCGGGCTCGCTGCTCGGCGGGGGGTCTGCTTCTCCCTCTGACCCTCCCCCCTCTCGTGTACTCTCTCTCATTCTCGCTCTCTCAAATAAATAAATAAATCTTTAATAAATAAAAAAAAAAGAAAGAATGGGGGGATAATGGCAATGATGACATGGACTTGCATCCAGCATCTGCTTGGCTCCTGTTTGAATTACTCATTCCTGATACAGGTACTACACATGTGAAAATTTCAGCAAGAATTCATGAAAACCTTACCAGAGATCTTTAAAGTTTCTGTATGATGATGTCAGCACTTACCACGGACCACAGCTGTTCTCTCTTTCTGGACCGCTCTTCATCCATCCCTTTGCCTGGTTATTTCTTACTTAGCTTTTATTTTATTTTATTTTTTAAAATATTTTATTTATTTATTTGACAGAGAGAGAGATAGCGAGAGCAGTAACACAAGCAGGGGGAGTGGGAGAGGGAGAAGCAGGCCTCCCGCCGAGCAGGGAGCCCGATGCGGGACTCGATCCCGGGACCCCGGGATCATGACCTGAGCCGAAGGCAGACGCTTAACGACTGAGCCACCCAGGCGCCCTCTTACTTAGCTTTTAAAGATGAAGCTCAGGCATCACCTCCTCCAGGAAGCCTTCTCTGATACCCTCAGGATAGATAAAGTCCCTTTAAAAAAAAAAAAGAAAAAACCCTCAAGATAGACAAAGTCCCTTTAAAAAAAAAAAAGGTTTTATTTATTTATTCATTTTAGAGAGTGGGGAGGGGCAGAGGGAAAGGGTGAGAGAATCTCACGCAGACTCCATGCTGAGCATGGAACCCGATGTGGGGCTCCATCCCAGGACGCTGAGATCATGACCTGAGCGGAAATCAAGAGTCAGATGCTTAACCAGCTAAGCCACCAGGTGCTGCTGAAAAAGTCCCTTTTGTGTAGATTTGTATTACTGTGAATAGTCATCAAGAAAAAAATGCTTAGCCTGTCATAGTGAAAGAATATGCTTACCTATTAATTCTCCTATTGACCTAAAAACTCCTCAAAGACAGTAACTGTTTTAGTATCTCTATGTCCCAGTACTTGCTATGATGGAAGGCAGAGTTAACCCTCAGTAGATGTTTTTTGAACTGAAGGACAGGAGAAGGCACCATGTCTTTTTGGCATACATGATTTATTCCTGTAAATTGTTTCAAAGCCACTCAGGAGACTTGGGCAGAAGAAATACTGAAGCATGAGAAGGCAGTGGTTGGTTAGGCTTTGGGGCAAGAGGACCTGGAAGAGAGAGGAATGTGGGTTATGTACAGTGGGCTGGGAGAAGTTTGGCAGCCAGGTGCCATCTGAGGGCCGATTGAGGTTATAATTTAAGAGGTGACAAGAAGGAGGGAGGACAGTTGGAAAGAGAACACTGTTCTCTACAGAGTGAAGTGACATTTGCACTTGTGGCCAGATAGGGTAGCGGAAGAGCAGAGACCTAGGTTTGACACTGGGCTCTACGGGGTTCTCTGTGACATAAGTCTGAGTATCATTTTCTTTATCTGTAAAATGGGCGTACTGTCACCGACTCAGAGGATTTTAGAGGACAACCTAAAGGTTAATAAGATCGCGCTTAGCAATATTAGGTGCCCCTTAAAGTGCCATAAAGTTGACCTCAGAACCTTTGCAGTGGTCTCTTGTCATTGGTTGTTGGTTGTAAGGTCATTAGCTGGGAGGGCTAGTGATGGGGGAATAGAAAATGTAGCCGTGGCCACGAATCCATGTATTTGTTCTTTTGATATACATTTTACTGAGGGTGTATAATGTGCCAGGCACAGGAAATACATAAGCGTATGTGGCCACCTGCCTTCAAGAAGTTTGTGATGCAGAGGAGGGCTGCCATCTGGGCAGATGATGTGGCGGTAGGTAATCGACACGGTCTGACACCGGGGAAGACTGGTTCATTCTGTCTGGAGAAACCAGGGAGTACTTCACAGGAGAGTTGACCTTTAAGTGGGGTCTGGAAGGATGAGTAGTTCACCGCACAGGCGAGGTGAAGAAGGAGGTGCCTATCAAGGTCTGAGGGTTCGTGTTGGCATAGTTTGGATATTCCGGAGTGTAACGTAGGAGATGATGGAGGGGTGGACAGGGGCCTTCCTCCCATGCTCCGCAGTTTGGAATTGGTCCTAAAGTCACAGCAGAGCCACTGAATTCAGGGATTGATTGGGAAATCATTAAGAGGCAGTGTTAGAACATCTAAATGTGAAGAGTGATCCTGTTTGTGTTGATTTGGTGACTGCCAAGCCTACTTACCCTCTTCCTTGATTTGCTATTAAAGCTGTTCATTTGAGTTATAAATAACCTTACTAATTTTTAAAAATTTCTGGTCTCATGTCTTCATCTGGTTTAAATGGACTATAAATCCTTGAGTGGTCATACTTATTAAATAACTAATGTAGGATCCCTTCATGCCCTCAACAAATACTGAGAGCCTGTTCGGGCCAGCCTGTAATAGACCCTGGGGACAGCTACGGTCTCTGCCCGGTAGATCCGCCTCTGCAGTGAGGGAGCCGGACCTTAGATTCAGAAATGCGGAAGGCTGTGGGAAGAACATATTAGTGGACAGAGGAAGTGAGGGGTGTCCTGTCGGAAGGAAGTGACCTTTCTACCTGACTACGAGGATGGTCAGGGTGGAGGTCCTTCTTCAGCAAATCTGAAATCCTATGGCTTTTCTGTTGCTGACTTTCTTCTCTTGGAGTCCAGGAGAAGTTCTCTCTCTCTCTCTCGCTCCGTCAGAAGGCAGCATGAGAACTATATCCACCACCACTCATTGGGTGTATCTGAAGTCAGTTGTAGGCAGTGAAACTTTCTACCCTGTGTATATTCCTTTTTGGGGGGATTTCCTCAGAAGGACTATGATGATATCCAGTTTCTAATCTAGAAATCAGAGAATTGGAGTTGAGAATCACAGCATCTGTTTTTCCCTCTTAGCTCCAACAAGAACACTTCCCCTCAATTTTGACTTTTCTTGCTGAGTTCCTACTCTGTGCTGGGTTTTGTGTGAAGTGCTTTATATATATACAGTCTTTCTTCATTCCTCAACACGGCTTTGTGCGATAGGCATGGTTATCTTTGTTTTTTTAAAGGGGAAGTGAGGCTCGGGGAAATGACTTCGCTTGCCCCAGGCCATATTCCTCCTGAGAGGTGAAGCCTGGTCTGACTCAGGATAGTCGTGCTTCCTGTCTCTGGCCTGGCCTCATTCCTGCCTGTTTGTTTTCTGTGACCTTTCCTGACTCAGTGTTACTTTTCTCTCCCTCATTCATTTGGTGGGTTCGTTAGTTGGGACTGACCACAGAGCGACGCAGCCTGGTGGGCAGCCCTTGAATGGGAATCTTTAAGTTTGAGTGGACGGGATGAGACACATGCCAGGCTCTGACATGGCAGGTGAGGTCAGAGAAGAGGCCAGTGCCTCATCTCCAAGAGTAGTCTTCAGTAAGGTGGATACTTTTCTGGCCAGCCCTCAATGGACATGGATTAACATCACCTCTGAATCTGAAAAGCCAGGTGGCAGAGGGGGCTCTGTGCCTGGCACTTTGCACACTTAGTCTCATTTTGTGACAAAATCAAGGGCATCTACCATCTGGTAGATGTCATTTGACTCTTTCTACACATGAAGAGACTGGAGGTTCAGAGAGGTTATATGACTTGCCCCAGGCCGCAAAGCTTATTCAAGGTAGAACTAATTTAAATACAACAGCTTGGCTGTGGTGTCTAAAATCTTTGGGCCAGAGGTCTCTTTCTCGGAGTGATTTCCTCAGAACACTAGCAAGGGGGGTGAGGCTGGTTTTGGCAGTGAGATATGGAAAATGCAGCCCCCCTACCCGCCTCTTGGTGAGTTATGGTGTGTATGGACCTGTTAAGGCTTTGAGACAGTCCTTGGTGAAGAAACCTTTGAACTCTGTGTAACCTAGGATTTCTTAAGCATATTTGACCAGAGAAATTTTTTAAAAAGTAATCGTCACCAACCTCATGAGAATAAAAGAATGTGTGGAAAACCGAATAACACCTTGCCACCTTCCCACTTGTCTTCGTAGTAGAGAGAGAGAGGGTAGGAAGGAGAGAAGAAGTCAAAAGAAAGGCAAGGTGAAAGAAAGGGAATAAAGGAAAGGTATCACTCAGTATTTCTCAATAAAATTGTCAAATACATTTTCCACCTTTCTTTTATTTCTGTGTTCTCTCTCTGCCATGCTTTTCAAATTGGCATGCAGACTTTTTCTCAAGTGAAGAAAATGAGACAGAAAGATTGATTTCTTTGGGCTGCTAACAGTTTTAACAAATAGGCCTTGAGGCCGAGAGGTCACTTCAGTGCAGGTGACCTGGACTTACAGCCAAGATGGGAGGGAGAAGTGGCGAGGAGCACCGCCCCCCCTTCCACCTCACTTCCCGGTGAGGATTGACTTGTTTCCCTCAGCTCCCATAGCGAGGGGTGGGACAACATGAGGACCACAACTCAGGCCCTGCCTCTCTGCCCACTGGGCTTTCCCTCAAGCACATTTACTTTATAAAGTTAGTCCTCTGTCCACATGCTATTTTCTCTTTCCCTGATATGCTTAGTCCATTGGCATTAGCTTAGCCAGAAATTTAATGATCAACAGTATAAACTGTAAGGTTTGTAATTTGCCCATGTGTATTTTGTGCTTGCTAGTCTGCAGACTGCATAACCTAGGATGGTCTTCTGCATATTTCCTGTGTTCCTCCTTCTTTCAGTGGAATGTGTTTATCATTTGGAATAAAGAATAACTCATGACATATATAGATAATTTTTGGAATAAGTATATAAGCAGTCGCAATCATGTACTCAGGAATTTTTCTAGCACCCTTTACTAAACCAGTGGAGGAATTCTCTGATTTATGACTTCCTGAGTTGTCATAGATCTTTTTATTAAAAATGTTAAGAGGCTATGCAAATATCAGGGTGTTAACATGTATACAATTTATATTTGGTTGCTGTCAGAACCTTGCTCTCCAAGTATGGTCCTTGGACCGGCGTCCTCAATATCACTTCGGAGTTGGTTAAAAATGCAGAATCTTGGGCCTCATCCCAGTCCTGCTGAATTTTAATGAGATTCCCAGGTGATTTATATGTTCCTCAGAGTTTGAGGAGCCCTGCCCTAGAGTGCACAAAAGAGGTTAAGGCCAATCATCGTTTTGTTCCTGTTGCCTACTTTCATATGGGTACTTTTCTTTCTTTTTTATTTTTTTAAAGGTTTTATTTATTGATTTTAGAGAGCGAGAGAGAGAGAAGAAAAACAAAAGCGGGGGGAGGGGCAGAAGGAGAAGCAGGCTCCCCGCTGAACAGGGAGCTGGACACAGGGCTCGATCCCAGGACCCCAAGATCATGACCTGAGCTGAAGGCAGGTGCTTAACCGACTGAGCCACCCAGGCGTCCTGCCCATGGGTACTTTTCACAGAGTGTGACAGCTTTACAGTTTTCATCCTGGTAACTTCATTGTGAGCGGTCTTACACATTATTGTCCAAGAGAGCTACCAAGAATCTGAGGGACACAGTGAGTCCTCATTAGATACACAGGTGGGTGGATGGATGGGGATAGAGATAAAACTATAGATATCGGCTACCTTTTAAACGCCATATAGTAGCAGGTGGCAAGCACAGTGACCGGTCTGAGATTGTACCCGCCTTGTCAGCTAGCCAGTTAGCCTGCCACAATGGCATAGATGGTGGCAGAAGACCGGAGACCCCCGGGTCAGAGACAAAGGAAGCTGCAGGAGCAGTGTATGTGCATCAGGTCTCTCTGTCCTGAGGCCCTGTGGGGTTGATGCCGATGAGCCCAGATGGATGCCTGCCCGTGCTGTGGATTGTGTTGGAGAAAAGGAACCCTGAGTTTAGAGAATTCGGATTCTTTTAATGGATGGTCAGCATGCTTTCCCTTTGCTCCAGAAGCCCTGTCTCTATCTTCTGAGGCTGTTTGCTATACAGACTTCCTTAAAAATAATAATCTAGAGCAAAGGGCATTCAGGGCCTCTCTTTGTGAGCTAGACGGAAATGTGAGGGACCCACGGAGAATCATCTCCTGACCATTGGTATTAGAAAATCTTTATTATTGAGTCTTAGGGCCAATAAATATTTTTTTGGAAGCCACGGAAGATACATTTCCCAGTCCCCAGGTTGTACTAAGGATTGTTTCTATCAGAAAGACACCAGCAGGCAAATCACTTCCAGTCTGGTCATTCAGCTTCACTCGTCACAAGAAGGGAGAGGCTGTATGAAGAAAACAGATGGGGTTGTGCATCCCAAATAGCAAGGTCCCTGTGGCCCTTCATAGTGTCCCTTGTGCCATTCAAATACCAAATCTGTTCTTATCCTGGGCTTTGAGAGATATGACCTAATTTAGAGAGCTCTAGAGACTCTCAGAGATGTTTGAAGGATTGGCAAACACTGGGAAGAGTAGCAGAGGTAACTTTTTAATAGAGCAGGTTTGTTGTATGTAAATGGTTTATGTTACAAAGCAGTTGATTTTCTTTTGCTCTACTTAGAGGCTAAATCTTACAGAAAATTGTAAACGTGATTCCTGCTTTGACTCCTACTAGAGTTTTTCTCCACTCTCCAAAACATTAAGACTCTGGAGAAGAGAGATCTGGAGCTGTTTTGCAAAGCAGGTGACAAACGTACATTGACTCATGTTTAACAACAGCTCACAGGGGTGGAGTGGGGTTGGGCCCCTAATGTGTACAGTTTGCTGACTTCCATGGTGGAAGGTATTCCTAACAAGCTATCAGTGTGAAGTCAGCCAGCTCCCCAAATTCTTCAAAATTCCCCAAACCAGCAACAGTCCATTGCAAAGCAGGGCTAACTGACCATTTTTTGGCATGACCTTTTGATTATGCACAAGGTTTGCTAGTAGAAGCTTCTTTTTTTCAAGGTCTTCTACAATAATTATGTCCTGTTTGCCCTTGTGATTCATAGATAGACTTACCTTCAGGCAGGATGATAGCCGAAATGATTTTGTTTGAACTTCATTTGAACAGTGTGATTTCTTTTCTTTTCTTTCTTTCTTTCCTTTTTTTCCCCCTTTTTTTAAAGTCTTCCTTTACATTGTGGGTATCACCAGCCTGGCTGTTTGCTCCCTTTAAATAAGCCAACAGCCAACTCAGCAGATTTTTCTTCTCTGGAAAGGCCTGTAGGTGCCTTCTGATTGTTGCTGATGTTTTTAGAAGAGAGGGAGACTCTGCAGAGGCCAGCTAGTGATGATTCCTTATAATTGGGTGATGTGTAGAAGCATAATGAATCACAAAGTCAGGAGCACGGCACCTGCATCCATGGCTGGACCAGGCGCAGAGTAAATCCTCTTTGCACTAATGAGGCTTTATACCTCTTCAAGAGACTTACCCTGGAATTCCCCTTGGGCTCAGTTTGGCTGCCAAGTTCTGTGAAGTCCCTCTCGAGAGTGCTTTATTGCTGTGTTGACAGAAGAATTTGCTCAGGGAATTTAAGTGTGAGCCCCAGATACCACTGTTCTGATGAATCTCGTGGTGAGCAAGTGACCCCCCAACTTACTCTGGCGGACTTTGCTTCACGGGCACCCACATCATGTTTCCACGTCCTGGCACCCCGTGTGGAGCCTGACACAGTGGAAGCTTCCTTTCTACCGAGGCGATAAGTGGAAGGAGCCATCTTGCTGTTGAGCCCCATGCAGTGAGATGAGCTTTTCCTTGCCTCTGTCCCCTTCCCCCAGCATTTACCAGAAGAGGGGACCTTGACTTTAACACAGAATTGAGTGCCTCCTTCCCCCTCCCTTGGGAGGTATTGATTGGGAGGCTTTAGTTATTTATTTATCAGGTTTATAAAATGCTCATCTCACCAAGGTCTCTGGGCACACCGACAAGAGTAAAAATATTAATGAGTAAAAATGATTAAAAAAAAAAGGTCCACCAAACATAGATACATATAGATAAACATAGATTCTGAAGGTTTTACATCAACTCCATTGGAAACCTGATAATTGATTTAGAACTTCCATTACAACTTGATTTTTCTATATTTATAAAATGCACTCCTTTCCAAGGGGACTTGTTCTCTGTGGAAAGAAAATGATTTGGGGCTCCTGGGTGGCACAGTCGATTAAGCATCTGACTCTTGGCTTCTGCTCAGGTCATGATCTCAGTGTCCTGGGATGGAGGACTGTGTTGGGCTCTGCGCTCAGCAGGGAGTCTGCTTGAGATTCTCTCTCTCCCTCTCTCTCTGCCCCTCCCATTCGGGCGCTCTCTCTCTAAAATAGTAAATCTTTAAAAAAGAAAATGCTTTAATAAGCAAAGAGATGGAACACATAGATTTGTCGTTTAGGTTAAGGCCAAGTTGAAAAGACAACTCATCTGCCATGTTGGAGAGGTCAGTTTCCACCCACCCACCCCCTTACTCCCATCTTCCCTTTTTCGGTAAAAGCAAAAATAGGAGTGATTTTTTTTTAAAAGAGTGCTTTGCATTGTCTGTACCAAATTTTTGTCTAGACACACTAAGGCAGATTAGCTTCAGAAATTTTCTTGCTCTGTAAGAGGGAGAAGATTGTCTGAGAAGGGTGTTCTGTTCGAGCCCATACACCTGCTGTACTTTCTTGTGCCCCTGTAATGGGAACAGCACAGTGGTGGTGGGTTGTTTAAAGGCTCAGTGAAGTATGGATGACCCTACTTGCTCCTCAAATGTTCAGGAACGGGAAGGGGAGGCATTTAGTTAGGTGGGCAAAGAGTGTGTAAATCTGAAGAACTTTTCTCACAGGTATTGGGTGTGAGATCCTCATGCTACATTGGACTTCCTCTCTGGAGAAGCCTCCTTCTCTGTTTCTACCCACTGCTGATAAAAGCAAAAACCAGAGGTGCCAAGAAGAAACTAAGACACTTCAAATTGTGTTGACATTAACAAACTGCATTAACTCCTCTGACGAGGAACACCCTGGCAGCTGGCTTTTGTGAATATATAATAAGGTGTTATAGATGGGATCCTACATTATTTTTTCCCTTAAGAATCTAGTTATGATTAATACACTTGCCATTGGGGAATCTCTGGGATGTGCTACACATCAGTTTCCCAGTATAAGGAGAAGAAAAAGACTTGAGTTATCCCCTTAAAACAGAAGTTGTCAAACTAAGGCCCGCAGGAAAAATCTGGTGCTTTGTTTTTGTAAATAAAGTTTTATTGGAACACAGCCCTACCCATTTGTTTATGGACTGTCTAGGGCTGTTCTCACACAGCAATAGCAGAGTTGAGTAATTGTGACCTAGACCATATGGCTCGAAAAGACTAAAATATTTAGTATCTGACCCCTATGGAAAATGTTTGCTGACCCCTATCTTAGAAGAACAGATTAGCAAAATATCTAAAAAATAATGACCCATCATTCAGCATTCCAGTATTTTTTAACAGGTTGCTGGTTTGGCTTTTCTCAGGCAGGTACATAAGCAGTGAGATGGGTGCAGAAAGAAGTTCTAGCTCGAGAGAACACTCTGGTGAAATTTTGCCTTCAGTGTCTGTGATTCCTACTGTGGATGCTTCCATTTTATATATGAAAACAGAGAGACTGTGTATAAAGAGAAAGAGATACGTTCAAGGTTGCCTTCAGGATTGAGGGATGGTGCTAGACCTCACTGATCAACAGTCCTTATTGATCTATTGATTCCTAGGTAAGAAATAGTGTATCAGATGGTTATAGGTAGAAATATGAGCTATCATACTTGGAATAGTTCTTTTCTGTCTTTTTTGTAAAGAAAAGAAATGAAAGATTTTCTGACTTACGTGGTGGGTGCCAAATCCAGGGATAAGGCCAACTTTGTGTGATATGTTCTCGGTAGGTAAACAAAAAGAGGTTTGGTTCTGGGGCTCCTGGGTGGCTTAGTCAGGTAGGTGTCTGACTTCTGATTTTGGCTCAGGTCATGACCTCAGGGTCGTGGAACTGAACCTCGTCCGGCTCCGCCCTCAGTGTAGAGTCTGCTTGTCCATCTCCCTCTGCTCCTCCCCCGTTTGCGCTCCCCGCCCCACCAAATAAGTAAATAAAACCTTAAAAAAAAAAAAGGTGGTTTGGTTCTGATACAGATTCTCTCAGGAATTCTGCATGTGAGTCCTCTTTGATGGTGCTTGTTGTAGCTTCACATGGATTTTATTTTTTATAAAAGATTGTCCGGATTAACAGTATAAATGGTAAATGTGTGGCCTTTGTGTGTTCCATTGTCTTTTCTTCCTCTTTTCATAACTTTTCCAAAGAAGGCCAGTCCTGTTTTTATCTTTTAGTGTCCAGACCTATGTGTGCAAAGTAACTGGGTGGTCTAGTCAGAAGAGAGGTGATAGATCTTTTAGAAGCAGGCATTTAAAAAAAATGTTTTGGTGGGAGTCTTTTAATACTTCTAGGATGGAGAAGAATCTTAAGACACTAGCAGTTAGAGTTCCCCAAAGTAATCTAAAATTAACTCTAGCCCCTAAAGTTAACCTCTCATTACAGCTGGATGCTCTTTGCATGTATTTTTTGTTGACACTTCCATAGAGCTCCAAAAATCTCAAGTATATCTTACTGTCTGGAACATAATGATTTTTCCCTACTCATGTAATATCTTTGCATTTAATTCAAGAACTACCCACTGAAGACAGCCTTTTCGCATCCCATTGAAAGTGTGAATTTCCAGATTAATAAACAAAATCTGCATTTTGGCCATTTCAGTGGAACTAACACTCTCTTGTACCCTGAATTTAGCCAGTCGAAAAAAATCTTTACTTTCAGTGAGACAAATGCCCCCTGGTGGAAAGAGTCGCAGACATTTGCACTGATGTGGGGGGCCCATGGACAATTATATCAAGTATCCTCATGGGACAATGCAGGGATAGAATTGACACGGCTTAGAGAGTTCTTTAGTTCTGTTAGTATACGCTCCATTTAAACGCAGTAGGTTGAAAACAACATGGAGTCATGAGAGTCTTTTTTATATTGACTGAGAGCAAAAGATTCAACAAGGAGCTAACTAACCCCTTATTATGGTAATTCCTCTAGTGTTGTTTTTTTTTTTTTTACTTTAACTTGGGAATCTCTTAGCTGGTAAAGTCGTTTATAGCCGGGCCATTTGTAATGATTTTTTAATGGATGACTTTTAGATAATACCTAGGAGGGTGTTTTAAAACTAAATAGTTGCATAAGAGAGAATTGTTGAAAGGATTGTAAGATGGCCTCCCGGAAAACACGTCGGTGAGAGGGAGGAGCAGGGTTGGCGATTAAAGTCTCACCAAAGGACAACTTTATGTCTTCTATCACATTAAGGGCCAGACAATTCATCTTCAGTTCAGCGGGGAGGGCTCAGCAAGCCAGGGAGGCGGGCTGGCCGGGACTCAAGTTTTTACAGAAAACTTTCTTTTGGAAATCTCTAATCTGAACCCACTTGAAAACTAGCTCTCTGAAAGCTTGGCAAAGCATTTCTAGGGAAGTCGAGGAAAGGGAAAGCAGCAGTTTGGGATTGAGCTTGTGGCCCCTCTCTAGGGAACAGCACTGTGAGGAGAAGAGCCTTCTGCCTATTCCTTGGGGCTGCTCCCCACCCAGTGATCCCTAGTTTTGATGTGACTGTGACTCTCGCAGATCTGTGGCTTGTTTTGCTTCTGCGTTTTTCTCACTTGGAGGGAGCCTGCGGATGTAGAAAAAAAAAATCATCAATGACCATCTTGTGTTGAAAGATGATGTTCTGCATACTTAATGGGCTGAATCACCCTTTCCCTTTTCAGATATGGCTTGTGTCCATTAGGCTGTGGTTGTGGATGATAAATACCATTGTACTTGTCATATCACCAAGTGCCACATTTTCTGAGGGAGTGACGTTTTCTTTGCCTCAGCATTTGTAAGGGAGCGCACTCTGGAGTATAGCAGCCCAGGCTGATGTCGTCTGTTAACTTGTCATCCTGTTACCTTGCCAGATATGGTAACAGCTTGATGAGAATTGACTTTTGCAGAAATGATTTTTCTTAAACCGGTGCCTTTGATGAAGCTGTGATGCCTCGTCTTATGTTATCCGTTGGCCTGTGTCTTGAAGTGGGTGGGGGTGCTGGGCTTCCCTTCCCCACGTGTGAGAAGGTTGATCATACATGAGAGACCCAAAGAAGCCTCTGAGGCTTGCAGAAGCTTCTGGAAGGTCTTCGAGAGCTTGTTTCTCAGATGAGAAGTACAGGGCTGTTGTCATCCTGTGAACATCCTCTCATCGCCCAGCCTCTGCATCTCCAGTAGGAGAGACCACTGAAGTATAATGTAATAAATACTCTTGATGACAGTTCCCCTCAGGGATGTTTCCTCAGGACTGTTGAGCAGCCTACGAAGGGACATTTGGGACATTTGGTACGTACAGGGATTGACTTGCACGCCTCAACAGTGGTCTTTATCTTGATGTATTTTTGTTGCAATAGTTTTGGACCCTAAACAGTGTGACCTGGCTAGATCACCCACATTATTTGCTCAACTTGACTCTGAATAATTGTCAACTATTTCTCTGAGATAGGAATTTCCTGTCCCAAGACATGAACAAATGAGAAACCTATGGCAACCATACATTTTCAAGGACTTCGGTTTGGGCAAGTGGGGAATGGGTGCAGAGAATTGGGATGAGAGAGTTGGGGGGACCACCCTGGAGGCCCCTTGGACACCCCTTGGATAGGATTTATCCTGAAGGACTTTGGTGTAGGGGCAGCATCCTAATTATTTGTATGTGTGGAAAGAACACTTGGGGGCAGCTAGGAGAGTGGTTTGGGGTAGAAATGCCAATGAGGATGCGTTCAAGTAATTCAAGCTAATAGTATTGGGTGTTAGAGGTGAGATTTAAAAATGAATTCCATAAATATTGTGGGCAAAGGAAGCAGCGTGACCCAACGGAAAGACACAGGTCGAGTCCAACAGATCTGGGTTCTAGTCCCAGTAGGGTGGGCTACTGGCTGTGTGACCTTGGGTGGACTACCTCCTCATCTTTCCTGGCCGGCTTTTCCTCTTCCGGATAGTGAGAGGTTGCTTATTCTTCATGGTGTGTGCTCTGGGAGTGGAGTGAGGTTATTTGTGTTAAGTGTGAAGAGTTTGTTGGTTATCCTCGAAGGTATGTGAATATGTGTGTTTATTTGGGTGTATCTATGGAGAGAGAGAGAGAGAAGACCTTCATTCATTCAGATGTCGGTTTTCTCTGTGCTTATTTCAGATGGTTCATTGACATGGTACATAGTCAACAACTACTTCTCTTTAGTGGTTACCATGTGCAGGGTTCAGGGCCAAGGGCTGTGTTCTTCTGAGTGATATCCCCAGAGGGTTCACATACGATGACAAAGTGTCCGATACCCAGTATAAATCAAAATAGTAGAACCCCATCCATCTGAGTGATTAACATTTTAATTCGGATCGATAGGGAAAAATCAGCCCTTTGGGGGTTTTTTCCTATCTTTTTGAGTATTTTTTTTCCTTCTCACAATTTAGTTACTTTGAGGACTGGACGTTTATAAAATGTTTCTGGCAAACCCATTTATGTAGTAGAATCTGTTTTCTCTGGGAGGTTGGAGAAGTAGAGAGAGGAACCAGGGAGTCATAAATCCTATTTAATTCAAGTTCATGCATTTCATGAAAGAAGGCCCCTTCTTAATCCTCTCTTTGTATTTCTCCAGAGACCTCTAAACAGATGACGTTAGCAGCAATTTGAAAATGCAAATCACATCGCAGAAGTTTTAGAAAGGATTGTTCCCGCTTCTTTCCCTCCCGTTTAATCAATAAGAATGACAAATCCCCAAACCAGAGTCATGCTGCACAGGTCAAAACCAGTCATTTCCTGGAAAGTTTGGCTGCCCCAGTCCAGCTGTCTTCATCATCTTTGTCATCCATACCCGTTAGAACACTGAGGATCTGGGATGGGAATCTCTTGAATGTGTTCCCTGATTCATTGAATGTGTGTGAAGGGCCTAGTGTGTGTGTACCTGGAGCAAGGACTGTGCTTTTGAGGCTAAGTAAGCAATCAAGTGGCTTCTGTATTTTCTAGAAGAGGGGCACAGATATTGCTGTGGGGGTTCAGAAAGAAAGATTACTTCTGGCTCATGCTATCAAGAGGCTTTTGTCGAAAAATCGGAGAATTGGTTTCCAGTCGGGCCTCCAAAATACTGGCCTCTAGAACCTTCCAGTTTGACAAATCCCTAATTACACAGTGTTTGTGGCATCTGCTTTTTAGTTGGGTGTTGCACCTTATTGTTTTGCTGTAAGATTTTTATTCTTTCTTTAATGACTTAAGCTACACTAGAACACACAAGTGCCATTCTCCTGGAGCCTCTCCCCTCGCAGTGCGCGCCAGAATTTATTGCAACTTTGGCGTGAAAGGAACTGAGAAATCTTTCAGAAACATGACCTGGGAATTATAAAAGTTGCACATGCCTTTGTACAAAACCAAGGAAACCGGAGCACGTCGAGTCGCAGTGTGAAGCTCCAGCCTCTTACATTTGTGCCTTGCCGACCCTGTCTCATCTCCAAGGCTCGCATTCCCACAGCCCCCTGGGAGCTGCCATGTTGGCTGGTAAAATTGATGTCTTCCTTAAAATCACCACTGCCGCCACCATAGCTCAATCATTTATTGAGCATTTTCTTTGTTCCAAGCATGTTTTTGTACTTCACATGCATATATTATTTCATGTAACCCTCAACTCCCTCATGTATCAGAAGAAGAAGTCACTGATCTCCAAGGAGATCAAGTCACCTGCCTGGCATCACCTACGCATATGTGGTGTGTGGCAACAGCAGGATCCAAATCTGGGCAGCTACCACCATCTGGGCAAATGTTCAGTGATGTGCAGTGTTATTATTTCTTTCACTTACTCTTTTTTCTCTCTCTTTTTTCCCTTTTGTTATTTTGATCCATCTGTCTCTACTTCTGGTTTCTTTTTCTGTTTCGCTCCAAAATTGGATATGCTTTCTCTTTATTTTATAGGCTAAACTTTTCATCATTTTGGCTTAATAATCATATCTAACCAGGAAAATGAAAGTGCAGTGGAAAGGGAGGAGCTATCTCAAAACTAAGAAGGGGGAGAAAAGCTTGTTTTTGAGGAAGATTTTAGGTTGCACGATGTTTGAATTCCCAGAGACGAAGTTCCCAGAGATCATCACATGTTTGTGATCGCAGACACCTTGTCTGCTTTAAGGAACTGCAGACGTGCCAGGCTCTGCTGGTGGTGGCTCTCCAATGGGGAATCCTGAGGCTTCTTGAAAAACCTGCTAAAACCTACTCTTAATTTTAATCCCTTTTATTGACCTTTCATTGTCCTTGAACCAAGGGAGAAGCAATTCTATGTTGTGCTGGTCAGATTTCTGGAAGCTTGAAATGATGCTCCCAGAAGCAATGCATATTCATAATGACCAGGCACAAAATGATCTCATGAATAATGACAGAGACAACAGAACGGGGCTAGCTCAGGAGTCTCAGGACCCAGGGGACATGGCTTTGAGATTGAGCTAGTCACTGGCTCTCTACTGTTCTGCAAAATTAGGATGATGTGAACAGATCCCCCAGTTATTTGGGGTGTTGGGTCATGGTGCAATCCTGCTGCATGAACAGTGTTGACTGTGTGGGTGGATGTGTTTTAATAACCTCTGTATGATCGTCCCTCATCTCATCTTCTCTAATGTGAAAAGTTAAGCAAAACACGGGATTTTCAATTCCAGCGTCTACCCTTTATTAGCTGTGTTACCTTTGGTGAATTTCTTTTTTTTTTCTTAAGATTGTGTTTATTTATCTGAGAGAGAGAGAGAGAGAGAATGGGGGGGGTGTAGAGGGAAGGAGAAGCAGACTCCCCGCTGAGCAGGAAGCCCAACATGGAACTCCATCCCAGGACCCCCAGATCACGACCCGAGCTGAAGGCAGATGCTTAACCAACTGAGCCACCCAGGCACCCCTTTGGTGAATTTCTTAACCCCCCAAAGCCTCTGTTTTTCTTAATTGCAAAAAGTGGTGATAATAATGACCCTACTTGATAGAGCAATTGTGGGGATTAAATAAGAGAATATCTATAAAGCCTTTAGTATGGTGGGTGGCATGGCGTACAGGGAAGTGGTCAGTCTGGCCCACTAGTGGGCTGTCGAGCCAGATTTCTTGGGTTTGAACCCAAGCTCCAGCACTTACCAACTTGGTGACTTTGGCTGTGTTATTCAACCTTTCATTTTTTTTTTTTTTTTGAGATTTTATTTATTTATTTGAGAGAGAGAGAGAGGGCACATGAGCAGAGGGAGGGGGAGGGGCAGAGGGAGAGGGAGAAGCGGGCTCTCCGTTCCACAAGGTTCCATCCCAGGACCCTGGGATCATGACCTGAGCCGAAGTCAGATGTTTAACCAACTGAGCCACTCAGGCGCCCCATTTTCTAAGTCACCCTTTCTGTGCCTCAGTTTTCTCTCCCCTAAAAGGAGATAATCTTAGTACCTATAGGACTGTTTGAAGATTAAATGGATTAATACATGTGAAGACAATTAGAAGAAAGCTTGGCATGTAGTTAATGTCATGTATTAGCTACTATTATTGTATATAGTATCAACAAGTGTTACTTTATTTTTTTTTTAAAGATTTTATTTATTTATTTGAGAGAGAGAGAATGAGAGACAGAGAGCATGAGAGGGAGGAGGGTCAGAGGGAGAAGCAGACTCCCTGCCGAGCAGGGAGCCCGATGCGGGACTCGATCCCGGGACTCCAGGATCATGACCTGAGCCGAAGGCAGTCGCTTAACCAACTGAGCCACCCAGGTGCCCAACAAGTGTTACTTTAATGGTTAATTTTAGTTATTATAATAGTTATTATATCATAATATAATGCGATCTTTGGGAATTAAAATATTTTATAGAAACCAGTAGTAATATACAGCTGATCCTTGAACAACACGGGTTTGAACTGCGTGGGTCCACTTATATGTGGATTTTCTCTGACAGATACAGTACAGTAAATGTATTTCCTCTTCCTTATAATTTTCTTCAAAACATTTTCTTTTCTCTAGCTCACTTTATTGTAAGAATACAGTACATAATACATATACAAAGTAAGTGTTAATTGCTTATATTATTGGTAAGGCTTCTAGTCAACAGTAATTACTAGTAGTAGACAGACTATTAGTAGTTATGTTTTTAGGAAGTCAGAAATTAACATGTGGACTTTCAGTTGTGTGGGGGTGTAGCTCCCCCATGACCCCTGTTTGTTCAAGGTGCAGCAGTACTTAGTAAGAACTGAAAATTAAATTTTTAAAAATTGGGGAAATGGGAAGAAAATGAGAATGATCAAAAATGTAAATCTGGCAGATGCTGATCAGATTCATTGAGTCAGTTTGCCAATTTTTAAGATGTGTGGTTGAGTATTTAATATGCTGGGGCTGTAGAGAGGGAGATTCACCCTCGAGGAGTATTTGCTCAATGTATTTGCTGAAAAGCCAGTCCCAGAGAGCAAATGATACGTTCTGCCATGAATGTCTCTGATGGGGGCTCAGATGGTGCCCCAGCCTCAGAGACCCAGAGCTGACTTTATGTAGAAGAAGGCACTTGAGCTTGGCTGTTGAAGGTAAGAGTCCCCCAGGCAGGGAAGTGGCAAAGGGAATTCAGTGCAGAGGTTTGGGTTTGTGGGATGAGAGCAGGGTGCAGTGTTCTGGGGGGGGGGGGGGGGGTCTTATGTGCCTGAGACACAGATGCATGACAGAGAAGTATCCAATCAAGTCCAGGTGGACTGACAGAGAAGGGAGAAGACAGAGAGGGAGAAGGCTATCAGGGTGGCCTGGGATGGCCGTGTTCCTGTAGGGAAACTGGAGAGGACATTAGGTAGGATAGGGGCTGCATCTGCTTTGTGAGCTACCGTGAGTTGAATGCAGGACTGCGGTCCTCCCTGGAACAGGTGTCTGTTTCCCAGCAGTGAGAAATAGGGAATTAGAACACAGGCCAGAGACCATCAATTGGGAAGCGGTAGTCTAACTCCAGGTGAGAGCCTGGAGTGTGGATGGGCTGCCAGAGAGTGCAGAGCAGAGAGCCTTGGGGACAACCAAAGCTGGAGGAGGAGGAGACATGGCCAGATTGAGGACAGAGAGGCCTCGATACAGTGGTAGGGAAATCAAGGGAGTGGAGGAATTTAGAGGTAGAGTGTGCTCACCAGTGCCAAAGGCCTCAGCTTAGTCTGATGGAAGAGGCTGGAGGTGGAGAAAGGGCTCCTGGGAAGCTTATGTTCTGATGTGGCCAGAGCTGAGATATCCGCCTCTCGTTAGCCACAGGAAGGGGAGAGAAGAAGCAGGAAGGCTAATTGAGGGACGCAGAGAATGGCTGCTACCTGTCCTTAGGTGTGGCCTGAAGAAATGGCCACTAGGCCGACCAGCTACAGCCAGAGCAGCTTGTGAAATGGCGGAGCTGCTGGGAGCAGCCAGAAGTGAGTGAGGTGAACTGAATTCACTGTATCAGTGCCAGGTCTTGAGAACCCAGAGCTGTGTCCAGAGCCTTGGCCTCACAGAGGAAGGGCGCAGGCTGCTTTGCTCACCTGGACCACAGAGGCAGCTGTCTGCGCATCCACCGACTGAAAACATGGAGACCCAGAGTTTGGTGTAGAGTTGTGAGGAAAGACAGGCTTGGGTGCTAGAACCTCTGGGTGTTAGACCTGGAAAGGTGGGGCACACAGTCAGTGCAGCCTCCCTGGGGAAACCGAGGCCCAGATGACTCTTGGACTTGTGAGGGTCAGCCTGGAGTTAGTGGCAGACTTAAATCCGGGAGGACTTTCTTGTCCATGCACATGGTCCACCGCACACCTCCCTGCAGCCTTCTCCCCTCCTCTCTTGCCCTGTGCCCTTTCTTGCCCTCTGGCCACAGAGATGATCAATCAAGCTCATCCCAACCCTCAGCTTTCTTAACCCCTTTCTATCTTTCTACCTGTAACAGCCCTTGTTCCTCTCCTCCCAGGGTCTCATTAGGTGGTTGGTTCACAGACAGCTTAAATGTTAGGGTGTTAGGCGATGGAGGCAGTGGATATTTCTATTTCTTCCATGCATTTTTTTTTACGGTTGCATTTTTAATATGGGTCTCTGCCCAGTACATAGGCAGACTCTCAGTCTCTCAGTCTAAATGGTCTATATGCCAATCTCAAATTCTCTATCAGAGAAAACTTTTAGCTAGAAAAATGAAGTCAAGCAAACTTTTGGTTACAAATTAAGTGCTTAAAGCCTTCTCCTTTTCATTATCTTTTAAATATGTTTCTGAGGGAGACTCAACCATCAGCCCCACAAAAGAAGCAAAAATCATGTGTCTTTCCAAAGCAGTCATTTAGTTGATTGTGGATAAAATTTTCCCTGGCTATTCTTAAGCAGTAGGTGAAAGAAAATTGAGTCTTCTTTATGAACATTTTGATAGAAGAAATTTTACCATTTCCCCCCAGAGATGTAAGGACACCGATTCCTGGCTTGGGTGAGGGGCGGGGGAGCTGAAGAGAAGAACATAAAAGGAATCCATGAATGATTTAGAAGACTGCTTAATTTCCTACCTCTGTAACAGAGAAATAGAACTTGAGGTCAAGGTCACTGTTGATGTTTCCTCTGTCAGCTAGTCTTTTTTAGAGTTTTGAAAACCATCCCATGCATCCACCCTGAAAGAATTACATAGAGTTAGTGCATTGAGATAGGGTCTTCCATGTAGGCCCAGTGAGATGTTGAAGGAGGGAGTGTGGGTATATGTGGTGGGGGTATGAAGGGAAGTCTACAGTAGAGTTTTGAAGAGTTGAAAGACTAATTTAATTTGAGATAGACTCTAGGGAATTGACAGAGAACCACCACCCCATGACTGCTAATCTGCACTGATAAGTGAATTATTATTACTAAAATGAACCCTGGGTGTAAGGTGGTTTTTATCAGTGTATTTGGTCTTCAGTTATTTCTGTCATGTTTTAGTTAGCCCTTTCGTTTCAAAAGTAACAGTGCCCCCTTGGGATTTGCCTAGTCGTGTCATATCCCATTCTGTTTATTTACTTGTTAGGTTGAGCTTTTTTAGAATGAAGATCCTCTAACTTACTTGTGTTAGAGAAATGTGAGCTTCCTACCTCTTCTGCTGACCAGGATGAGTATAGTGTTTGGTTGCACCTTATGAAAAGAGCGTTGATGACTGCACAGTCCAACATTCAAAATGGTGCCTGAGAGATGAAAGGGGGCTTGTCCCATGACCCCTGTCCCTCCAAAAGATGTGCTTCCTTTGGTCATCTCATTATTTGCAGACTTTGACCAGAATAACTAGATTAAATCTTGGACTTAACTGCCTTTGCCCTAATATTTACTTATAGTTGCTTATGTCTCCATCGGTCAAAAAGGAAAAAGTAACTAATAAAAAAGAACCAGGTAACTGACAGTTGTCTCTGCAGCATTCCAAAGCAAACTCATAGGCCAAGAGATCTTGTCCATGGTGATATCAGTCATCTTAAAAAGCTGATCTGCAGAGAGTTCTCTGTGATGTGGGCACATCAGGGGTAGATACCCTGAAAAGTTCCAGAGAATACATGTGGTTTCCAGTCAAAATACCATGGAAATATTTTCAGAAGTTTTCTTGACCATGGTACTTCCTCTCTGTATATTGCCTGTAGAATGATGTTTTGTTATTTATTCAGTAAAAGCAAGTGGAGAAATTCCTTTTTCTAATTGGATTTTACAATCCTATGAGGCAACACCCTGGAGATTAGTATCTCATATTTTAGAGAGAAAGGCTTTTTTAGAATTACATCGGAGTTTGAAAGACGCTGTCTAAAATGCAACTCAAGCTTGAAAAATGTCTAGACTCTTTCAACATACGTAGCCATTGGGAACACGGTAAAACAACAAGAACTGGTTTAGGTTCAGATGGGAATTTCTTCCTTTTAGGCTTGTCAATGAGCAGACAGGCATTTGAAGGGAAGTCTCTTTACCCTACGATTCCCCAGCCTGGGAAGAGAAAAGTTATTTTTACTCCCAGTTCCCATCATGGAATTTGAAAGAGAAAACCTGATTGTTCTTTCATCGAATGCTGCTGGCTTACCTTCCTCATTTTAACTATGAACCACAACAGCAATTCCATGGTGGAATATCATGAGCAGAGTTAATTATAACTGTTTAATGAGGCAGGTCCCAGTTTTCAGTAGATCATGACCCTTCATACATTAAAGAAGAGAGACAGTTCACATTTTTATTCAACTGACATTTGGTTAATACACTTCAAACAAATTTTGGATACACTGCACTGATTATGAGATGGATTTTGTCCTGTTCATAAAATGCTGCTAGTAAAATAAGAAAAAAAAAAAAATACTGGTGTTGTTCTTGTCACTTACTCGCTCCCTGATGTCAGTTTCAGTTTATTATAGGAACTCTAAGTAAAAAATATCATTGGATTTCTTTGAAGGTCACTAATTCAGTAGAAAAAACACTGGCTTTTGCCGTCAGTTAAATTCAGATTAAAATCTCCTCCTTGTCACTTACTACTGTCCGTGGGCAATGATAACAGCACTACTAACAGTATCATTTGCTGAGCAATTATTAGTTTGAGCCATGTGAAATGATGATTTTTCTAGGCTAAGACAGTGGTTAAATACAGGCGTTTTCCTATGGTTCGGACTAATCTAGGTACTAAGGCATCACATTAGAGTTTTACAGATGTTATCTCATTTGATTCTTTCAACACAGTTTTAAAGAAGACCTAATTATCACTATTTACAAATGAGAACATCTAACCTTATCCAGGGTTAAGAAAGTTGTTCAAGGTCACAAGTTAGTAGGGTGGAGATTTAAACCCTGAGCTATCTTTGACCTCAGTGTTCCACAGCCTCCCTGTAAAATAGATAGCAGATAACTCCCCTGAGCCTCCATTTCCTCATCTGTAAACTGGGGGAGCAGAAACGTCATGAGGGGGGCGCCTGGGTGGCTCACTTGGTTAAGTGGCTGCCTTCGGCTCAGGTCATGATCCCAGGGTCCTGGGATCGAGCCCCGCGTCGGGCTCCCTGCTCAGCAGAGAGTCTGCTTCTCCCTCTCCCGGCTGCTGTGCCTACTTGTGCTCTTTCTCTCTCTCTCTGTCAAATAAATAAATAAATAAAATCTTAAAAAAAAAAAAAAAAGAAACGTCACGAGGATGCTTCCCACGGTGGCCATCATGTCGTGGACACTTAATAGTGTGTGATGTTGTCCCTGTGAGCACACCCCCATGAGTGTCTAACACTTCAGTCCCTCGAGGGTATGAGCAGAATACACACAGTGAGACAGTGAAGGCAGACAGCTGGGGTGTGTGTGTGTGTGTGTGTGAGAGAGAGAGAGAGAGAGAGAGATTGCTGAGAGGTCTCTTTTCTATTGACAGTCACTCCTTGCACGAACTGTAGTGGTTTGAGCCTAATACTTGTGCATGCATTTCACCCACTTTGCTATTTTCAAAACAAAGGAGATATTGGGCGAAAATACCCTATCGAGAAGAGGGTGTCTGCGACAAATTGGCTTAATTGAAAACAACTTAAAAAAAAAAAATCCCCCAGTTTAGGGGTGGCGGGGCATCAAATTAGCCATGGAGAATCTAAGTGGAGGATTTTATTGATTGCTGTAGGCATGACCCAAATTGCAGAGCGTGAGTCATAATGAAAATACTACTATTCTGCATTACTAATGGAGAGGCAGCATTTCTCCTCTGGTGAAGTTGGGGATGGTGAATGTGGCCACCAGCAACCTTCTCCCAGCTGCGTCCCATAAACGCTGTGCTGCCTCAGGCACATCTGCCTGCCCTCAGCATTGGTTCCCCCAGTCGCAAACACAGATGATAATTTTATGAAACACGGTTTTGCATTTTTCCCCCCACAAGGCATTTGATGTGCAGCATGGATAAGCTTATCCTATATTTTGAGATCTTTCCATGGGAAGGAATTTCTATTTTGTTCTGTTTCAGAAGGAGGGAAGAACAACTAGCCCTCATGTTACCTCTCATAACAATGACTACAGAATAGGGGTCCACGAACCTGTGCGCCAAATCTGGTTTTGTTAATAAAGTTTGACTGGATTATAGCCACCTGCATTTGTCTGGCATTGTCCGTGGCTGCTCTCCCAATGAAAGAGCAGGGTCGGGAGTGATTGCTTTGGAGGGAGACTGTGTAGATGGCAGCGCTGGGAATCTTTACTACCTGGTCCGTTACCGAAAGACTGTGCTGGTCCCTGCTTTGGAACATGAGGACGTTCCAGACAAGCCAGTTGACTCCACCCAAGCGCACGCCATCTTCTTTTTGTGTCCAGTGATGCAGATTCAGCAGGGAGACTTGGAGTCTCGGGTGTTGACGCGTGTGTCTGTTAGGGGGCTGACAGTGTCTACGTGTAGGAATACTTCAGCCTTCGTCTATAGCATTTGGCAGTAGATACACCACATGTTTAGAGAGGACATTGTATCTGTGAAAATATCAAATTACAAGAACGGAGGTTAGGGAGGAGTTGTCTAGAAATGAGAATGAGGCATTGCCTGAAAATGGGGGTACCCTTGAACGTTGCCATTGGTACCTTTGTTTATGGGACGGGGTGAAGGCCACTGATGGCTCTTTCATTTCCTCTCTGGGAGGAGGAGAGAGAGTAAACAGGTCAACAAGGCAGTTCAGACTGGTGATCAGAATTACACAGCAAAAATAAACCCGCAAACCAACAAAACCAACAAAACAATGCAGTACTCCTTGAGGCTGGATATAGCTCTGTTTTATTGGCTGTTGGGGAAGTTACTTATCTTCCCGGTTTTCTCATCTTTGCTATGAGGATAAGTCACGCTTTACATGTGTTAATGTACACAAAGGGCCTTACACAATCGGACAGGGGAAGAGGTGAGTTACTCTGTCTTCCCTCTTTCACAAATTGAAATTATGGCAGTGGCCAGTATCATCCAGGGAGGGAAGTTCTTGGCTATGAAGAGACTTTAGAGGTTGACTCTAGTGTTACACGGGCTTGGATTCCTTTTCTCCGTGTCTGGATCTGAAACACAGGCCTCTCCCCTTTATTGGGCATGTTTCCATCTTGCTGTGTCTCAGTAAGGGAATATGGGTAGATAGAAGCACAATCTGGTGAAACTTGGAGGAAACATTAAAACTCTTACCTAGTCTAACACATACGGTCTCTATTTTCCTCTCAATGTTGTCACTTCGGGTAAACTCAGCAAGTGTAGGGATCTGCCCTTTGGTCTTAGGAGTTGGCCCCCATTGTGTGTCTCCACTGCTGATGTTCTCAGGCCTGCTGGGGCTCCCAGCATCAAGTCCACAGGGTTCATTCTGTGTCCCCCTTGTTTCAACAGCTGCCTTCATGCCCAGTGACAGTCTTGGCCCCTTCTGTGTCCCTCTTGAGCACAGAGGCACTTGTGGGTGTTCTCGCTCCATGCTCTGGGCTCTTGGGAAGCCCAGAGGGTCCTATGAGGGTCCAGGTCAAGCTCTCTGAGAAGATGGGACATAGGTGGTGCAGCTGCTTCCTGAAGGTTTTGGCGGAAGCAGCTACAGCCCAACTCTCAGGTCCTCAGATGTCAAGGGGGTTCTGTTGGTTCTCCCTAACCCTTGGGGTTCCACCTCAAGGCTGTTTGGCCATGGTGCCTCCTCCTTGTGTCTGATTCCCTGAGTGATATACTCAGGCTCCATCTTTTCTCTGCTTGGGTCTCTTCTCCTGGACCCTCAGAGTCTCTTTAGTTCCTCGCTCATGCAACTGAGTGCACCTTCCCTCTCTTGGGGTCACTTCTGTGACCCTCTCAAAGGCATGGTAAAGGTGGAGCAGCAGCATGGCCATCCTCAGTGCGTTTCTGCGCTGGTCCCCTACCCAGCCCATTATTGTAACCTGGGCTGTTTCAGAGTTCCACGTGCACACAGATGCCACAGTGTCACTTGAGAGCTGATTCCTTTTCTTTGGTGCTGGTTTAGAGCCATTCTAGCCTTCAACCTCTCCCTCTCTTCCTTCCTCTCTCCCTCTCTCTGGCCCCCAGAATAACAGACGGAAGCCCAAAGCCTCCTTGAACTGTGTCACTTAGGATTGCATTGGCTACACTTAACCAACAGAAACAATCACTGAAACATAAGTTTGTTTCCCACAGCGAGAGTTCTGGGTCCAAGGCTTATGGCGGATTAATGATGGGGGCAGGGACACTCTGGCTCTTTGCACCTTGCCCTTCTGCTGTCCCTAGCAGGTAGGCCTCTTCCTCATGTTCATGACTCTGTGGTCTCAAGATGGCTGCATGTCTTCTAGATGTCACATCTATATTCCAAGTAGATAGAAGGAGGAAGGGCCATGAGGTTTTCTTCTAATGAAGCTTTGCCTTTTAATTCAGGAAGAGAGGACCCCGCCTGCCCTGGACTGCTAGCTATAACTCAGTGGCAAAGAATTATGGCCATCTTTAGCTTCAAGGGATACTGGGAAATCACATATACTGGCTTTTCTCCCTCAAAGTAGTGGAAAGCAAGGGAAAAGGGGTTTGGGAATGGATTTTGAATACGCAAACCATAGTCTACTAATGGTCAGATAGAGGCCCTTAAAGAGAGAGCAGTAATTCAGTGTTTCATAGATGGTATGAGTCTATGATGTCATAGGATTACAATTTATCCAGCTTTTCTGGAAGTTAAAAACTTTTGCTGATTCAAATAATTAATTTACTGAGGAATTGGTTTGGTGGAGTATTTGGGCATCTTCTCTGAACAAAGGAATTCCCAAATCAATTAATAGTGGAAACAACATGGAGGCAGTAGGAATCCTATTCCATCGTCTTAGGGAACAAATTTTTGAAGTCCTTTGGAAGAAATCTCATGAAAACAGTTGATGAATTTTGTAATTTAAATTTCTTCTTTTCTTTTGGGTAAGGCTGAATTACCCCCTACTTGCCAAAACATGCTGGAAATGTTTTATTGGCTTAATTTCGACTCCTATATGTATATGAAAGTAATAAAAGTGTATTTCTTTAAACATATTTCATAATTTAGAGTTTTCATAAATTCATGCTGGCTTTTCTTCCTAGTATACAATAAATTAGATTCTATTGCATGTTGATCATATCCTCGTAAGAATACTGAAACAGTACGAATGTTCATTTTAAGGAGGTAGCGTAAGGTGGGAAAAAGTAAAAGAGATAAGGTAAAAACAACATCAGGCAGGTGTTTGCATTAATCGGAGGTCAGTATACTATAGCCCAAGTGTGACCTGCTTTCTGTTTTTATAAATAAAGTTTTATTGGAACACAGCCAGCTTTCATTCTTTACATACTGTATGGCTGCTTTCATGTTATAGTGGTGGAGTGAGTAGTTGTGACAGAGACCGTATGGTCTGCAAAGTCAAAAATATTTACTGTTCAGCCCTTCACAGGAAACGTTTGCCAGCCCCTGTAGAAATCAGTCCTGGGTGATTCCATGGTAGCTGAACACAGGGACCGGGTTCCACTTCCCTCCACCATGTGGAAGTCAAGTTTCAGGTAAAAATACAAGAAAGTAAAATATGTGGATAATTTAGCAGATGTGAATTCAGAACTCCCAGACCAGAGGCATCAGGACGGTTATTTTTGTATCAAAAAAACAACTGGTTCCATTTCTGTCTTTGGCTTCCGCCTGTCATGAGAGAACTCTTGCCATGTTGACGTTTCGTTCCAGCTCGGAGTCTGTAGCCAACACACTAACAAGGGTCTCGAGTTTGCCCTTTGCTGGCTCTGTGCCGTTGAGCAAGCTCCTCAAGCTCTCAGAAACTTATCTTCCTTGTTTCTCAGTGAGAGGTTGAGACTGGCTGGGTACGTGGTCCAGGGTTAGGGTCTTAGAGTTTCCTTTCTTCACCAAAGTTGTCGATTCAGTGGTGAGAGAGATCATATCTTATCAGAACAAGAGGATTCTCTGTATTCACAGCCTCGGCCCTGAATTCTTTCCCATTTGGTGTACGTGTGGACCAGTGTGTCCAACAAATTAGACCTATACGTTAAACATTTACAACTCTTTTTGAACATAAAACATGAGCTATTTCAAAGGGACAAAAGCTGAGTGCTAGCATCTGAAGATCATGGAAATAACGAATATTTATTGAACATGTGTTGTGTGCCAGACATACCTCTAAACACGTGATATGTATTAGCTTATTTACTCTGCACAGAAGCCCTGAATTAAGTACTATCATTAGCCCCATTTCACAGATGAGGACGCTGAGGCAGCTTGCCCGACCTCACACACATGGCACATTCTAGCATCAGAGCCCACGCTCTCGACTGCTCTTCTTTCTACCTCCCAGTGGGTATGACTGGCCTCCAGCCACACTGCAGTGTAGGGGAAAACAAGTATGAGAGAGACACATTGTGGTTCCTAGAAATGATGGACACTTCTGAAAATTACCACAAGACTTTTTTCATTTACCCCAAACCTACTCCATGCCATTGAGATCATCCTCAGAGGCTCCTTTTCTCAGCTTCTCTCCTTTGTCGGATTAAAAAAAAAATGTAGGACAACAGTTGAGAAAATACAGGTTGGAAACTGGGTCATTTTTGTGAAATCATCCTTCTTTGCCAGTACCAATTTTGAATTCTTTCTCAGAATTAAAAAAAAAACAAGCAAACAAACCATGTGGAACAGTGTGTGGCAGATGGTTGTTTCGGCTCTAGGTGAGTTTTGTCATTAGACTCCGGGACAGAAAACCATTGCTTTGGAAAATCATCTGTTATTTTCGTGAGCTGCCAGCTCAGAACTATTGTAGCTGTGATGGTTTGGGATGGGATGGGGTTTTTTTTGTTTTTTGTTTTTTCCTAGAGATTAGCCCAGAAACCGTCTCCATTGGAATTCTGTAGGATTTTAGATGCCATGCCACTGAGGCTAACCTGGAAGTTCAATGGGGTGGGAGAGGTGAGATGGAATTAGATTTGAGGTCAAAGTTAGTCCTCTTCTCAAGGTTTATCTTCCCCTGGAAACTACAGCAATAAACAGCTAAACCATGGTGTTCATTACCAGCACAAGTCCCTAATTAATTTATTTTATGTTAATTAAGTTTATAATTATATAGTAAAACATTTACTTTTTCCCTCAAGAAATTGACTGAATCTTCTGAAGGGGCTTTGTGACTGTAATTTAGGTGCAATTAGCCTGTTAAATTTAGTTAGGGTTTGGTTCATTTAGCTGCTGCTGGAAGATGCTAGAAAGGAGGAAACTAGGCAATGTCTCCAAAGTAATGCTGGGTCTAGAAGAACATGTTGCTGAGAGGCTCCTTCCTGGTCTCCGGGCAGCAAGTTCAGGTGTCTAGGACAATCCAGGATGTGGCTTCATATTTATCATCTATGTGTACTCCCCACTTAGGAACTGTGGATTCCTACAGCTGTGGATGGAGGTAAAAACTTTCTTTGTGGTTCTGGAATGGGAACTGAAGCTTCTCAGACATTTTCTACCGTGGCTGTGAAATCTCTGGCACTGGCCAGCTTTCAGGCTCAGAGTGGTATCACCAGCCCCAGCCACCATTTTGGCCTGGAAAGACATCTTTCCTGCTGGGAAGGGCATGACCCGGCTCATGGCCAGCACCCCCAGGGCTCCAGTGGAGAGGACCCCACTATTCTAGGCATGTGAAGATGGACTTTTTAAGCAAAGTTCCTTCTGTGAGATTGTACCTCATAGCTCATAAAAGAGTATATTTAGGCCTATCATTGAAAATACAGTTGAAGGTAATGATCTGCCATGGCCGCTGAGCCGTGTGCAAGGTTGGAGCTCACTGCTCAGGCCCGTGCTTGGAAATCTGGAAAGCACAAAGGCAGGATTATTCCAATGAGTAGGGAGAGGGCATCCCAGCAACACCCCAGTGGTGGGGGTAGCAAGGGGTCATCTATTTTATCAGCACCACGCTCTAACCAACTGAGCTAACCGGCCACTTAGGGGTCATCTATTTTAAAGTCCCTTTGGTTTTTGAAGCATTTATTTCTTGGTGGATAACTGAAGTCCTTGCTTTGGAAAGGAAGCCAGAGAATTTTTTGTCCTAGAGTGCTAAGCTGAATTACACGAGATAATATTTAAAAAGACATTTGGTGTCCTGTCATCATGATGGGAGTTGGTTTATTACTGTGTGATTGATGAATGAATGAAACATATATTTAAGTCAAATGAAATAGGATCATTTAACCCCCTTCTACCTAAATGTTTCATCTGTAAAATGGAAGCACTAGCCTCCTTTTCACTTCACAATAAGCAAATGATAGCCTCCTTCCCAAAAGAAGTGTGTGAAATATGATTTATATATACCCGGAAAGGTATACGGAAACCAGATTTTTATAAATTGTCCTATTTCTCTTGCTTATGTTGTTTAATAATATTTTAGGAAACGGTGTCTCTTCATTTCTGGTTGGCACTTAGCTTTAATGTTCTTTGCCCCCAGTTCTGCTGTAGCAGACTGAAAAACCAAAACCGAAAAGAAACAAACAAAAACAAATCACAGCCACACAGATTGGGGGCATAACTTGCAATCAGTAAAGTACACCAACTGGGCTTTTAAAGGGGAAACATGTCATATTCAAATCTAGAACATTTTGGGTTAGCAGTCTATCATCCCGAACATATTTTTGGTAAATAATACATACTTGATAAAACCTAGGACTGTCTTCAATGAGAGGGTCATTCCAACTGTAGTTTTTTTTTTTTAAGCCAGTAGGATACTTCAGATATTCTAAGTCTTGGCACTTTGTCTAGATGTTAAGAGTCATAATTTGAGCAACTACCCTGAGCTGAGGAACTTGTATGTGGCACGGACAGTATTAGGTACTCATATTCTAGTCGTCCCACTATGTTAGAATTATTTCATCTGTAACTAGTGTTGGGTAACTGAGATTCAGAGAAGTCTCCTGACTTGGCCAGAGTTGCACAGCTAAGGAAGGGGAGGGGCAGGATCCAAACTCAGGTCTGTCTGGCTTTAGGCTGCTTCTTGCTGTCTAACCAGCCAAGCCAGCTTCCTTTCAGGCTTCACTGTGGAAATGAATCTGCTAGCACACAATTGCCAAAGAAGATAAACATGTGGGGTAACCGTACTTATTAAAATTCTTGCTCCAATGGTAGCTGGAAGTAAAGGTCCAGGATCTTGTATAGTTAAATGGTGGATGGTAAAAGGCCATCATTATGAAGAATGAAAAAAACAAAAAAGACTAATTTATAATCCAGCCTTCCCTGCTATGCACATGTAATTATACTGTGTCCTTTCATCTGTGTGACATTGAAAAATGTTTACTGCTTTCACATAAGGCAATGCATTGGTCCATCACATGTGTTTGAATGTCCCTTATGCTCACGTAGATGCTGATTTCTGTTTTAAACTAAGAATGTGTGTATTGTTACAAGGTAAATAGCCTTTCCCTTTTAATCACTTCGATTTAGCGAAGAACTTCCTGTAAATTTGGAAAGCATTTCTTAAAATAATGTCAGATGTTTGGATACATTAAATTTTTATTAAAAACAACAACAACCAGAATACACTGTTTTCCCAGTGTCTTGGTTCTGGTTGATTCTTGGTGTGGTTGCTGTAATTCTGAACCAAGCTGTTATATATGGTAAGCCATATAGGCCACGCATACTTTATTTAAAAAGGAAAATAAACTGTGAAATCTGGTGTGTGTAAAAATGCACTCTCTTTAAAACCCAGAGTTTTCTCCATGGAGAAATTATACCCAAACCAGATGCTTCTGAAGGGACTTGAAGTAGAATCTTCCTCGTCTTTCAGAAAAGGGTGTTGCCAGGTAGAACCATGGAGGTCGGCAAGTGTCCAGCTGCTGTAAGATGTTCTGAGGTGTGACTAAGGATAGTTGGATGGCATCACAGCATGGACTTGTCCCAAAATGAGCTCTTTGAGTAGATCAAAATGTCAGGAACAGCAGAGGCTTCTAGAACACAGGGTTAACTTAGGTCAAGTCGGGGGCTCTGTGGGCTGCCTCAGTCTGACGCATCCAAGGGTGATGCAAGGGTTGACTTTGCATTTCTCCAGCTTCCTACTGAGAATAAAGTAAGAGTTGTCCATTTCACTGAGGCTGCTCGACATGGGGTCTGTGCTACTTGAAAGGGCTGTGCAGAGCCACCAGCTGAGGCACCAGACCCTGAGGGTTCCCCCTGTTGAGGAAGGATGGTGAATCCTGTTCTTGGTGAGGTGAATGGGCTGGTACTCGTTCAGACTGATGAGGAGGTCCGGGATATTCCCTTATAACTTTTGCTAGGGTGCAGGATAATCTTTGGGGTTAGAGTTGGATACGCTTTTGCAGGGTCCAATATGGGATTTTAAATTTGGTCTTACAGAGTAAGTGTCAAGTAACGTCCCAGGTAGTGTGGCCAATGGCAAGGATGAATCTTCTTTCCAACCCAACATTGCCCCTCTTGGAGGAGAAGCATGTTTTAGTGCTTGTCCTAACAAAGTAACGAGATGATAGAAGTTGTTCTGCTAATGGTGTGCTGGGGAAAAGGCAGTAGAGCAAAAAGTTATGTTTGGGGGAAGGGCCTCCTTCCCACCCCATAATCTGTATTTGTCTCTGAGGTGGGGCACCTCGACTTCTCTGGAGAAAAGGCTGAGTCCAGATAAATCTCTTTGAAGCTTTCTGTGTGGAGAAACAGATCTGTGGCCTGGGAGAAGGACCCTGGGTGGTGGGAGGTGATGTCATTGTGTGGGGCCAGGGGACAGTGAGGAGGAGGTGATGGGCAGCAACACATAGAGGAAGCCATCACAGGGCTGGGGAGTGACCACCTGGGCCAGACTCCTTGCAAAGCAGGACTCTGTTCCCAGAATGCACTTGGCAGCTTCTCCGATGTCAACCAGTCTTCCAAGACGTCCATGGTCCATGACCGGACAGAACAAAGGCCTTGCTCATTTCCTGCCCTGGGGCGGGTTTAGGTAATTCACAGTCTAGTGTAGTCAGTTTGTGGGGATTATCAACCCCACCTCTCTTTGTTTGGCATTCTGGAACATGTGGTGTTTAGGGTTTCATTATCTTGTGCCCTGAGCTCATTTAAATGCAAATGAGATTTATAAGGTACCTCTATTCAAGTGAAGATAATTTGTTTGATCTTCTCTGCTTAATTGCAAGCATTCGTGGCTCTGACCTCCAGGCTTTGCGACACTAGGCAGACACACTGCACACGAAAGGCCACTGGCTTCTTAGCGTTGCCTTCTTAGCGAGCATCCTCCATGTGAGCAATCTTCAGACTTTGTCTCTGAAGTAGTGCTTGGAGTGCCTCATGAAAAAAAAAGGACAGGTTGGATGTTGACTTACTCTCTTCCTTTGTGGGTCAGCTTAACCTTGGACTTGCACTCCGAGTCCTGCTCTGCGGCTTTTTGGTCTCTTTGCACTCCCCAATAATCGTGACCACCCCCTTCACGTGCTTGAGGTCTCTTGTCTGCATTAACAGCGACTCCTTCGGCTTGAAGTCCTTCTCTTCCTGCTCCTCCTCCTTCCATCCCCTGCTTAGGTTCACCACCACCACCACCATCATCCTCCTCATCATCAGACAAGCTCAGGCCGACCCACCACACTTGTTCCCTCTTGCTTATTTTATGCATACTTTACTTTTCTAGAAATGTATTCATGGTCTGTGTGTCATGGTTTCAGCTACACTTGAGCAGAGCCAAGTAACCTCCACTAGGTATGTTTGAGGTTCTTGCAAGTTTGATGTTGTTACAGGTTAATTAAGTTATAGGTTTTAGGACATTTGTCTCCTATTTGGACATGGTAGGTTCTAGTACTCTGGCTTCATGGACTTGGAAAAATTGCTGGTTAGAGTGTTTTGGCAAAAACAAATCTGGACACAAATGTGTATTGGCAGCAGTGAGTACATGGTCTTCAGTGTGGAGATTTATAGGCCCATGCCCATGTGCACTGAATGTTCCAGTCACTGGCAAGCCTCTCTGGTCCGAGAATTGTGGAACAATGGCTTTAAGATGTCATTTCCTATTACGAAGAGCTACCCTATGGATTTTGCAATATATGCTTATTGAAGTGAGCCAAGGGCTAGACACACCCCTCAGGGGAACAGCAGATTGATTTGGGTGTCTCAGTGTGGTTGCTTAAATCTTAATGCCCCTCAAACCATGAACTCAATCTTTTTTTTTTTTCCTACTCATAGTGTTTTTAGGTGATTCCACAGATAGAGGCCATATCATTGATCTTTTTTGGATGTGTTCCTCATCCCATGTGAAGTCCCTGACATGGGAGCACTTGAGCCCTGGGACACTTGTCATCAGGCCCTGCTGATCAGACCACATCCTCAGAATCACTGAGGTTTTTTTTTTTTTTTTTTTTAAAGATTTTATTTATTTTTTTGACAGAGAGAGACACAGTGAGAGAGGGAACACAAGCAGGGGGAGTGGGAGAGAGCTTCCCGCTGAGCAGGGAGCCCGATGTGGGACTCGATCCCAGGACCATGGGATCATGACCTGAGCCGAAGGCAGATGCTTAACCGACTGAGCCACTCAGGCACCCGAATCACTGAGTTTTAATTGTGCAATAGTTTTGGCTTTCCTTACACCATCGAGTTTTGCCAAGAACTTTGTGTTTCCTGCTTTAACTTTCAGCTCATAACTAAACTTCGTGTTGTAAAGTCAAACTAGAGCTTTAAAAGCCTCGCTGATCATCCTTATTTTTAGTTGCTCATCTTCAGCGAACAAATGGACAGTGGTTTACTTTGTCCAATGCCCACAGTTGTTTTGATCATCACAAGAATGAGAATAAGTCTAGCACCTTTTCCCCAGGACCTCAAAATGCTTCAGGAGGCACTTACTGGGTGTCCACGTGCCTAATGGTAACCTTCACTGTACTTCTGAGCAAATACGGGATTTTTTGCAGGAAGCTTTGAAGTGTGTTGATAAGCCCAGTTACCAGGGAGAAATAGTAGATCCTACCTTGTGTTGTGCACTCCACCCCCCTCCATTTTGGTTCTGTTACCAAGTACAGCAAAGTCCTTCCATAAAACTCAAAGTTTAGACATCACTGTTCTCAAACTCAAAATGCATTCAGCCCTTGGTATTGTTCAAGGCATTGTTGGCACAGAGGATGGCTGGACGTGCTCTCTCTGCCCTCCTGCGCCCTATAGTCCGGGATGCAGGGAAGAAGACAGAAAAGAAATGCAAGTTTAAAAAGGTACAAACGTAGGCTATGTGAATGAATGGAATTGAATGTCATAGAGGTTAAGAGGCCGGTCAACTAAATGCTCGTAGAAATGGCTTTTGCGTGGACCTTCAAGCATGGTCAAGGCTTCTATAAGGAGAGCTTGCTGGGTAGAAGGGGATCTTAGGGCAAGAGATAGCACGTGGACAAAGCACGTCCCCGGGAAGGGAAAGAGGGGTCTAAAGGATGGTGAAGCAACTTCTGGAATGAGCTCAGAGAAGGACACGCCAGGACCTGGCTTATGTGTTGGGACATTTCTGCTAGAGGTGCAAGAGGCGATGCCACTTCACAAGATAGACTGATGGCCCAGAGAGTCCAAGTTTAGATTTCGGCTGTCTCACTCCAATCCTGGGTGACCTTGGACACATCACATTGGCCATGCGGGTCGAGGGAGTCACCTATAAAATAGAAAAGGCAAATGGCAAGGGATAGTTGGTGTAACAACAAACCTATATTAGATGCTCCACAAGCATCAAAGTAGGACAGTGGGTGTTTAAGCCCCGGTGCTGAAATAAAGCAGGATTGCACCCAGCTCAAGTCTAAAGGGTGATGGAAAGCTCTTTGCACCCGCTGGGTTCTAGGCACCTAATGTTATGAGAACATAGGGATTTATCCTTCGATTTTACTTAGTAGACATTTTCCGGAAGGTTCAAGAAGCCTTTGCTTTGCTCTCTGATGAAGGTGAGCCGACTGCTATACTGACACCCTGGCCACCATCCGGTCTCCAAAGTGGCACCATGCCACGCGGACGCCCAAGTCGGCAGTTCGCTACTTGAATTCTCCAAATGAGTTAAGACTTGCTTTTTTAGACAAACAGCTGCGTCTTTCTTCCGTTCCTTTCGCTTCCTTTCCACTCAGCAGTTTTCCTTTTTGCTCCAGATAAATTGCTGCTAATTTAAATGTACTGCAGATCCTTGCCATTTTATGGCTGATTGCTTCTGAGTTATAGGAGGGAAATGTGTGCACGTTTGAATGTAAATAAATCTAAATGGGTCCGAAGCCAGCGGTAAAGAAAGCACAGTGCTTCGCTGACCTTCACCTCCCCCGCCCCGCCCATCCCTTTGAAGAGGTCAATGAGCAGATCCGAAATCAGCAAGTAGCAGAGACAGAGTTTTAGGACGCATCCTGGGTTTCTCTCTGCTTTCGACTTTACATCCCATTTCTGACAGTGCCTGCTTTATCCTTGTTCTTGGTTTTTTTTTTTTTTTTTTGATAAAAGAGCCATTCTCATGATAACTACCATGCACCATCGGAATGCTGCAAATCCTTCAGAATGTCACGTTGTCAAAATATCTATATTTCAGGCTCAGAAGCTAGACAGCTCGTTTGGCTGCTAAACCCTCAAGATGTTCAGCCATTTGTTGTGGTCTAAAAACTTTCCCCCTCACTAGGAGAAAATAATGATCTATTGTTTGATATCATTTTGTGGCCCCTTTCTTGAGTTTCTGGTAACATGAGTGGGCAAAAGTCAGGAGGTCTTGGTAGGTAAATTGTGGCCCTGATGGAATCTTCCTCTCAGCTCCTTAGAAATATGAAGCACCAGGTACATTTCCGTATAAAAGAGTCAAGTCTTGAAATCAGACTGGTTTTTCACTATCTGGTGGCGTATCTTTAGTGCGTCAACTGTTTTGTGAAGATCAAGGGTATCGGAGAGGAGTCTGACTTGCCTTCCTGGAGGCAGAGGGTGGCCGTAGTAGCAGTTTGAATGCAGTCATGGCACATGGCTTATCAGTGCAACAGCCTGGCTTTTCCTCCCAAGGGAGACGTCGCGTGTGTTATTCTGGTTGGCTTTACTCCCCTCGTGGCGTGGGTGTGTGGCGCTGAGGTACGGTTCTTGGAGAAGGATGCATCATGAAAGGCAAAGCAGAAGGAGGTTCAAGAGGGACACTTGACATCCGTTTAAGTAGGGCTGGATGCAGTTGCAGCCTGAGTGAATGGCAGCGCAGAGAGCTCGCATCTAGCAAAGCAAATTGTTTCCCAAACTGTAATAACGAGCTTGGGTAGGCCTCGGGGAGGAAAATGGCAAATCAAAGCAGAGGAAAGGTGGCTTGGGGCCTGCTGTAAACACTCTGAGATGAGTAAACTCTTAAGAGTTCCTGTGCCATAAACCCACTGGAAGGAAATAAGGCTCACTTTAACAGTTTAGTCCGTTCTGTTATTATTAGTATTTTAATATCAAATGCTTTTCAAAATTGAATGTGCAGAGAGAGTGGTATATTGAATCAGCCAGTCTTTTGTTTTGGGGATGATGTCTTCTCTTTGTATCACCAAGTTCCTCCTGTTTTTATTGGCAAACTTGATATCCTAATATTAATCCTATTGTTTCAGTGGGAAGGAATTTGAGATCCACCCTCTTAGAGCCTGAAGGTGTTTGGTTAGTTAATTCGGCAGGCTTGTTCTACGTGTCAGAGTGCACTCTGAAACCAGTGTGGCTTATGCTTGCCTGGAGGCTGAACTTCGAGAAAAGAGACTAAAGTCAGAAACGAAGGAGTCTTCATCGGCACCACTGTGTGCATCCTGCATGCTCAGTGCTTTGTGGGTGATTAAATCCATAAGCGATGTTTGGCGTCCATACCGAGCGCTTTTCCTGAGACTTGGAAGGGCGGGAGAGAGAAGAGCCATGGAAATTCAGCTCCGTAGACTCTTCGAGTGCTGTTGTAAATGATGATACAGATTGGTGGTGGTAATTACAGCTCTGGAGGCAGATGACACCAGTGCTTGGCAGACCAGATGCCAGGTTGAGGAAGATCCAGAGTCTGGAGGGCTGGGTTTAGAAGTGCCTTCCAAAGCTGAACTGAACATGTCTTGGGGGTTGCTGCCACGACGTCATCGATGTTGTCACTTAGGGATCTGAGGAAGCTTCATGCAGATTGCACACACAGAACTAAATGTGATGAGTCTCCCCTCGCTGGGTTTTCCTAGTGAAGTTGAAGGGATTTTGTCCTTCCGGCAGTGACAGGGCAGAGTGGCCGCAGAGTACGAGCTCCTGGGTCAGAATTTGAGCTCTGGCCCATGCTTCGTCGGGCCTCCGGCAAGCTGCTTTGCTCATAGGGCCTCAGTTTTCTCGCCAGGAAAGTGGGAGCAATAATAGCACCCTCCTCATAGGGTTATTGTGAACTTAAGAGGGCTAATTTGGACAAAGAGCTTAGAAGAAAGCCTGGTACCAAGTGGATTAGCTGTTGTTTATTGTGCAAGTGGTGTGCTCATCTTTCTCCATCTGTGGGGTGGTTCAGTATTTTAGGCCAAGGAATTCCATTTTCTTTATTTTTGTATCATCTACTGTAGTGTCTACTATTTGGTCACTGCTCAATTAATGTTTGCAGGGTTAATTAACATTAATTAACATACACTCTATGTCTTATATATGCTATGTATATATATATATATATATACAGGCAATATACCACATGTTGTATGTTATATATTGTGTGTTATATAATAGATATTCCATCTATCTATGTGTGCATGTCATGTATATGGTATGATACTTAAGTGATTTAAGGCAATTAATTATTTAATACTAGGATTCCTGGAAAAGAATCTAAATCTTTGTGTGGTCCAGTATTTCACAGTTAAAGCTAGCCAGTTTTCTGATCTGTTATTTTAGAAATAATTTGATGAAATTAAGTGAGGAAAGAAAAATCAGGATTTGGATAGATATTCGTTGTTGAGTTTTATTTTTTTTTTTCACTGTGCATAAAAATTCTCCAGGACTCATCTCTATTGAACACAGATTTCTCCTCCTTAGATTAAGATGTTAACATCTGAGACTGTTGTGCAGAGCTATGTGCAGAAATCCCTTGCACATCTTTCCAGTGTTTCCTGGGCCACATAAGATCGGTTTGAAGTTTAAAACTAAGTGGCTTGACAATGAGATGCACGTTTTTCTCCCAATTTTCTTTCTGTGATTATCTATTCCTTTATGTTTTAAAGCATATTCTATGTTGTGTCTTGATTTTGATTATTTATTATGTTCTTTTTAAAAGTGATTATACTTGTATGTTAATTTTCATTGATTTTTTGTTTTGAGCATGACTTATGTTTTATTTTGTGTTTCTTTTAGGTTTTGTTTTGTTTCATAAGATCCCACTGGATGGGTAGCTGAAATAAAGGCAAAGACAGAGAAGGGGGCTGTGGTGCTTGTTGGTTGATGCTGCCTTGTAAGCCGGACTCTTGGGACGGGCGTTGGCTTCTCCCGGGAGGTGCCGCTTAGCTGGGGGTTTTCTGGTAGCTGTGGGTGGTGTTTGCAGGACGTCCTGTGTGAAGCCTGCGGCTGTCCTGAGCTGTGTTTGGGGAGCACCGCTGCAGAGGCAGCTCCCAGGCTGCTAAGCAAACACTCAAGAAAACATCTTAAATTAATGCTTCTCTTTTGTTCTTGCAATTGTTCAAATACGAAATTGACATGGGATTCCATTGGCTTATGCTTCTCTTCTGAAAGGAGTGCTCCTTGACCATACTGGAAATGTAATGATTCTTACTGTTTCTGTTCATTAAAGGTGAAGTACAAAGTTTAAAAAAAAAAAAAATCTAAGTTTAGGGACAGGTATAAGAACACACTAAACAGCCTAACCTCCACGTAACACGTAGTTTAGCATTATTTTCTGTTGATATTTAATGAAGACTGAATTCAGAAAGTCTCTCTTTCCCGTCTACAACACATCGACTGAGAAAGTTAAGGGCATCGCTGTGGGGACTTGGCCAGGCCACTGAGAGGTTCTCTCCTTCGCTGGTGATAAAGGTCCAGAGTCATGCAATCAATGCTAATGATTTTTCTAAAGTTTGTTAGGAGGTGAAAAATAAAAGCAGCTCTGTGGTCAGGGGCTCTAGATTTAGGTTACGCGTAGTCAGTTTCAGAATAACTACAAGAGTGAAATAGACACACATGGCGCGCATGTCCTTTTATTTGCCCCCTGTGATCCACCTGCTTTTTAGAAGTTTCCTAGTGAGAAGGCCGCAGTATCTCATGCTGTTCCCATGACAGAACTGCAGCTTTTCTACTCTGAAAAGGTCTGCGGGCAGAATGGCTGGCCTGCTGGGAGCAGGAGACCATATTCTAAGAAGGATAGATACTATATACTACAGTACTGCTGGTTTTCGTGGGCAGGAAGGCTCTCCCTGACCCCCGCAGCACAGAGGTAATGAGCGTGCGCTTTATCAGGTCCAGCCTCATTGCCGAGAGGGTAGCCTGGGAGCTACAGAATCCTGCGTCCCTGCCTTCGTCCTGTCACGGACACCTGTTTTGCTCACTTGGCCATTGCAGTGACCTTTGTCCGCTTTGCTCAGCCTGTGCCAGGTAGGATCCCTGTCCTGCAGACAGGTTCAGCTGCCCTCGCCCCAGCTCACCTCACACTTTCCTCGGGAGGGGGGCGACAGAGCCAGGCCCGGAGCATTTCGCTTGAAAGCACAATCAGCTCTAACCGTGAAGGCATGCTCAGAGACGCCATGGCTGGATTGGAAACTTACAGACGTTTGAAAAAATTCTTTTTTTTTTTTTTTGAAATAGTTACTTAAGTTTTGCAGTTCAGCTTTAAGGATTTCTAGATTTTTTTACTAGTCCGACATGTTTGGAAACATTGTTTTGCGTCCTGTGTAACTGAGGCATTCATCTTAATAAACCAGGATCCACTTAGGCACCACTTGATATAAAAGGATTATCCATGATGAATATTTTATACTGTATCTTTTACATTAGCCACTAAATATGTTATTACTTGATACAGACATTTCACAGGGTCCTATGGATTACAGCATTGAACTTGGCTACTCCATACCCCTGCCTCAGAGAGGGGCAGTTTCTCTGAAGCATACACAGGCTGCTTGTTCTCAAACATGTGCTTTCCAAAGACACATTTGAGTGGGGAGAGCAACGGGCCTTTGGTGTGGGGGGGTCTGAATATTCCCTGGATTCCCATTTGCTTGCTCACTGCTAAATGACAGGCCCTGTCACTACTTAGATTTTGATCTCTCCCAAAGTTGTTGATTTACAAAGAGGCCAGCTAATTGCAGAAACCTTGAACCCTGAAAGGAAAAGGAAATTCACACAGAGGGTGGACCAGAGGTGATCAGTACCCCAAGCATTCTTAAATATCAGCCTTTCGGTGCAAGTTTGTTTTTTGTTTTTTTTTAAACCCTTAAGATCTTATTCCATGGAACCAGAAGAAGGCAATGAATTGTTTAAGAACTATTTTCTACGTTTCCCAGACCCAAAAGGAAAAAAAAAAAAAAGAATATTTGTATTCAACAGCTAGAAGACTTGCAGGGTAGATTTTTGTTTTAAAATGGAGAGAAGTGGACAGATAAGGCAATTTAATATATCAAAGAGCAGTTGACATCTCCTAGGGAACGATGAAAACAGCAGGCTATTAGAAAATTGTTTCATATGGTTCTTGTGTTCCTTGCTTTTCATTTTTCTTTAATCCCCGAAGACCACAGTCAGTGACATATCTTCTCATTTCTATCCTCTAGACCACCCTCTTTCATCCTTTGCTTTTTTATGTCCCCTACAAGACATCTTTTTACAGCTTCCTAATGACACGTATCATGTATTTTTTCAGCATTAGAAAACGACAGGCAGCATTTTTGCTGAAATCAAGTCCATTGCCCCCCAACCGGGACCTGGCGTCTCAGTGCCAGGCAGGTGCCGTTCGGAAAGGGTGCGCGCTGGGTGTGCGGACACCCAGCCCTGCAGAGCCAACTCCTGCCTCCAGGGAATGGGGCCCCAGTTTCCCAACTCTTCTGATTCTTTAAGAGAAACTTGAAACCTGGATTTTTTTTTTTTTTTTTTTAATGTGAAATGTCCCTATTTTTAAAAAGTTGGCTCGGTTATTTTTAAAACATTATGTAGGCCAACAAAACATGTCTGTGGGCTGCCAGGTTGTTACTTTTGTCTTAAAGCAACATCATTGTTCTCTGTTTCCTACTATCTTCCCTTCGCAAACGCACTTCCCAGCATGGCCACTGAGAGCCTTTTCTCCGTGGAGTTTGGTGCCCGAGGGATCTGCAGCGTGTCCCTTCCCATCGGGGCTCTCCTGTGACTTCTGCTAGCTGGGGCCTTGGCTCCGTCACCCTCGGTCACTGTTTTCCCTCCGTCCCCAATGGGCCCCACTTCTGAGTGGCGGGAGACCACCTAGCAAATCCTTCCTCCTGTTTTGTCTGACATGGGCCTTCCTTTCATCAGGGTCCCTGTTGTCTGGCCCACTTGGATGGGGTTCGATGGGAGAGCACATAGGCCCGTTCATGGGTCCTTGATGTAGTGGTGTGGCCACTGGTAAATGGGAAACAGGCCTGCCACCTCAAGAGGTGTGGTTCAGGCCCTGTGTCTTGAATGGGGTCCCAGTGAGACCCTCCGAGGCCACTGAGACAGACTAAGGATCTCCCACTGGCATCCCCAGAGACACTGGTTTGAGGTCAAAGAAGGTGCATCTCCCGATGGGAGAAATTCTTGGGTTTTCACTCCTGGTCTCCCAGCCCAGACCCATTTCATTTTTTTTTAAAAGATTTTATTTATTCATTCGAGACACAGAGATACAAAGAGAGAGAGAGAGAGCATGAGCAGGGGGAGAGGTAGAGGGAGAAGCAGGCTGCCTGCTGAGCCAGGAGCCAGACGTGGGGCTCGATCCCAGGACTCTGGGATCATGACCCGAGCCGAAGGCAGATGCTTAACCATCTGAGCCACCCAGGCGCCCCCCCCATTTCATTTTTGACCCATCGAATGTTCTTTCCAAAAGTAGGGGGCACAGAGGAGAAAGAAACAGTCTCAGCCCCACCCTGCCACACAGGGCGCAGAGGGGTTGGCCCCTGCTTCCAACTCTTCTGAAGGACACCCCGAGTGGTTGGGGCTTGAGGCTCCCCCCAGACAGAGCAGAGGCCATGGTTGTTGGACAGTCTGAGGAGCAATCAGCTCAAGGAGAGCAAGGCAGGAATTCAGCTCGCTGCCAGGTGCCGGAGCGCGCGTGATGGAGGCGCTCCAGCTTCGTCTCTCCTTTTCTCTCGATCTGCTTAGAATTCCTGACTTTTCTCTCTTTCTCTCTAGCAATCTAAATTGACTCCATGACAAACAGGGGGCTTGTTTTCATTTGCTTTCTTGGTTGCTTTGCACACGCTTTTTTGTTGTTGTTGTTGTTGTTCATTGCAAAATGGGACCAAACACGAATGGAGCCTGAACTAACCTCTCTCATGCCACCGTGGAGCGGATGATGCACTCTTGCACTGTTCTGGTGCTTTCTGTCTAGCACTCCTCCCTGGTTTTCATCTCATCCCCTCACACAACAGTAGATGCTCATTTCACCTTGCCTTGTCCAGACCAGATGCAGAGGGAGAGACAAGACTCATGTCATCTGGTGCCTTCACAGGGCGGCTGTGGCCAGCCATGTGGGCTGTGCCCTTCCTGTCTAGCCAAGGTCAGGGGTCCCCCTGGGGTCCCGCAGACTGGACTCCAAGGACACCTGGGCAGAGGCCACCATTTCATTAAATGAGTTCTGCTGTGTTCACACACCTGCGGTGCCCACGAGCCATGTCAGGTTTATTCCAGGGCACCTGGGAAGGTTAAGGACTCTTCCGGACAGGGCAAGAATATAATTTTCCGTGGGGTGCTGCCAGATGGAATTAAGTGAACAGAACTCCCAGCCCAGAGAGTGACATGAAAACAGTTGTCACAGAAGGTGGCTTTCCACTTGGGTTAGTCCGTTTCCTTGTTTTGGTCATCAGGGACAAGGGAACCCCCCAGCCATCTGATTCTGACGGTGAGATCACTCTGGATTTCATTCAGGTGAGTGCTGCAGTGGAGTCTTGGGGTGGTCATTACTGAGCACCCAAGATAGGATGCTACCTTAGTTTTCATGGGGAAAAAAAAATGTGTGAGAAGCAAAGGAAAGAACAGAGATTTTCACCCCCTTTATTTTTCCATTTATGAATGGAGCATAATCAAATATAAAAGAGCGAGAGATTCTGTTCACAATGTTTAGGTATATCAAATCGTCACATTGTACCCTTTAACTGTCTTACACATTTATTTGTTAATTACACCTCAGTAAAGCTAAAAAGAAAAAAATGGGAAAAAAAAACTAGCAAGAGCTTCCAGAGAAAGACAAATCCTTGGGTTTCATTCACTTCCTGTTCAAATCCATTTGCTGTAATCCATAGGCAGTCTGTGAATCATAAGCATGTCCTGTTTTTCTCCATAATGTTCCAGGGTTTTAAAGTCATTTTTTCATGTTTCCTGTAAATAATGGATAATCATTTTTATTTTATTTTTAAGTGCTGTTTTAACAATGTGGATAGACCATAAATGTACTTGCTGAATTCATTCATTTTTTTAACAAGCCAATAAAGTTTTATAATTCATCTCCATGTGTCTTGCATTCTGTGTAGGGCCTTGTATACCTCCCCTCCCTTCCTCAAACACATACCATCACCCCGTGTGGCACTGGCGGTCCTCAAGACTAAAGGTGTCAGAAGGAAGAGTGTGAGAAACGTCACTGAGCGTTTTGGGGAAGTCCCAAACTCACCATAGATCCTGGAATACATCTTCTCTCCCCCAAAAGGGACTTTTAAAATTTCCATCATTGTGAATTATACATTTATGGTTAACTGATTCTTGCATCGGATATGTTTTCATTGGCTAAAAAGCAATTCTAGAAAACAAAAGTTTAAGGGAATTAAAAACAACAACAACAACAACAACAACAACAACCAACAACCTACGTTCTGTGGGAAAGTCTTTTGGTATTTTAAGAACTTGGAATGACCCAAGTCCTAGCAAGAGGATACACTCAGTGCTCTGTCCCTCCATTCTAAGCGACTTGTAGCCAAATGAACATGATGACTTGTGCTTTCATGGAAGAGAGAGAGAGGAAGACAAGTGGACCATAGAGATAGGATGACATTGAACCATAACCATTAACATGGTACCCACACTTCACAGTCCTCTTGTCTCCGTCCCCCAGGCTTGTCCCTTTTTAATTTTTTCCTTTTAGGATAAGACCTAAAAAGCAAGGTTTGTAGGACCCCAGATTCATTTGAGCCTACTTTCACCTTCTGGGAACCTTGAAAGGGTTTTGCACCAAATTGAAGGGTAAGGACTGGAAAAACTGATCCAATGTGACCTGCTGTCTCATCGACCCAAGTATACTTATCTGTTCTAAGAGTGTCTGATTGGTGCTGGTGACTTGTACTTTTTCTAAACGCCCTTCTCAACAGGTTTCACTGGCCATTTGGAGGTTGCATAATAATTTGAGGCAGTAGGCACTGAACCCAGACTGTGCAGGTTGGAATCCCAGTTATACTCACAAGCTAAATGATCTCGGGAAAGACATTTCATGGCTCCATTCCTCATGAGATGACAATAATATTAATAGTACCTGCCCACCTCCCCCCTCCAGGCTCTTACGAGAGTTCACTGAGACCGTGCATACAAGAGTTCAGTGAGACTGTGCATGTGGGGGGGGCACTTGGTGTTGCTAATAAAATATTCTGAGGGACTTGGGTGTGCACTCATGCTTGCGTATCCCTCAGTAAGTGCCCCGGAATCACAGACTCATTTTTATATATTGGCCATATGGTCATTGTGTGGGTGCAAATAATGGAGTCTGATGGAAGGGAACTTCACTCACTGGGTCATTCTGGATGTGGTCCAGGCTGTGAAGCTGTCTTGGAAGTTACAGTGATTCCCCTTCTAGATCCCTCACTCTGCCCAGGCAATTCTTGCACATGGATTCCTTTCAGATTTGATTTTGATAAAAGAAGAGGGTACAATTTGTTTGGACCTATATTATGATAGTTCAGTGAGTTCGAATGATGCTCTATAGTTGGAGGATTCTGGAGGAAAAAGCGTTGGAGGTCATATCCCCCAAGTGGTCTGCCTTCTTTTCTTCTCACTTTATTAATTCAGAATTTTTGATCATTTGAAAGGGGTCTACATTATCTTTAACTTTAAAATCATCCATTTGAAAATCTTCAGCTACGAATAAAAATAAATGAATTGGCTGAGAGAGTGTGTGAAAGAAAAGACTTGTTTCAAGTTCCCTCAAGCCTTAGAAACAAGTATTTGCAGGCAATGAGCTACAAATAACTAGATTATTCCTTTCTACTTCCTGAGGTGGTTTCTCATAATAGCTGTAGTAGACAAAGCATGGCTGGCCTTTGCTGGAGCTATTTCATGTTTGAAGCAATGCAGTTTCATTTCTTTAAAGATATTTTGTCATTTGGGCTTTTCTCTTCTTAAACCAGCACCTAATTTAAGGCACTTTTGCTGTTGTTACCACCTTTTCTAATGCATTTTAAAGTGAGGTTGACTACAATATCTAAATGGTAGTACTAGTTAACCGTATTGGTTTCTCACTGTATGCCCAGCACTGTGGTAAGTGCTTCCTGGATTAATTCCTGATCCTCTCAAAATTAGCCAATGCTATCTTGCTCCCATTTTAAACGTTAGGAAACTGAAGAACAGAGGGATTGAGGAACTTGATCCAGGTTACACTGGGATTTGAACTCTGGCAGGCTGGCTAGATAGCTGGAGACTGAAACAGCTACCCCGTACGGACTCTTGAGCAGGGCTGGGACTGGGGTGAGGCCAGCGAGGTGCCTGGGGCACCTTCAGGGCCATGCAAGTGCCCAGGGGTCACTCACTAGAGGTTGAGCAGAGATGACTGCTGTAGAAAAGCAGAATTGTAAGGTCAGCCTTTGTTACCGGGGAGGTACATGCCGCCCCAGTAAGCCTCCGGTTATTTAAAGGTGCCATTGACGAAGCCCTTGCACACCTCGACTTCCAAGTATGTGGCACGGTAGTGAATTGGCACATGCTTTCTAAATGTTACTTTATGGAACACAGAAGTTGCAATCAAGTATGGGTTCCTTGCGGATTAGCTCATGACAACCCAGCACATGTTTGCTTTGCCCATTGTAACTGAAGACAGATTTGTTGGTTTCGATTGTTCTGAAATGAATTTCCTCATGGCTCTTGAACCGGAGTACTTCCAGCTCATCTGTAGCGGTCTGGAGCAGTCCTGACTCTCTGGTGAGGGATGCCGCCTCGGTGGGGGTGAGGCTGGAGGGTTTGTCTGAGGACACCTCCTGCCACCTCCGTGTAGACCATCCAGACACTGGAACAAGGCGGAGGGGACGGCCCGAGCAGCTTCTTGCCTCTGAAACACAACGAGCCGGAGCAGCATCTGAGTAACTCAGTCATGTCGACACTCCTGTCCCCGAAGATCCCGTCTGGCAGCTGGTGACTGAAAGAGACTGCCAAGGGCGTGCACTGAGCTCCCAGTCATTTGGTCCAGGCCCCATGTGGCACAGCATAGGACGCTGGGGGCCTGTGTTTACTGAATTAAAATCTCCGCCCAACCATAGGCTAACGAACAGTAAATTCTCACCCTCTCTCCTTTTAAAATATTGATTGTGTTTCCCAGGAGGAAAGGAAAAGCCTCTTTTGTGTTTATTTGACACCCTTTCATTTCTTGTTCATATTTCTCATCATGCAGTGTTTAGTCTTGGCTGAATCGCTAAATAAAAATGTAGGCCGTGGCTGCTTGCTTTAAGGATTAGGACCCCACTTCAGGTAAGTGCATGCAAGGGCACTGGCCCCCGGGTGGGAAGTAGAATCACCAAGCCCTGTTTTGCCTCTGGGTGACAGGGGGATGTTCTCGGTTTTTACATGAACTAAGAGATAGTGCATTTAGGGTGCTTCAGGCTTTGCAAAGATGACTCCCTTGACAGGTGTCCTCTCTGCACTTAGGTTCCTGGATTTGGCGGGGGGGGCGGGGGGCAGTTACCTCGCCATCACCCTCCTTCACTAAACATGGTTGAATGTTCTACTTCTGGGGTGATAGTGTGCTGGCTCCCCGGTGTGTTGGACCAGCCGGGTGACTAGCAGGTGTCAGGTGGAGTAGAAGGGTCGGCCTATGCCTGCTCCCTTCACACGCGTGGAGGTTCATCCCTGCCAGGGCTCATCCCTGCGCATGCACGGTCCCTGCGGCTAGGCTCCACCTTTTCTCCTCTTCTCCATCTGTTCCCCTCGATTCTAGCAGGGGGAAGGTCTTCCCACTGCGGTCAGTCTCCAGTGCCTCACTGTGTCTTGTTTGTCCCTTTAACCCGCCCGTTGCTCTCCACAGCGTTCCCACATCTCTCATTTAAACCATTTGCGGTGAGTTCTTTTTCCTTGACACGATGCCAACTGAGACATGTACTGAATTCTTCATTATCTTCTTTCATCTTACATCAGGTCTGTTCAAAATCCAGTAAATATTTGTTGTGTCAATTATAGGTCAGACGGTGAGCCGAACACTGGGGATACCACAATAAGAGGGATAGATGCCATCTTTGGCCTCGTGGGCCGTGGTCTGATGGTAGTATCTGTAATATTGATGCTGTGATTGTCCATACTTCACGCATAAGAAAACAAAGACACAGAAGGTTAAGTAACTTGCCCAAAGTCACACAAATCAGATCCGTCTGCCTATAAAATCCATGCTTCTGGCCCTGCTGCTCTGAGGTTGGAGCTTTCCCTTTGCCTCTTGGGGGACCCCACGGCTACAGACCCTGAGAAATCCATCAGGCCTCTGCTCTTCATTTTGGTGGCTCGGATTCTTCTTGACCCAGTATAAATTGGTGAAAAGTATCTCCACTTTTGATACCTATTTTCTCTTTCCCTTTTCTCTCTCTCTCTCTTTTTTTTTGTACTTATTATTCTCTTCTTTTTCTCAAGTTCCCTTTCCAAAGCCAAACCACACACGGAAATATGCTTTGACCTCTCTTTAATTTTCACACATTAAAAATTTAGAATCAGTTGGGTGGAGTGTTTGCACAGGAGAGAGATTGTGTGTGTGTGTGTGTGAGAGAGAGAGAGAGAGGCACCAGCAAGGAAAGACACAATTCCCCTCCCCCGTCACACACACACACACACACACACACACACGCACACGGAATATTGCATACTTTAAGCCCTGTTTGATTAAATAGGAATTTAATCCCAGTACATACACCATCTGTACCATTATTGCCTTCCCGATGCACACCATGCTGTAATGTTCCCAACCAGCTCCTTTTAAAAACTTTCCATATTGTATTTTTTGCTTTTTGTTTTTACTTCCTTATAAATAGCAAGAAGTTTCGCTGAGAAGAAATGATTACAAATCCCAAAAGGTTGGTGTTCCGTTCTGAGCTCCAAAATGTAAGGATTGAGTGGATTTCAAACTTGGCAAAATTTCTGACTTGGCAAATCCTTCCATCCTTATTTATGACAGCTTGGAAACTTCCATTTTCCAGGGCTTATAAACGATGCTGCTGATTTTGTCTCTTTTTTTCTATTTTGCTGTGAATTATGAAATAACCAGCCTGAAGGTTTCCTTTTAACATTAACCCTCATAGCAGAGTATGAGTGTGAGTGTGTGTGTATGTGTGTGTGTGTGTGTGACTGTGTTCTTTCTTTTTTTCGTTATGAGGCACATTTTACATATCTCATATAAGCAGTGTTCTTCCCTTTTCCTGCCTTTCCACAAAATGACAGTCGGAGATGTTGAGGTTTGGGGTGTTGAGAATGAGAGCCTTGTGGTCTCCATCATGGTCACAAAGGGCTTCCTGGCCATCCATCCTCTAAGGGACACCATGTCTCATCCCACATGGCATTTGAACAGTTGGGATTCTGGAGCAAGACAGGTAAAAGAGACCGTCTCTGAGAGTTCTTCCTAGAGGTGTGAGCAGGTTGTGTTTCAGGGGACCTCCCTGCCCATTTCTCAATGGAACATTGTCAAAATGGAAGAACAACTGAAAACGTGTCTCCACCTTCTTCTCCATCCTCCCCCTCCTCCTGCTTTTTCTTTTTCTCTTTCTCTTAACTCTTTGCCCAGTTCCTTAAAGCCTGCTCATTTTAAGTTCTCTTTGTAAGTACTTTCTTCTTCGGGTTCATGTAACCACACAGAAGTTGAGAGCCTCGATCATTGGGTAGAGTCGACAGATTTTGCCGAATATAGGCAGTAGGAATTTTCAAATGCAGAACATGTCCTCTGAGAAGCAGATGCCAAGACAGGACGGAAGCTGCCAGGATTCTAATCAGGAGAAACTCTTGTGTGAGAGAAAATGGGGAAGGAGATAGGGAAGGCAGTGAGAGCATCAGGCTGAGGTGCAAGTACACCTCCCGTGAATGAGAGGGAGGGAGGAGAGGTCAAGCCCCGTGGACTCCATGTGCCTTATGGAAGGATGAGCAAGGCTCCTGGGGAGCCTTGGAACCAAGTCGGCCATCAGAGGAGCTCCTTGGCTCCCAGGATGGGTCTGCCTTGATATTCTCTGCCACACCCAGTCCTTGGTGCTGGTGCAGCCCACCATGGGCTGGGAGCATGGACCATGTGCAAGTGAGGGGATGGATTTCAGAGCGCAGACGGGTTTCAGGGTGTCATAGGGCCCTTAGTCAGTTATGCTCCCTGAAGCTGAAGGTCTGCAAGGCGCTCTTGGACAACAGCGCCATCTTGTCCGACCTCCACATAACCGATGTACTTGATAGTTGTTGCTCGTCATCTCCCTGCAAAGCATACTGACCCACCTGACCGTGACCTGGACACTCCACTGGATGGCTGGAGTCCAGTGCTCAAGGGAACTGCTGCTCCCCTAAATGCCTTAGCAGTTACATTGGTTTAAAGGGCTTTGACTATTTCCATCCTGTAAAAAAAAAAAAAAAAAAGCACACAGATAGGGCAGGTCCACATTTTGAACTGTTTAAAATGTCGTTTTTGAGCTGTAGCCATCCTTTTATTTATGGCAACATGAAACAGCATCTGAAATGAAGACCTGTTTTTGTTTTTCTCCCCTGCATACTAAAACCACAAGTGATTGAATTTCATTTTCCTTGTGTGTTCCCCATCAAATGTCCTGTCCTGGCTGCTCTCATCGCTGGTTCACCTTGCTTTCAGGAGAGCGCTCGTGACAGCGTCCATCCATCCCTTGCCAGGTCAGAGAACGGAGCTTACAGGGGAGCAGAGCTATGCGTCCGCCGACACGGTTTTCACCCCTGCTATCCCGCGGTTACACTGTTTTCAAGGAAGATGATGCCTTGTTCAGACTCAACAGACTTTACTGAGTACTTTCCATGTGCTCGACCCTAGGTTGGCAACTCCAGTGGCTGCAGAGAGCAGATAGGTCCCGTGGGAGTAGGTGGGTAGGTGGGGGCGTGGGGACCGGCTCGTGCCCTGGCGGAGCCGGTCCCCACGCCGCACCACCGCTGCTGAGTCAGAAAGTAGGCTCCAGGTAGCCGGGTCTGATTTTTCTGAGGCAAGTGGAGATCTGGGTTTTTATGTGAAATTTCCCACTTTTTCCATGTTGGCAGTGCTCTTCACATTTTTTCAAGTCTCCGTGAGCCAAATTAAACAAAAGATTGCCAGATTTTGCCTTTGGTGACCCCTCTGCTGGAGATTCTGCTCATCGCTGTTAAGATACAGCTCCTCCACGGCAGCCTGGGGCAGATACTGGTCTCAGCCGGGCTTCCTGGAGGCAAACGCACATGAGGATTCATGGAGCAGGGATTTATCAAGGGCGTGCTGCAGGGCACCCTGGGGAGGGAGCGGAAGAGGCAAGCCTGGCAAGGGGCTAAGCAGGAAGATGATTTCAGGCATAGCTTGCTGGCAGGGGAACTCTGGAGTGTAAGCTGCCCCCCAGAAATCTGGGAGTTGGGCTTTCCTATTCGTGCACCCACCAGTCATTGGATGAGGGTCAAAACTGGCAAAGCGGGCTCCAGGAGTTCAAGGACAGTCCTCCAGGAAGGAGACACAGGTGCTGACTGCTGCAGGGGCAGCAGCGGACCCCACAGAGCCCAGCACAGCCTACCTCCAGAGTGCTGGACTTACCCAAGTCCACGGGTAAGAAGAGCCACATGTCAAGGCAGAACTCGAACCTTGACCTTCTGACTCCAGTCAAGTCCAGTGCTTGCTGACATGCTTCCCAGGTACTGCTGGATGAGATCAATGTGCAGAATTCAGATTATTTTAGACCCTGACTAGCTGTGTGTCGGCCTCGGACTCCTAGCTCATCTTTCTTCTAGGACTGCATGGCTTTCTAGAGAAGGCAGGGCAGGTGGATAGGAGCTAAGAAGGAGCTCTGGAACCAGCAACATTCTAGACAGCTGTGCATGGGTTCCTGAAAGCCTGTGGCAATCCCTGCTCTGAGTTCTTTCTCTTCACTCAGTTTGCCGGTTGTACATCTGAGATGCAGGCGGAGTTTGGGGTGCTCTGTACTGTAATGCTGAGTTCTAGGCCTGTGACACGTGGCCATCCTGATACTGGCTAGGCGCGGGAGGAGGGGGGGTGCTTCTCTGGGAAATAGGCCAGTGGTTTGTACATCTTGCCTGATTCAAACCTAGAGTGCACAATTTCCTTTGGAGAGTTTAAACTATTCATGTGTTTAATTTAAATACCCTCTCACTCCAACCAGACCCCTTGAAGGAAACCCATCAGGTAGGGAGAGAAGGCAGAAGCTACAGCACCATCTGCTAATGGCCATGCCTGGAGTTTGAGGGTCCCAGAAACAAAAAAGATCAGTTTGTTTTGTTTTTAAAACTGAATCCACCACATGTGCCCACACAGCCCTTGTCCTGTGTCCTGTGCTATGACTCACACCTTGTCCGTCCTTCCAAACCTCCGGGCTAGCCAGGACACCTTCCTTGTCTTTACCTCCTGAATACCGTCCGGAAATCAAGCTACGTCTTTCTCCCAGCAATTTTTCTTTTCTTTAAATTTTATTTATTTATTTGAGAGAGAGTGAGAGGGAGAGAGAATCTGAAGCAGACTCTACACTGGGCACAGAGCCCGATTTGGGGCTCAGTCCCACAGCTGCCAGATCGTGACTTGAGCCAAAACCAAGAGTCAGACGCTTAACCGACTGTACCACCCAGGCGTCCCCTCTCCCTGTTGTCTTTCAGACCTGCCTGGTATTCTCCATTCCCACCCCTTCTGCCTTCCTTTAGGCTCTCTGTATTTGTCTGGGGCAGACTGGTTTCACTCTTCTCACCATGCTCCCCAACTTTGTGCGCCCCAACATTTTCCACCTAAAACACAGACTTGAGCTAGTCGGCCCTGGACTCACACTGCTCTGGCAACTCACAAAGCTAAGTAGATCAAGTCCATGCTCCTCAAAATGGGGCATCAAACTCCAGAACATTCTTCCTCCAGCCTGTCTTTTCTACCATGCCTTCCCATCCACCACCACTTCTGTACTTCCTCAAGACTCTAGTTTGACCCTCTTCCTCCCACCACCTGGGGCATTCATGTGTCAGAGTCCTGTCACTTACTGATTGGGTGACCTTGGATTTGGCACTTCACTCTGCAAGTCCCAGATTCCTCCTCAGAGAGACGAGGGTGGCAGATATCTAGCTAGTGGGGTGACTGGGAGAATTTAATGGGAAAAGTATGGCAGGTCAGCAGAACGTGATGTGTTGTAGGTGCTCAGTAAACAATAACATTATGAGGATTGTCATTACTGCTGTCCCTTTCCAAAGCCTAGCTGCACTCCTCCTCCCCTCGAGAAGCTTCCCCAGGACGGCTCACATGGAAGTGACACCTTCCTTCCTATACTCCCATAATAGCGTTGTGCTGTATTTGATCATCTAGTGAGGTAAGCCTGGGTCCTCTATGTCTGCATTAAATTGAGTTGCTCCAAAGCATGGGCCACACACCATTCCTGTTTGAGGACACCTGTGCTTTCGAAGAAGGAAATGAAATATATATGATTCCTAGTTGAGTTCACTTTTATTGCAATGGGAGAATTTTCTGAACAAAGCTCAGGCCTCAGTCTTGTTTGGAAATAGGGAGCCTCATGTTAGGATCCTGAATGCAGCCCAATCGCCCCAATGAACAGCACAGGCTAAGTTTTCTGGGGGACTTCAGTTTGTCAGCCCAGGAGTATTCTGATGTATGAGATCCCCAGGGCTGCTATAACAAAACACCACACGCTTGGTGGCTTACAACAGCAGAAACGTATCCTTTCACAGGCCAGAAGTCAGAAATTGAAGTGTTGTCAGGGCTGGTTCCTTCTGGAGAGTCTGAGGGAAAATCCGTTCCAGGCTTCTCTAGCTTCTGGTGTCTGCTGACAATTCTTGGCGTTGCTGGGCTTGTAGACATGCCACCCCTCTGCCCGTCTTCACAGAGCCTTCTTTCTGTGCCTCTGTGTCCTCACCTCCTCTTAGAAGAATAATTATCACCGGATTTAGGGCCCACCAGAAGTCTGGGATGGTCTCACCTTGAGATCCTTACTTACTTCTGCAAAGACTCTTTCTTCCAAATAAGACCCCCTTTACTGGTTCCAGGGGATATAACTGGAAACATCTTTTTTTTGGAGGCTACTACTGAACCCGCTACACTTGAGGATAGAGTTTATTTGAGAGGTGGGTGGCGTGTCCTATCACACACATGGTGTACGTGCCAAATCCCTCCAGCCCCTTTGGCCCATGCTGTGAACCTGGTTCTTAACCTCTCTAAGACTCAGTTTCCCTTTCTATAAAATAGGGCTAATAACTTCTAACGCACAGGTTGCGAGGATGAGTTAAGAATGGATTCATCTGGGGGCGCCTGGGTGGCTCAGTTGGTTAAGCAGCTGCCTTCGGCTCAGGTCATGATCCCAGGGTCCTGGGATCGAGCCCTGCATTGGGCTCCCTGCTCGGCGGAGAGCCTGCTTCTCCCTTTCCCTCTGCCTGCCACTCTGCCTACTTGTGCTCTCTATCTCTCTGTCAAATAAATAAATAAAAAATATCTTTAAAAAAAAAAAAAGAATGGATTCATCTGCATATAGTAGATTCATGATGTGGTTACTGTTTATAGTGAATCCCAGTCATTTAATAAAAATTTAAATTTTGGACCATCCAGGTAAAAGAGACATATCACATGGCCCTTAGTCATACTAGCACTCAGAAAAGGTTCTATGTTTGTTGAATGAATAAACAAGTAATCAGAAGTACTTGCTTTGTTCAAGCACTGGAAGAGACTTGGGCAAGTTCTTTGATATAGCTTTCTGCCCGCAGGATGAACAATGATGCCAGACCTTTAAAGGAAGATCATTTTTGGGGCTGTTCCTTAAAATCCTTAACGGATATTACCACATTGTCATTTTGCTTCAGCGGCCTGCATATGTGGCCATTAAAATGGGTTCTATGCGGGGGATTCACGTCAAAGACAACAGAGTGTCTCAAAGAAGGAAGAGCTTACTGCACAGAGCGAGGTGGAAATTCAAATGCCTTTAGGGTCCAGGCAGGCTGGACAGTCCGGGAGGGGGAGCCCCCTGGAGAGTGTGTCTTTATTTAAAGAGGGCAGCTGCTCCTCATTCATTAATTCAGCCAGGTATTCCATTCATTACACTCAGAAGGGGTTGAATGTGCTCTTCGTGCCCTGCGCTATTCTTGGTGCTGAGGACACAGGGTTGAACGAGGCAAACCCCTTGTCTTCAAGGAGCTTCTGTTCCGTGAACCCAGCTCCAGTTGCCACATGGGAATCCAGGCCTATCCCTGGATCAGCATGTGAAAGAGAAGAAGCCAGAATTTTATGTGCAATAGTCTGCTTCTTAAATGTTGGCAAGCACTGTACATTTTTTAAAAGAACCCCATACAGGCCAGACAGAATTTATCTCTCGACTCAGTTTAGCCTGCAGGCTGCTCATTTGTGACCCTTGGAGTGGAATATCATGACCTTTACCTTAAAAAGCATTTTTCCTGTGTCGGATTTTAAGCTAATTCTCATTTCTCTTGCCCTCGTTGGAAGTTGCTAATGGTTACCGCATGTTGTTTACATCCTCCCGGATTGAATGATTCTTTGGTGCTTCGTCCTTGTATTTTCAGGTGAGCTAACCTCCGTCTATCAGATTTTTCTTTCTAATTCCATCTCCAAATCTTTGATTACTCTTTATGCTCTCTCAGGCTTCTGGAAAGGCCCTGAGCATGTTGTCTGGCCCTCAGCTCTCGTCCCGAGGGTCAGAATCTAGCCGGAACTCTTAACTAAACTGCTCCTGGTTTAGTCTGCTTTTAAGCTTCCCTTTCTACTTGGCCATCCAATTTTCCCAGCCTCTGAGTTGCACTGACTCCCATCCTTAGGTGTGATATTAATTTCTCTCAGAGGGACATGGGTTTAATAGATTTTTTTAATTAACATTTTGTAATATTGGAGCCGTCATGCTTTATGGCAGACTGATACAAATGTCTATAATTACATTTTTGGCACTAAATCTTGGGAATAGTCTAGAAGTGTTTGTTTTAACCCCTTCCTAAAACGTTCTGATTTATGGACAGGCCTCTTTACGCACACCTCTAGCGGGCCCAGTTGTCATGGCAACCCAGAACATCATTTGTCAAAGAGCTATAACTTCATTCGATGTTGAAGCTAAAAATTTATCTCTTAGGATTTATTTTTATGACAGGGAAATTTTGTATTTCCATAGATCTGCTTCTTCCCCTAATTCTGCTTGCAGTTAGGGAGATTCAGGCTTCAGGGGAAGATTTTTCTAGAGAATAAGACAAATCTCTTACCACCCTACCCTTCCAAACAGATGAATTCTCTTAGCCATTCCAAAGAGAACTCTAATGCACTCATTAGTACCCTCTTCAAAGTAGAATTATCCCCCTTGTGTCTCTATATCAATATGATTTTTGTTTCCTTAAAAAAATTGAAGTACAATTTTTTTTATTGGGTGACTTTTTTTTTTGGCTAGCAAAGTTCAAAGATAGAGAAGAAAGAACATGTCTGTCAATCTCTCCTACATGCTGGAGAAGAGTAAGATATTTAGTTATTATATTTACTTGTGTGATCTGTGATTTGGGGACTGCAAACTCAGGGTCAGGAAATGTATCAGTCAGTGTAGTGGGCTCTGGGGACCTTGCATAGCCAGCCCAAAGGGGGTTACTTCTTTCTTTCTGGTGACAGAATGTGGGCTATTCTACAGGATTGTCTATTTCATTTTATTTTTTTAAAAGAGAAGTCAGAGTTCAGTATTTTTATATGAAATTCCCTAATTTTTAAAATGCTGGCAGATCATGTATGGTTTTTTCTTTTTGTTTTCTCTCTCTTTTTAAAGATTTATTCATTTATTTGAGAGAGAGGTAGAGAGTAAGAGCACAAGTGGGAGGGGCAGAGGGAGAAGGAGAGAGAATCTCAAGCATACTCCATGCTGAGCGCAGAGCCCGATGGGGGCTCCATCTCACAACCCTGAGATCGCGGCCTAAACTGAAACCAAGAGTCGGATACTCAACTGACTGCGCCACCCAGGTGCCCCTTGTTTTTTCTTTTTAAACAATGTAGTAGTCAAAGCAGATCTGAGGGCAAGTTCACTCCATGGACCCGCCCCCCCCAAGGTGGGATTTCTGCCCCAGGCCATGCCACCCAACAGCTGAGAATGGCTTTGTTTCCTATAAATTGAACAATTTGTAAACCAGTTTTTTTTCCATGTTTTTCTTGGGATCTGACTTGTTAAAAATATTCCTTCCATTGGCCTCACTGGAGGTGATGTTCCAGCCCTTTCCATGTTGGGTCTCTCTTGGGCTCTGTACCTGGTGTAAGAAGAAGCTGATGGTAGATGCATCTCAAAGACCCACATACGCTTCTCTCTGACATTCCAGTATAGATGATGGGAGCCATCAGATACCTTCTGGGATTGTTAACGGATTTACGAATCTCTGTTTTTGCCTTTGACGGATGGGGTAGTTTAATCCTAGTGGCTAGGACCAGTATTTTTCTTTTGTATTGGGAACTCCTGGGTGGCCACCTGCCTATCCACAACAGATAGCAAGAGTTTTTTTTCTCGCTGAATTTGAGAGTGTTTTGTTTCCCATCCATCAGAGGGGAAAACACGAATACTTCTTAGGAATATGCCATCAACAACATCTGGGGGCAAAGCTGCTCTCTGGTTGTCACTGCTCCAGAATAGGAGTGGTTTGGGGGACACTCTACCAAGCCCGCATGCAGTTACATTTAAGACATTATGGGCTTCGTGTAAAATTATGCTGAACATGGAAACTCAGAGTGACTGGCAACAGCTGCTGGTTGGCAGGCGCTTTGTGCCCTTCAGACCCCACTGTGATCTGGTCTTTCTGGCCTTTTCCAGCCCCTCCTGCACTGCCTTCCATGGCCCCTGGGCTCAAGCCCCACCAAGAGCCCCTGCCCTTCCCCAGTTACCTTCATGCTCTTGTGTAGCATCCTATCCTTGGAAAGTTATTTGCCATCTCATCTCGTTTATACCTAGACAGGGTTTTATGGGGTCCTTACAAGTGTTTAAGCTTTAGAGATGTTGGTTAGAAGTGTGGCAGACCCAAGCCCCAAAAAAGTAACTCTGAGAAGCTGGCTCCAGATAAGAGCTTCTTGCCCCTATCATGCTTTCTTGAGCAGCCTAAGGGTTTTTCGGGTTGTTTTGTTTTCATCCTTCTTTGAGCTGTTCTTAGTGAACAAGAGAGAAAGAATGTGCTATAATTAAGGTAGAGTCTCCTGCAAATATGCGCAGACCCTGTTTAGTCTTTAAAGCTGTTCTCAGTATTGTAAGATAAAGTTTTTAAATGGCTATCCAGTGGTAATGAACTAATTCTGGTGCCCTTGTTCTGTGTTTATTTCTTTTCCCAAGAGATTTAACAGATTATACCGGCAGTGTGTTTTTAACAAATACATAAAGTACGAAGAAAGAAGTAAAAATTTCCTGTAATGCTGCCAACCCAGAAATATCTTACCTTTCCGCCCAGTACCTTTCTGTGTGTGTAATTGTTACATGGTTGAAATAAATGCTGCACCTGGTATAGGTCCTGAACAGTGTCTGATAAAGATTTCCTTATGGAATTACCATTTCTCGTGACTTAATCTTTTTGTGGCATTGTAATATTCACCCTGTGAATAAACCATATTGGACATTAAAAAAAATCCCGATTTCATTATTAAAAATAACAGCGTAATGGGCATCTTTGTCCATCTCTCTTTTTGCTCCCCTTAGCACTAATTTCAGACATAAAGTTTCTCATGAGTTTTTTAATATTTTTTATTTATTTATTTTATTTATTTATTTTATTTTATTTTATTTTATTGAGAGAGACAGAGAGAGAGCACAAGAGGGAAGAGGGTCAGAGGGAGAAGCAGACTCCCCGCCGAGCAGGGAGCCCGATGCGGGACTCGATCCCGGGACTCCAGGATCATGACCTGAGCCGAAGGCAGTCGCTTAACCAACTGAGCCACCCAGGCGCCCCGAGTTTTTTAATATTTTTAAGACCCTTATAATACATGGCCAGGCCTGGGTGGCTCAGTTGGTTAAGCGACTGCCTTCGACTCAGGTCATGATCCCAGGGTCCTGGGATCGAGTCCCGCATTGAGCCCCACATCGGGCTCCCTGCTCCGCGGGAAGCTTGCTTCTCCCTCTCCCACTCCCCCTGCTTATGTTCCCTCTCTCACTGTGTCTCTCTCTGTCAAATAAATAAATAAATAAAAATTAAAAAAAATAAAAAAAATAATACATGGCCAGTTTACTTTCTGAAATATTGGCTAATTTGCAATCATACCAGAAATGTTTAAGAATGCCCATCTCTGGGGCACCTGGGTGGCTCAGATGGTTAAGCGTCTGCCTTCGGCTCAGGTCATGATCCCGGGGTCCTGGGATCGAGCCCCGCATCGGGCTCCCTGCTCCTTGGGAGCCTGCTTCTCCCTCTGCCTCTCTCTCTCTTTCTCTGTGTCTCTCATGAATAAATAAACAAAATCTTTAAAAAAAAAAAAAAAAAAGAATGCCCATCTCTTAGTACCCTTGTTAACACTGAGGTTTGTTGATTTTTTTCCCCCTAATCTTGGCTTTAGTATTTATATGATGCTTTGTATACATGTCCACCTGTGGTTGAGTGTGTGTGCGCATTCACTGCCAGTAAGAAAGAACGATGTGTCCAGTCTCCTAGGGCTGTGGTATGTTGGAGGTTCCCCAAGAGAGGCCTTTACCATGTACCAAACAGGACTTTAAGTGCTTTGGGTATGCCAACTCCTGTAACCTTCTTAACACTCCTATGGGGTAGGAGAGTAGTAGGTATGACTAATAGTAGATACTGTTATTACTCCCAGTTTCCAAGATGGAAGCTGAGGCCCAAGGAGGCTTCATGACTTTCCTGAGATCATAGAGCTAATAATTGTCACAGTCAGGATTCAATCTGGGGCTTCTATCTCCAGAGACTATACTCTTAACCATTCCCTGGAGAGCTTCCTGCTACTGTGAGGGAGAAAAAGAGCCCTCAGGGCCTAGGCCAGGCAATGGATAAGAAACAATGTCTGATCAACACAGTTGCTCACAGGACAGAAGTAAACCTCGCAGATTTTCATGGTTCTTTTTTCTTCATGAATGGGAGAGTCAATGCAGGTCCCAGACTCAAAGTAACAGATACTTCCGGGAAAGCAAGATATTTTAGCTCAAACACGAAAATCTTTTGTTGTCTCAGAAAACAGAATTTGTACATTATTCTTCATAATAAGGCCGAAATTGATGCTAAAACCTTCAGAAATTGCATTCGTTGTTATGTCCAGAAAACACAGTTGTTTTGGAAATGCAAAGTGTTCACATTTTCCTGTCACGCCGATCTTCAGAACATGAATTCAATGACCTTATACTCCTGTATTCTTCTTGTTACCTCTGTAGTGCTCCCTTTAACTTACAACAGTGGGCTTCATTGATTCTTGGTTATAGGCTTGAGATGCCGTATTAATGATCCCAGTTTCATTCAGGACATAAGCTTTTGACATCCACCCAATGATGCTGGGCATATAAAGGGATACAGAGACATGAGACATCCCTTTGAGGGATTTATAATCTCACAGGGAGTTTTAAGTTTACAAAACAGATAGAGCAAGGGAGAATAAGATAGACACCATTAAAGAGATTCAAAGAAGCATGGGGTTATAGTGATTTCTTGTTTTGTGGAGATCAGGAGAGGGACTCGTGGGGAAGCTGGGGGCATTTCTGTTAGCCCTGGGAGGGTGGGTAAAATGTGTAAATGATGGAGGTGAGGGGCAACCTGGGTGGACGTACCAGGAAGGGGGGAGAAGCAAGAAGCAGCCAAGGCCCACCATGTCCTGTGATGAGCGACTGTTCTAGCATGCGTTAGAAATACCACGTTATTATCCACGGCTCCAGCTTCATCGAAGGATGTAGTTGAATTGGCCCCGGTCCTTGGTTTTCTTGTTGGGACTCTAAAGTAATCATTAGTGACTGTACCAGCCCCAGAGTGGAGCTCACCTCTCTGTTCAGCCCTACAAAGGCAGAGCTGGCTGGAGGAGGATGCTGGTGGCAAAGGAGCCCGTAGCCCGAGCTGCTGACCGCCAGTGCCGCTCTGCGTTAGAACCACCATGTCCCCGTGCCTACTCCTGTGCTGGGCCTCGCCTGGTGGGGGATGTGGTTTGTGGTGGGACAGGAATCTGCCTGCTCAAAAAGCTCTCTACATGGTTCTAATGCACACTAAAGTTTAGGGCCACTGTTCTAACTCTTGGGACCCACACTAGCTTCAGGAAATAGTCTCTGGGGACACAGGGCTGGGAGTTGGGTGATTCTCATGTGCAGCCAGGTCCAAGAACAACGGGGTGGGATAACTAACCTCATGCTTTTAGTGCTTTCCATGAAAAAAGATGATCATGCCCGCAGGTATTAAAGTGGAACATCCAATCCATTTCTTACCCTTGGATTTTGAGGATATATATGTATTTGGGGCTTTGACATTGAGGTTTGGTGCAGTTCTTCTCATCTGGGGAACTTTGAAAACTCCACCTGCCTCGCCTGCATCCCAGACCAATTAAGTAAGGCTGTCTGTGGGGCAGGAACTCAGCATTGATGTTTTTAAACCACCCTAAGGTGATTCCAGTGTGCAGGGAGGGTTGAGAACAGCAGGAGAAGGTCCGGGTGAGGACGTGCACACAGGTGTCTCCACAGTCTGGTTCCTTTGAGTTTCCCTTCCTCTCAGGCGGCTTGCTGCATCTCCATGACCACTTCTGTCCACGGCGTTATACTGTCACCGCCCCAGAATTCTAGCTCAGTTGGGAGAAGTTAACATTTTCTGATAGAACTTGACAAAATACGGAGGGGGAACCTATCAAGAACCCATCAAGAGTAATGTTGCCAGGGCACCGGGGTGGCTCAGTCAGTTAAACGTCTGACTCTTGATTTTGGCTCAGGTCATGGTCTCAGGGTCCTGAGATCAATCCCCGCGTCAGGCTCTGTGCTCAGTGGGGAGTCCGCTTAAGGATTTCTCTCCCTCTGCCCCTTCCCCTCCCCACACACACTCTGTCTTTCTCTCAAAAATAAATAAATAAATCTTTTTTTTTTTTTTTAAGAGCAATGTTGCCAGATTTAGTAAGTAAATACAAGATGCCCAGTGAAGTTTGAATTTCCGATAAACAACAAATGATTTTTTTTAGTATAATTATGTCCCATGCAATATTTGGGAAATGCTTACACAGAATATTATTTCTTGTTTATCTGAAATTCAAATTTCACCAGGCGTCCTGTATTTACCCTACCTATAAAGGAAGTTAAATCAAGTCCCAATAAATTTAAAGTGGCAGGTTTCTGATTATACAGTTGACAGCCCGTCTCCAGCTTTGCAGTCCTGTGGCCCGTGGAGCCTGCCTCCCAGGATAATTATTCCCGAGCCCTACAGTGTTAGTAGTTCTTCACCAAGCCTCTGTTTACAAGGAGGGAACAACTTTACATCCCACCATGAAGTTAATTCCGATATCATCTTTTCCCTTGATTGTCAAGGTCACCATTTAGCCTTGAGCATCTAGGAACCCTTTGGGTTGTCTTGCTCACTTTCCGTTTCTAATCTGAGGAAAGTGTTTCATGTGGAGCCAATGTAACGTTGGGCCTCATCTTTCCTAGCTCATGTTATTAGCCCTGCCCACCTGCTGAGACTTCTAGGACTCCAAGAACCCAGGTACAGGGAACAAGAAGGATAACCAACCATAAGATTCTGTTAACATACTCCCAGCTTCGTGGGAGTGGACTTGTACCTTCACACAGACCCTCTATTGAAGGGCTCCATGCTTAGTGTAAGGTCTGCTGTCCGTACTTTGAAATGCATGATTTATGAACAAGGGGCCTGCGTTTCATTTAGCACTGGCCACTGCAACTTATGTAACTGGTTGAGCTCGTACTAGAGCACATACACAAAGTAGACCAATAGTAGTGACCTCCCTGCCCAGACAGGAGTTTAGATGCCCCGTAGTGATCTGGCCTTAGTCTTCTCTCCTGGGTAGGTGGTATTTCTTTGGCAGGGAAAACCTAGAACAGCTGCCTATACATTGCTCCCTACTCTTCCAGACGTGCTTGCCCTCAGAAAGACTTCCACAACTCAACTCAGAGAAACATAGTTGCATACTCCCAGGCATTTCGTCTGCAAGTTTGGATTGACCTCCATATCTTTTCAAGAGTAGGTGTCTTTTAGAGTGGCATCTAGTAGCTGTCACCATTTGTCAATCAGCACCTACCAAGTACCTGGCCCTGAGAAAGGTGACCTTCCTTCACCTGCCCCGTCATCATTATCAGCCATCACAGTAGATGTGTTCAGTGTTCATCTGTGCCTGGCCCTGCACCGCGAGATGAAGCGTGCTGAGCTATATTCTGTCGGTGAAATTAGCCTGACTCCGAAAGACAGCCATTGCTGCCTTTGGAACAGTGAGCTTCTTCCCATCAAAGAAGGGTGTGTCCATCCAGAGCTAGAACTCGGGGATCATTTTTGGTACCTGCCACCATGAGGTTCAGACAGAGATAACAACAAACCTACAGAAATCGAAAGATGATGCATTGGGTTGGCAGAAAATGTCAGCTGTGCCCTCACCTCCTTCATAACAATCAAGTCATAAAATTGTGCAAGGTCATTGACTCCCACGTTGGTGCTGAAGATACCCTTGTGGGTAATGGCAACACAAGGCTGACTTGGCAACTTCTAAGCCAATTGGAAGTTATTCGGAAATCATGTATGTGAAAAATATAATATGTGAAGGTGATGTAAGTCATTATTCTTATTTATAGTTTCTAGAGCCTGCTTGTGGCAGTTTCGGGATCTCCCCCAGCAATGCCAGCAAATTGTAATCTAATAGAAAACTCAAAACAATTGACAAGATGCAACAGCTCCAGAAACATAAGGAGGCCCTCATGGTTGAAGTGTGAGACAGCAATTAATGTCTTGTGCCTTGTGCCAAAGATCCCATCACATCTTGGGACCACTGTTGGGCAGAAACCTCATAGAAATGTAGTTCCATACCATTTGAGCAAATGCCATAGTTCCGCTCTTTGCCAAAAACATTTTGAGTGAGCCTTATGGTGGAAGTAAAATCATTAAAATGTGCTGACATATTTTGAACGTTTTATTAATAGAACAACAACTTTTCAGATATTTAAGGCCAACCACTTGATTTGAGGTGGGAAGCCATCACTAGGGATGCAGAAGGACAAGTCAAGGGCACCCCTTCCAAGGGTCTACCCAGCCCGTTTGCCCCAAAAGTTGGTTGGAAAATGATGGTTATGCTGATGTTTTCATCTGATGAAAGTAGCCTTGCAGAGAACAGAAATATCTTGAGTTAAGGAAGATGCTCTTGGAGAGAATTAATTTGAGTAAGCTGATTACCAAGAACCCACCAGGGACTTGGGAACATGTAAGTTACTGTAGGAGATGATGTGAGGAGCAAGAAAAGTCGGGGCCTTCAAGCAACTTGCATTCCAATTGAGAGAACAAATTGATCACGCTATTAGATCACACTAGAATGTTACGTGATTCTCTTCTAGGATAAACTAATATTATTACAGGTTACACAGAACCACGCTTTCTTTCCCAGACCCCTGGAACTGGATGCTTTGGATCTGGGGACTCTTTGGATTTTAGAAACGGAATATGGTTGTTGTAGTGAATGCTACTACCACTTCCGGTGGGGCTTGGGGGAGCTCTTTGTAGTCACATCAGTGATATTTCTGCAGTGAATCTGAAGACTGGTTACACTAACCAGAATAAATAAAGTCTCCAGATAACCTCACAGCAGTTTGGATCAGGTTTTAGTACCAAATGAGGGAGATAGAGAGAGAGAATTGCAAGCAGTCTCCATGCTCGGTGCGGAGCCTAATGCGGGCCTCGATCTTACGACCCTGAGATCATGACCTGAGCCGAAATCAAGAGTCAGAGGCTTAACCGACTGAGCCACCCAGGCGCCACTGGAGAGGGCTTTTGGACAGAAAGATAAAACTTCAGGGAAACTTTTTGTACCCTGATTATAAAAGAATAACCCCAGGCTACTGTGATAAGCTCAGAATGCCGTGACAAAGTCTGTGCCGCAAAAGAAAATTTGGTTATCTCCATTTGGTTTATGTGTTGACAGAGTTAAGTAACTCATCTTCTAAAAATTTCTTCTAAGAAGAAAAGAGTACTTCCTTTGTGCAATAAAGATGCTATATGTTAATGTTCATTTTTTCCCCAGTTTCACTAAGAAATAATTGACACACCTCACTGGACAAGTTTAAGGTGCCCAGCATGGTGGTTTGATTTACATGTATTATGAAATGATGACCACACGAAGTTCAGCTAACATCCATCTTCTCAAATAGATATAATAAAAAGAAAGGAAAAAACAATTTCTCCTTGTGATGACAACTGTTAGGATCTGCTTTCTTAACCACTTTCCTGTGTATCCTACAACAGTGTTAGCTGCGGTCATCATTTTGCATGTTACGTCCCTAGCGCTGATTTGTCTTATAATTGGAAGTTTGTACTTTGTGACCACCTTTCTCTGATTCCCACTCCCCTCACCTCTGGTAACCACAAATTGGAACTTTTTCTATGAGTTTGGTGTTTTGTTTTGTTTTGTTTTAAGATTCCACATGTAAGTGAGATCACACAGTATTTGTATTTCTCTTTCTGACTGATGTCACTTCACATAATGCCTTCAGGGTCCATCCATGTTGTTGGAAATGGTAGGATTTCCTCTTTTTTAATGAATGAATAATATTCATGTGTGTGTGTGTGTGTGTGAGTCACAACTTTATCAATTCATCCATCGATGGACCCTTAGGTTGTTTCCATGTCTCGGCCATTGTGAAGCATGTTGCTATAAACATGGGGGTAAACATGATAAAAGATGCTACATCTTATACAAACTGTTACCCATCAGGCTTAATGGTGAAACTTCACAAGTTTTCCAATTAAAATCTGAAGCAACACAAGAATGTGTACATTGTCTGGTGTGTCTGGGTGGCTCGGTTGAGCGTCTGTCTCTTGATTTTGGCTCGGGGCATGATATCAGGGTCCTGGGATCAAGCTCCATGTCAGGCTCTGAGCTCAGCCGAGAGTCTGCTTGAGGATTCTCTCCTTCTCCCTGTGCCCCTCCCCCGGCTTGTGCTTTTTCTCTCTCTCTCAAATAAATAGGTAATCTTAAAAAAAAAAAAAAAAAAAGGAATGCGTATATTGTTACTATGATTTTATCTTGTTCTGGAAGTTCTAGCTAATGGAATAAGACATGAAATGCATATAAGAGATTTATCTTAAAAAAATGAAAGATGTTAAAATTTATAGATACTATGAGTACCTAGAAAATGGTGGGGAACCAATTTACAAACCTATGAGTGAATCTGGAGTTTCTCTCATCTGTCTGGATACTAAACAGATTATTCAGTAGCCCACCCATGTATTAGCAATAATATCAGACAATATAATGGTAAAAAAAAGAAAAAAAGAAGTCATTCCGAATAGGAAAACAGTGGCGGCAGAAACTCCAGTACATCCAGAAGAAAACAAGTGGAGGTGGGGAGGAAGCTTTGTGTTCAAAGCTGGTACTGCCCATATAATTATTGTAATGGTAAAATAAAAAAAAAAAACCTAAATGCTGAATAAAATCAGAATGATTAGCTGAATGATGGCAGAATTCTGAAGACAGTAAAATAAAGTATGTGCTCACAGTGTAATGTTAAGGAAAAAGTTTAGAATATTAAACTATACTCAGGAATTATTCTGTAGGCATCATGATTCCAAAACGTATTTTTTACATAAGAGATAAGATAGAAGCATCAGAATGTTAATAATTATGGGATGTGGGATTACAGGGGATTTCCATTTTTGTTTTTATACTTTCTGCGTTTTTCAAATGTTCTAAGAAAAAACAAACCCGTGTTCTATCATGCAAAAAGTTATTCGAAAGCTTTTGAGGAACAAACCTTAATATCAGAGGAATGAATTTACCTACCTAGTATTACTTTTCTTCACATAATGTATACTATTTTGTGAACTTTTATTGAGGATATATAAAGTAAAATAGATAATGGCTTATTTACTTAAAATAGACAGTCCTAGTCTTTAAAATATAGATAAAAGATAGCACTGTTTACCTTCTGCTTCACTGATTAAAAACAATTGAAATTTTGCACAGAAGCCTTAATGATTTTTTTTTCATAATATTTGCTATAAGACTTGGCTTCAGTTTCTTGAACAGAAAAAATGCCAAGATGTACAAGAAGACACTGGAAGGTGAAACATCCATTTCATTAACTCTTTGAAAAATAAATTACCTCACTTCCTTTATTACTGTAGTAATTAACCCACATTCATACCAATTCTGACCAGTGCTATATATTATTTATGACCCTCCATTTGTGGTGGTTTGGTGGTCAACCTAATGGGTATCTCTGTCAGATGATTTTGGTGGGTGAAACGTTGAGATAGCGCTCTTCTGCTCTTCTAATGACTTCTCATCAGAAGAGTCAAAATTTATTTTTTAAAAGCCTAAAATAGGGGTGCCTGGGTGGCTCAGTCAGTTAAGCATCTGCCTTCGGCTCAGATCATGATCCCAAGGTCCTGGGATTGAGCCCCGGATCAGGATCCTTGCTCAGCGGGGAGTCGGCTTTTCTCTCTCCCTCTGCCTGCTGCTCCCCCTGCTTGTGCTCTCTCTCTCTCGGTATCTCTCTCTCGGTCAAATAAATAGAATCTTTAAAAGAAACAAACAGAAAAAAAACCAAAACAAAACCTAGAAAAATATAGCCCATGTTTTCATCCTGACTTTTCACTGGCTTCATTTGTGTCCTGTTTGATAAACATGTACCGTTGCCTGATTTCCATGAGACCGCCCACCCCCCCAGTTCTTGGCACAAAGCTGGACACATAATAGTTGTTCACTAAATGTTTGTGGACTGGGTGGAAGTGAGACTAAAAGCCTGGGGCTTCAGACTCCTGGCCCTGTGATCCCCCTAACCCAGGTGGGGACCCCGGCGGGGTCTGGCACGTTTTGACCTTCACCTGAAGGCATGCACACCTGCCCCCCCCCCCCCCATTCTGCTAAGATCCAGAGCAGTGGCAGCTTCCTTCATTTGGTCAACACCGAATATTTATGGAGTGCTTGCTCCACGCCCAGGTCTGGGCCTCATTTGGCCAAGGGTTAGCTTTTATGATGTGGAGCTGATTGCAGAGCGTCCCCCAGATGCAGAGCAAGCGTGCCTGTGGGTTTTCTCCACTTTGCTGTGCAGGAGTTACGCCGCCTTCCGCCTAATCCCTGCAAACAGGCTGGTGCGGGAGGCTGCCAGCACATCAAGTGTGTCTGCAAAATGCAGACAAATTGCTGCTCTTTATTAGAGGTATGGATGGAGGACTTTGGGAAGCCCTGAAACGACAGGGTGCCGGGTTTCTTGGTTACTTTTTCTCAAGCTCTACTTTCAGAAATATGATGTGATTAAGTGGTGTGTTTTGCTGCCAATGTCTCTTTCCCTCCCTCCCTCTCCCCCTCGCTCCCTCCCTCCTCTCCTTCTTAAAGACCTCGGGGGGAAAAAAAAATAAGATCTCTTTATGGACTGTTCTCACCAATTAGGAAAAATACTCAGCCCGGTCTTACTAAGCTTGGTCTTTTGTGAGAAACACACCCTCCGTCCTGCGGTGGTCATGCTCTTGTGGACGTCTCCTTGACCTTGTCAGACCAACCTCTCCCTAATCTCCAGAACCTCCTTCTCTGATCTTGTTTCCAGCTCACGCTCTACTTCCTCTGCTCCCTGATGCCAGACAGCAGTCCATAAACATCAACCCTACCTTTTTCTTGTTTTCCTTTTATTTTCGCCCCCCTTACTTTGTCTAACTTTGATTCCATGGTCATTGACTGGCTGTCATCGCTCCTTTGTACCTATTCAGAGTGTCTTTGCCCCTGTCTTGGCCAAACCACCCCCCGGCTCACTCCAGTGCCCCAAAGCCCAGGCACCACAAAGCATCCCCTCTGCAGTGCTGTGCCCAAGCCCCCACTCTCCCTCTCCCCCATCTTTCTTTCTCCACATCTCTCCACCTCCTTCCCCCTCCAACTCACTCTTAGCACCCTACCTTGCTTCTCATTGCCCTGAGAAAATCAAAGCCAGGTGTCAGAAGAGAACCCGAGGGTGCCCCACCTCATGTCCCCCTGTCTGTTTGCATTGTCATGACTTTGCACAATTTCTTCCCAGGACAGACAGCTCTGTGGGTTCTGCCCCCTTTCACCTGATGAAGGACATCGATCGCCCTGGCAGTTGTTCCCTCTCTCCCTGCAGCATCACACCTCCTCTACTGGATCATTCCCATCAGCTTACAAATAGACTGTCATTTGGGGGCACCTGCGTATCTCAGTCGGTTAAGCATCTGACTCTTGGTTTCGGCTCAGGTCATGATCTCAGGGCCGTGCGATCAAGCCCCACATTGGGCTCTGTGCTCAGTGGGGTGTCTGCTTGGGATTCTCCGACTCCTTCTGCCCCTCCTTCCTCCAGATCATGCTCTCTCTCAAAAAAAAAAAAAAAAAAAACCTTAAAAAAAACCAAAAACAAATAGACTGTCATTCCCCACATCTGAAAAAAAAAAAACAAACTCCTCTTGACCTCATGACACCTTTGCTCCCACTTACTGTTCTTTCTCCTTCACCTCCCACAGGCACCTCCTGGAAAGAGCTGTCCTCCCTTTCTCCAATCCTGCTGTCCCCCTTTCTCTTGAGTCCCCTTCAAGATAACCACTGTCAAGTCCCCTGGTCACTCTCAGTTCTTACCCTGCTTGACCATTAGCGGCACCTGGTATAGTTTCTTCTGTCTTCTTCAGACACTTTCTGCACTTGATTTCTAAGATGTCCCGTTCTCCCCTTTGCCTCTCACCTCAGAGGTGGCTTTTTCCTTCTCTCTTCACTGAGCCCCAGAGCTCAGTATCTGAGTCGTTCTCCTCTCTACAAACACACCCCCATTTGGAGATTTTATTTAGTCTTTTTTTTTAAAGATTTTATTTATTTATTTGACAGAGAGAGACACAGCGAGAGAGGGAACACAAGCAGGGGGAGTGGGAGAGAGAGAAGCAGGCTTCCCGTGGAGCAGGGAGCCCGATGTGGGGCTCGATCCCGGGACTCTGGGATCTTGACCCAAGCCGAAGGCAGACGCTTAACGACTGAGCCACCCAGGCGCCCCAGATTTTATTTAGTCTTAAGACCTTGAATCCATCTAAATGCTGGCTTTGCCTAAATCTGATTTCTGGTGGAGACCTGCTTTCTGAACTCCAGACTTCAATGGCCAACCATTTTCTCAGGAGCTCCACCTGGATGTCTATTTGCCGTCTTACACTTAGCATGTCCAGAACAGAGCCCCAAGCCATCCCCTGGGGCCATGATCCTCCCAGGGTCTAACCCATCTCAATAAATCTGTGACATCTCGTGGCTCCTCTCCTCACTCATATCCCCTGTCCAACTCCTTATCAGCTCTACCTTCAGAATATTTCTAGAATCCCACTGCTTTGTCCACCCCCCGTCCTTCCCGCTGCTACTCCCCTGGCCCAAGCCTCCCTGATCTCTCTCCTAGACTACTCCCCTGGGTACACTCTCTGCCCGAGGTCTTTGTACTTATGGCTCTCTCTCTCTTTCTAGAATGTTCTTCTCATTTCCTTCAGGTCCTTCCTCAAACATCCCCTCTGGAGGCTTTCCCTGACCCATTTATCAACTTGAGTGCTTACTCCCACTTGATTGGCCCTGTCTTCTTGGCTGACTTTCTTCTTTTCAAAGCTTTAGTCACTAGCAGACTGCCACATACTCCCTTGTCGTTGCTGTTGGTCATCTGTCTCCTCCACAAAATGTAAGCCGCGTTGATGGCAAGAACCATCGTCCATTCTGTTCACTTGTCTTAAGAGACTTCGTGATAATAAATGCTTGCTGAATAAATGAGTGAAAGAATGACTTTCCCAGGTTGAATCTGGCAGACAGCAAGGCATTCCACGGAAAGTGCAATTCTTAGTGGTCCAGATGTTTCTACATGTGCAGGTGTGTTACATCCTATAGAGAAAACATTGAAGCAACAGGCAGAATTCTTTATCCTTTTTCCCGAACTGTGGTGACACAATGGAATCTGGAATCCCTCCTAACCCCCTATTTTCAGTTCCAGCCACTCTCGCGAGCCATTACGGCTCTGACACCCAGGAAAGGACTGAGCAATCTTCGTCTAGGTGTTGAGCATACCTAGGGAGGCAACATGATCCATGTTCTACTCTGACTAATTCTTGACTGCATGCTTCTGTTGCTCCATTTCCTGTCTGTATGACCTGAAGTTTCCTGATTCCTCTGTACCTGGGGGATGGGGATCATAATACCTATGTGATGCAGTAATGGGTGAGGATCTAGTAAGATGCCTGGCACATAGGGAGAACGCAGTAAATGCTAGCCCTTCCCATAATACTGCACATAGTAGGTTTTCAATCTAAACATGTTTAGTTGATGGATTGGTTCTCTGGGTCTACAATAGCCAAGCAGTTTATATACCTGCTTGGAGCTATATATACCTGGAGGTGTTCGGGAAGGCTTGGGAAGTAGATAAGGCCTGACTCCTGCACACTGCCTCTCTCTCATTGTCTCTCCTCCCAGTGCAGGATTCCACCAGGCCCCGGGAGGTCTCCTAAGCTTTTGACCTTTCTTGTTGCTCGCAGTCCTTCACATAAAGGCATCTGTCCATTGTCCTTCACTGCTCAGGGCCCTACAGACGGATTTTTGAAGACAGAGAGCTAGAGCTCAGAGGTGTGGCTCTCTATTGGTTCGCCATGTGTAGCCTGGCTCTGCCCTGAGCTGAGCAATTCCAGGGGACACTGGTCAGGGCGCAGTGCAATGCTTCAGCCCTGCCTGGGACTGTTGCAGGGGATGGAGGCTTTATGCCAGCCTCTATGTAGGAATAAACACTTGAAAGACTAGAAGCTTCTGCTCAAAGAGTTTATGATCTGGCTGAGGACAAAGATCAGTGAAAAAATCATTACAATACATGGTGATACTCAAGACCTGCGAAGAGTTTTATGTGAGCAGAGATGAGAAAACATAGTCCGATCTGGAGTGCTTAGGGAGGCATCCTGGAGGAGGTGACTCTTGAGTAGCAAAGGATAGATAGGAAAAACTGGGGGAAAGATTGATATCGGCAGAGACACAGAGTCAAGGCACAGAGGCGGCAAGATAGCCCAGTGTGGGCATGGGGCTACCAATTACTGTCGCCACTGTGAGGGCACATGACAAGAGAAAGAGACTAGAAGAGAAGACTTGGAAAGTAAGTTGAGGCCAAGACCTAGATTAGGAGTTTGGGACATAAGGAAGTGAGATGGAGCCCTCAGTTGGTTTTGAGTAGTGATGGGGGAAGATGTGGCATTTTGGAAAGTGCTCTCCAGCTGCAGCATGAGGGATGGACTGGAGGATGCAGGAGGAGGGGAGGCTCCAGGATATGGCCAAGGCAGCAGCTGTCTTAAGAGCTGGATGGACCTGGACCAGGGCAGTGGTCTTGCCCTTTCCAGCTAGCATTGGTCCAGCCACAGATGGTTCACTATTTGCAAAAGAGCCATGAGCTCTGCGTTTATAGACACAGCCCAGACTCCTCCCATGTTCAGACCAAGTCAGAGACTTTTTGTAAAGGGGATAAAAAAAGGGAGTAGACACCAGGCCCCCTAATATCCTTCAATCATCACATTTCCCGACCTTTCTGGGTAAGTTGCTTAAGTCCTCCGTCTTTCTCTGCCTGTTTGCTAGAAACACCTGACATTTCCGGAGGGGAACTGAGAAAAACAGTTACTGTTAGAAGCTGTGAAATATTGCAGAATGCAAAGCGTTGTTTGTTGTTTGTTTGTGCCCATTACAGAAAGGGAGGCCTTCCCCAAGATGGTTCTTATCATTCCTTGGGTTGAAAAAGCCCAAGGAAGAATAGTTAACTGCCAAGGGAGGGAGGGATGCCTCTTTTCATACCATTTTCAACTCAATCTAGACTTGATTCTTGCTAATGTCCAAATCTGAGAATGCTTGATGATGCAGAACCAACCTTCCCGCTCAAACCTTCTTAGTTAACAGTGATTCAGTTGGTTGGATTAACAGGTCAGCCCGCCACACACACTTACCTTTGAAAGTACATTTTCTCCTATTATAATAATTTCAGAAACGATCTGAGAAATTGGCCCTTGTGGACAGGACTTTCATCTTCCCTCCCATCTGATCAATAGAACGCAGTTTTCCCAAGCAAAAGCCATATTTCTAAATCATTTAAAAGGAAACGAGTGGAGGGCGCCTGGGTGGCTCAGTTGGTTAAGCGACTGCCTTCGGCTCAGGTCATGATCCTGGAGTCCCTGGATCGAGTCCCGCATCGGGCTCCCTGCTCAGCGGGGAGTCTGCTTCTCCCTCTGACCCTCTTCCCTCTCATGTGCTCCCTCTCATGTGCTCTCTCTCATTCTCTCTCTCTCAAATAAATAAATAAAATTAAAAAAAAAAAAAAAGGAAACGAGTGGAAATTTCATTTTAAGCCAAATACCTTTTTTTTTTCTTTTACAGTCCATTCATTCTTCATGCTCTTTATTTTCCCCACCAGCATCTTTTACTTTCGTGTCTTAAGGAAGGAGTGTTCTCCTGTCCGAGTCTTTATAACATGGAGGCCTACAAGCAGTTATAAAGAGTAGGTTTAGATGATATATATTAAGAATGATAAATCATTTTCCAGCCTTCCATAACATTTTATTTTCTCTGGATCCTTATGTCTTTCTGACTCATGTACCTGGGCTGATTAATGCCCCATCACCCCTGTTACGCTTTAATCTGGGGCCCGTGTTTCATTCGCCTGCCGGTAGTGATAGCCAATAAATTAATCATGCAGCCGCACACCCCTTGCCATGCAGGCTGTTGCCAGCATAAAACTGCCCATCACAAAGCAGGCAATTCTGAGCCTCCATTTAGCCGGTACCCTCAAGACTCACATTGTTCCGCAATTGGAGCCGCAAATGCTCATTTCTTCATAGGCATGGGCTGGGAAAATGAGGGAAGGCTAATTAATGCATTCAAGGGATCCTACTGAATCAGCAAGCCCCTTAAAGGCACAACAGACACAAACAGGCAGCTGCAGCCTTTCGGGATTCAAAACAGCAACAAAAGAGCTAGTTAAATATTTGAATAGCTAAAGTATATGTCTATTAATGCCCATGCAAATTGCTAACAGAGGCTGTCCTCCCATCTCCAGAGGAGTCAAAGTCATTGAAATCCCAAAGCCTTTCATCCTGTCAAACAGGCCATTGAAGAGCAGGACATTTACATCTCCATAACAGGCCCGTCCAACTTGAGCCAAGGGTAGGAGGGTAGTAACACTTGGGTGCGTGAAAGGACATTAGGGCACCCGTTCACTCTGGCCTTTGGTGATGCAGGTCTGACTTGCTGACTGTGAAGACAAATGTTGGCCTATCCCAGTTTTCGTTTGATGTGTTATGGTTGCAAATGTCTTGAACAATAAATATACCACTGGGGGAGTCAATACCAAGCTCTGGATCTGGCTTGATCCAAGGCCCAAACTCTAGGACCAGGATCCACCTTGTGGCTCTTATCCCTTGGATTGGCTTGACTTTGGAAACAAACTTTTCTCTCATGGTTATAGCCAAGATGACTTCTTCGATCCACTCCTGATGCTACATCGTTGCAGATGCCCATTCAGCAGGAAAGAGAACGCAGCACTTACATCAACCATTGTACACGCATCCTAGGCTTCGTTTTGATCAGACTGCCCACCAGTTCTCTCTCCCTGTGGGCAGGGATTGGAATTGCTGATGTGTTTTGCCTGAACCATTGGTTCCATCTTGAATCACACTGGCTGCCCGGGGTGGTTGGATATCCAAATGAAAATCATTACCAGTTAAGGAAGAGGAAGCACATGCAGGATGGCAACTTCAACAGCAACAAGAATAAACAAAGCAAACAAACCAGGAATACTCTGCCCATATCACTATAACACAATATCACAGATTTGTTGGCTTAAACAACAGACGTTTATTTTCTCAGAGTTCTGGAGTGTAGAAGTCCAAGATCAAGGTGCAGCCAATAAAGTTCCTGGTGAGGCCCTCTTCCTGGCTTGCACATGGCCACCTGCTCACAGTGTCCTTACACGGCCTTTCCTCTGTGGTTCGCAGAGAAAGCAAGCTCTGGGGTCTTTTCTTGAAAGGACACAAGCCCTGTAAGATTAGCACCCCACTTTTATGACCTCATTTAACCTTAATGACCTCCTTAAAAGCCCAAATACAGCCACATTAGGAATTCGGCCTTCAACACATGAATTTTGGGGGTACACCATTCACTCCAGAACACAAACGAAATCAATAATCCCCAGCTGTCCATCTCTAATCAATCCTATTTAGGTGGGCCCTTAGCCATCAGGAGTCAACTGTTTTTATGGATTTATAGTCTGAGAGTAAATGTGCTTAGTTAGCTTCTAATCCATACAGTGAAGAATACCCAGCCATGTACCCAATCATTTTGGATCTATTAAATGACCACAGATGTAGGGACCTTCTTGCTTCCTCGAGATTAACATTTAGTTATGATTCTAGAACTATGAAAAAATGTGAGAATCACCAGAGAGGAGAACTTGTACCTTTTTGGAACTCAGCTTTTAGAAGTGAAAAATCATCAACTCCACAAATAAGAGAGGCCTGAGCCCATAGAATCAGACCCCTTGATATTTTTAATAATGGTAATGTGACCCAGCTTAATCACCCACATATTCCATCAGACCTGGTTCCAAATGATCTTTGACTATTCAAAATATATAATTTCCCCTCAAATAATGAAGATTTCCATAGTTGGTAGACTGTGTTAATTCCAAATAATTCCCTAAGACAAGCTCCGAAAATGTGACAAACAAGCAGTGTGTTTGGAACAAAGGCATGGCCTTCTACAGGGATTGCTTATGAGGTCACACCTCATTTCACAATATGAATTACAATGAGTTTAAAAAATTTTTTGGCATTACTTTATCATTAACATTTATGCATTATGTATTTATGCTAAAGGGTACTTGTGTGGACGAATACTCTCTTACTCACCCATACTGGAGTCCTTTTATAAAATAAAAACCCCATATTTTTATAGATAGGACATGGATTGGGGGAGGGGAGTGTCCCATCCTTCGCTGGGCCAGGAAGGACAGGTGAGCAATGCAGTGAGTGACCCAGTGAATAACCATGAACCTGTGTGATACCAAATTTGGCTCTTGATTGAAGCATGCAAAGGTGAGACATTGGAATTCGTTCATTTATTCCTTAAGCAAATCTTTATGGAGCACCCAAGGTATATCATACACTGTACTCGATGCTATAGATGGAGAGACAAGATACAAATATTTGTTGCGTATAAAGAACTTACAGTCTGGGGAGAGGTTACAACAAGTAAGTGGATAATTAAAATTCACAGTGAGATGAGCTGTGACAGGGAAAGAACAGTGTGTTTTGGAAATACAGAGGACAGTAGTCAACGGTGATGAATGTCCCTACTGTTGTCTAGCTCTTGCTGTACAACACAGTCTCTACTATATTTGGGGGGACATCTCATGCCCTATTTTTAAATCCTTCTAGTTGGACCCAATCAGCAGTGGAGCTATTTATTGACGTACCTACCATGTGTAAAGTGTCCTTCTTGACACTGTTGTAACTGTTCTGAGGCTCTAATGGAAGAGGGAGAAGAACTGAATAAGAAGATTTTTCAGCTCAGTGCTCAAAAGCTAATAGGAGAAATAAGATTGTGTAAATAATTAATACACTGGAGAATATGGTATTTACTGTGAGACAAACAACCTTAGTGTCAATGGGGGTATTTCTGATTTAGGGAATGAAGAAGTGGTTCCTGATCGAATGACTTTTAAGGTGGATTTTGCTGGATGAATGGAGTTTAATGATCAAAAATGGAGCTTGCAGGTTACATTTCAGGTAGAAGAAAATGGCTGGCACAAAGACACAAAATTTGGAAGCAACCGCGGTTATTTTACTCTATTCTGCATTACAAACCCAGCATGTATCACACTGTCTTGCATCCATCAGGTGGTCAGAGGATAGTTTTCAAATGAATGAATGGATAAACAGGAAAATTCAAGAGAGATTCATTTAAAGAATGCAAACTAACAGTTTATACTAGAATCTGGGGGATCTTAAGGAGTGTCATAAGTGATAAAGCTGGGGCCCGGTTGTGGGGCCAGGACAAGGTTTTGAATGCCATCGAGGAGTTTGGACTTTCTTATTTCTTTACCTCTCTGTTATATAATACCAGAGTCTCCCAGACACATCAGCTCACATGATGCTAAAGCAGTCCTGTCAGGTGAGCAGGGCAGTATTTTTGCTCTGAGGAGGGACTCTTGGAGAGACCCAGTCACTGTGGGGTGTCTGTCAGGAAATGGTGGGTCCAAGACTCAAACCCAAGTCTTGGAGTCCAAACCCAGTTCCTGTCCATACTGCATGGCCCCTCAGTTGTGGGGCCAGAACAACATTCTTCGGTGTTTGGGAGCAGCAGAAATGACAACATCAGAGCTGTTTCGTGTGAGGTATAAAAGAAACAGAAAGAAGGGGGCTGGCAGCAAGGACCTCGATGACGAGAATATTGGAATAACATGGGGCAAGACTGAACTCTCATGACGACAGTGAGTGAAGACAGGCTAAGGTTTCTTTTTAACAGAGATAAAAGATTTAGGGATAATTCCACCTCTGCTGGCCCATGACCTACGCCAGTGTGTTTCTCAGTCTTAGCACCACTGATGTTTTAGGCCTTTACTGTAGGGGACCATCCTGTGCATGGCTGGCTGTTCGGCAGCCTCTCTGGCCTCTCCCTGTTAACATCAGTAGCACAAACCCCTCACCTAACCCCCCACTGTGATGACCCCAAATGTCTCTAGACATTGCTGACCCTCGCCTGGGAGGCAAAATCGTCCCCATATGACAACCACTGACCTAGCCAGTCAATTTGGATTCGTTTCCAGAAAAGCAGTGGATCTTAAAGAGTCATGGGGCATTCGGTGGGAATACACTGAAGAAAGAAATCCAGTTCCATCTTATAGGTTTGGGTTTCTTCCAACAGGCAGCGTGTGGCCCCCTCAGTGGTACCAAGCTGGGGGTGCCCATACTTAATTCATGTGACCAATATTCTCTCCTAAACAATGGGTTCTCACTTTGTTCTCTTTATGGTCATTTTATTCAGTTATTTGTATTCAGCACTCAGCTTTCTAAGTGTATATAATCCTATTATGTCCTATTCCATTATGGAAGCTTCCTAATAGAAGACGACACAGTAATAAAATTAAATAAACATCCCGGCTAGTATATGGACCTTATCCATTTCCTGACCTTGGCTGGATTCGAGAGTGTGGAGGTGGGTGGGAGGATGGGAAGAGAGACAATGGATCACTGAAAAGAAAGGCAAAGGTGCCGAAGGATGACTTGACCAGGTCATCATGTTCCCAGATCAAAGGGAAGAATTTGAGTACAGTTAAAAGTGGAAAATACCTGGGCACTGGTGGCTCAGCCGATTAATCCTTCAGCTCAGGTCATGATCTCAGGGTCCTGGGATTGAGGCCCGCATCAGATGCCCTGCTTGGCGGGGAGCCTGCTTCTCCCTCTCCCTCTGCCTGCCACTCCCCCTGCTTGAGCTCTCTCTCTGTCTGTCAAATAAATAAATAAAATCTTAAAAAAAAAAAAGAAGTAGAGAATATCCTACAGGGGAATCATGGTTAGAAATGACCCTGCCCTCTTTCTCCCTCCCAAATTCCATAATACAGCCACAAAAAAATGCCTGCACAGTGCTTTGCATTAGGTATAGCAAGTGGTAGCTTAGAGGAACTAAAAGAAAAAAAAAAAAAGAATTTGCATGTTATATACACATAAATATAAATCATGTAAGCTAAATATGAATATAACTATAAATACATAGCAGACACTGTGAAGGCATTTCCAAACTCATTTAATATGGCAGCAAACATCGTGGACGGAGGAGTGGAGAGCATAGACCGCCTTCCTTTTGGCCTCACTTGGCGACTGGGCACAATTGACAGGTCTGAGCAAGTCAGCCAAGGTCTGAGTCATTGTTTTGGTTCTCCATGGAAATGAAAACTCATGGGAATTTGACAAAGTGCCAGACTCTCTGAGTTTGTCATTCTCTTTGAGGGCCACTAATATCACTTCTAAGATGATGCCCTGATATTCAGCCAGTTTCCTTCCCAAACACTTGCTCTGAGTGCTTACCAACATTGCTCTGCAGAGAGAGGGGGGTTTGGGGTGAATTTCAGGCCGTCCTTTACCCAACAGTTAGACCACATTAACAGGGAAATTTGGCGTGTGTGCTACCAGACATCACCTGCCCTCCCTGAGGGGAGCTTGTGATCACTGGGAAAAAAAATGTGTATAGGGCATCTTGAGCTCTCCCTGGGATTGTCTTCTAGAAAGACAAAACTTTGATATAACTCTCTCATGTCTGTCAACTCTTATTGGTAAACAGACGTTGCCCCTGCCTTTCTCAAAGTTCCCAGCTTGGAAACTAATTATTAGGAGTTCCAGGTTCCATTTTTTTTACCCGCCCAGGGAAGACTACGACCGCCTTTGTTAAAGAAAAAACCTTTAGAATTTGCAATAGATTAAAAACAAAAACAAAAACAAACAACAGTTTGTACAGTTTAATTGTGAATGACCAAGATGTGGACCAAGTTAATTTTCTTGGAAATATTCCACATGTTCTAAATGAAAGAGGAAAGTTGTTGGCTTTTTTTCCACCCCAAAGTTAAACGTTTGAAATATGGGATCAGGACATTTTGCCACATTCCTATGAAGTCTGGTTTCATCTGTTGCCACTTGAAGCTTCTGAACTTTAAGTCTGTAGGATTTAAAACTTTAGTCTGCTTTTATTTTTTTAATGCGGCAATAGAAGCTGACCAATTTTCCCTAATTAAAGTAGTATGTAATCTCCCATAAGTTTCCTGGCATATCACAAGTATTCAGTAAGTACTGTTTTCTAAAATGGCTTTTGTACAGCCAGGCCCCTCTCTCAAGATGGGAATAGAGTGACCCAAAAGCATCTGAGCATTATTTAGCAGGAGAAAATCTAGGCCAGTTGACTGAGTGATTTTCTTTAAATTGCACATGATCTCACATTCCCAAAATACCCATGCTCAAGGAAGCTATATAAGGCCATGTGGCTCTCTGTTCTCAGTCGTATGTGCTTAATGATTAGTACTATAGACTGCTTGAGCTTGAATGGGCCTTCAATGCCTTTTCTCGACCTCTGTCTTCATCATGTAGGAAGCAGAGCCTATGAGGGGGAAGTGACTCACTCAAAGTCATACGGTTCCTTTCTTGCAGAGTTTAAGGAGAACACTCCCCCCCACCCCCGCCGCTGACATCTAGTCCAGCATCTGTATTCCACACTCATGCCTGGAGTGCTGGGTTCTCAGTATCACTCACCTTTATTTTATTTTTTAAATTTATTTATTTGTCAGAGAGAGCACAAGCAAGGGTAGCGGCAGGTAGAGGGGAGAAGCGGACTCCCCTCTGAGCAAGGAACCCGACTCAGGACTCGATCCCAGGACCCTGAGATCATGACCTGAGCTGAAGGCAGACACTTAGCCAACTGAACCACCCAGGCACCCCTCATTCGCCTTTAAATACTGTCCTCAGTGAGGTTCCATTGGAGAGCCACGAATGAATGAGAAGGGTAGCAAATATATTTACAGAACACAGCTGTTGGTATGTTGAGTGTATAATTTGCATATTGGCATTTTCATTAGACTTGCTGAACTTATTATTATTATGCTTTTTAAAAAATGTTTTCATTTATTCGACACGTATTTCTCCAGGGTCTGTGCCAGGCACCAGAGATACTGCATAGACAGGATCCCTGTAGCAAATACTGTCAGTGTCCCACCCACATCCGCTCGGTGTCCGCTGTCTGCCCTTGCCCACAGCTTCCTGCTGTAAGCGCCCACGACTCTTGCCTTGGTGCTTTATCCTAGCCAGAAGCCCTTGGCCAGGGGCAGATGGCAGCTGGAGGGTAAACGACCCAGCTTCCTCACCTTCTGGGTGGGGGCACTCGGAGGTGCATTGACCACTATCTCCCGGAGACCCCCAGGGATTTGAACTCCAGTTGCACACAGTGTGCCCCCTTGGATAAGACATTCGTTGCCAGCCTCCTTCCTGCCTGCACTGGAGTCCTTGGGTCAGAGTCTGCTTTGGGGGAAGCCTCGTCTAAGATTATCCCTGACTTCTGGTGAAAGCAGTGAGGTTGGGATCTGGCTGAGGATGCAGGGGTTGACCTGAAACCTGAAGGCTGAGCAGTGCTTAGGCAGGAAGAGAGCCCAGAAGGGGATTCGGGGAGGAGGCAAGAAAATGTGCAAAGTGAGCTGGGACAGGAAAGAGGCAGAGTGGCGGCTTCACAGGGCATGGTTGAGGCCATGGCACTTGGGACTCCATAATGAGGATCAGAAGTCTGTACTAAACACAAGAAACCACTAGAGGTTAAGTGTGGGGGATGCGGTCATCTGATTTCTACTTGAAAATAATTACTCTGGAAGCTCCATGGAGAAGAGATTGGGGGAGTCGAGGGTGGAGCAGGACGTGAGTTGGAAGTCCAGCTGAGAGATGGTGGATGGTTCTCAGCACCCACATTCAACTGTTGGCAGGGAACGTAATTAAATAGAACCTAAATGCAGAATACTATGCCTTCACATCTTTGTCTCTGAAACTATTTAGATTTCAGTGTTTCTCGGCATTTTGCAGTGAGGAACCCTTTGAAAATCTAGTGAAATCTGCGGATTTTTGCTCTAGAAAGACGCAAATATACATGGATACACAATGTTGAATTTGTGATGAAGGATGGGGAAGTCATGGAGACATTCATAACATATATATATTTTCTTTGTCTACACGCATTAGTTAGCAAAGTCTCCCTACCATAGTAAATAAGTCCCAAAGTGGGTAATGGTTCAAACACAATAGTTTATTTCTTGATCTGGATGACAGTTGGAGAATCAACAGCTTCATTGGGTCTCAGGGAGAATAATTCGGTTTCTACATTGCCTATACTTGCAAAAACAACACTGGGTGAATTAGCAGAGAACTTCTCTGCTATCTTCATGTCATAACTTCCAAGTTTGCTGTAAGCATTGTTTCCATTGTGGACAAATAGGAGGGGAAACTGTGGAGTGTCATATGCAAAAGGTCTTAATGGGCTGGCCTGGAAGAGGTAGCCATCACTCTCTCACCTCCCTTGGCTACAATTTAATGGCATGACCACAGCTAACCTCAAGGAGGTACGGAACGTGTATGCTAGCTGTGCGCCCAGATAAATATAGCTTTCAGAGGGCAATTAGCACTTGTAGCCATAATACACATATATATTTTTTACACTTGTCACACCGGAGGTTTCAATATTACTCCTCAAGAACGGTATGATAAGTCACTTCTGAGACTTGAAGGAAGGAAAGGGATGAAACCAATGAGGACTGGGCAGGAGGACCCTTTACATGATGTCCAGAACGAGTTAACTAAAAGCAAACGCTCTCCCTAGCCGGTGCAGATGGGACTTAGACAAAGGTTGTGTCCTTAAGTGAAAAATTAAGATTAAATTGAAGTCGAATCTTGGCCCCAGATTCCACTATTCTGTGCCCCGAAGAGCTGGAATTCATTTGAAATAAACTCTTATTCACTCCGATTATGTGTCAGTTGGAAAGGGAGATGATCGTATTGTCAACAAAGTGATTCTTTGCATTCATTTCCCTCCCCTCCGAAGACCAGTCCTCCTGTTTCTTTGAGGTGACAGGTACTCAGCTACTCAATCCAGCACTTACTGTCTGCTCTGGGCTCAACACTGGTTCACACTTTCCCTGGAGGGGAAAGGCAGCTCAGAGGCTCCTCACTCATGTGTCCTTTAGGGAGTGGGTGTGGCGCCGGGAAGTTGGAGGTGAGGTACATTCTGTCAGTGAACCATATTTTCCCTTTTGCTCCCACTACGGTGTTAGAGATGCTTTTCTTGGGGGTGGAGGGTGGTGAGTCTTGCTTGAAGATACAAAGAAATTACGTTTGAGAACACAGCAAATTTTAATTTCTCCCAAGTTGAAAGGGAGGAAAGCTGATTTTTTTCTCCTAACATACTGAAACAATTTTTCTGAAACTTAGAAAAAGAAAAAAAAATCCAGAACCTGCATTGTCTGGAGATCAGGACTGTTCTGACGATCATGTTTAGAGTCTGTGTGATTCAGCGCCCACGGGGAGGATTGGGTTTCTTCCACCTTGCCCTTTTCACATTCCTGCCCGTGACTCTCTCGCCTGTATCCTAAATACTCCTTTCCATCCCCCTACTTTTCAGCTGTTTCCTTTGAGAGACATTGGAAAAGCAATCTTTATTACCATTTACTTTGGCTCTCCTCTTAGAGTTATCAAGGTGTTAATGCATTATTTTTTTTCTACATTCTCCTTCTCTGGTCAAGGAAGATTGGACTTTCTTCAATAGGAGAAGGATTTAATTGGTTAATTTCATAATTTAGAGTCCTTGTCGGTCTTGATTGCAGAAAGAGGAGTTCCTTCAAGCTCACTGCAACTACATTTGCTTTTGAAGGGGCCCTTTATTTTGCAGTGAATAAAGTGTCTCTTATTAAGCAGCAAATAGAAGAATGCTTGGCAGGACTCTACTCCCAATGGGTGAAACATCACAGGAAATTGAGAAATTGTTTCTTTTTGGCCTTGTGGGAGAATTTTGCTGGTGAAATTTAGTATTAAGGTCTTAAGACTACTGCTTGAATCCATCAAGAGAGACCCATCGAACAAGGGACAGCTTCTGGGGGAGGAGGGGGGAGAGGACCAATGTGACCTTGCTATATCTGGTCTCTTATATTTTCCAAGAAATCTGGACAATGGCCAAGAAGATTCTATTCCCTCTTTCATAATAATTGTGTCACTGTTAAAGAGAACTTAGACATATTTTAGCAATTTAGGATTAGGTTTATCAAGAGTTAGCTGCAGTTGGATGCCCATTCGTTTGTGCCTACAAAAAAAGAGGGGCTTTTATTTGCCCAGACAAGAAATGTGTCTTAGGTACAGCATCCAGCTTGCGTTCTCCAGTTAGTAAGCTCTAGAACTTGGGCCTTAGACCTGTGTCCCAAGCTCCAGACCTGAGGTCCAAACACTGGGATGTTTCTCCACAGAGACGCCTTATCTGGGATTTGTGCCCCACAGCCATGCTCTTAGGTTAGCCACTCAGCTGAGTTCTGAGTTCCTGGCAGACACTCCAGGCAGCAACATTATATGTCCTATTGTCCAAACCCCAAAACCATTTGTGTTCACCTCCCCTACTCCCCTCAACATGCCATCAGTTACCAAGTCCTGCCGATTCTCCTGAATAGGCCTATTGGCCATCTCCTGTCCCCGTGCCCCCCTCCCCAGGACCTGGTTCAGGCCACAGCTCTCTCATGGCTTGACATCTTCTAGAAGCTTCCTTAATGGCTCTCCTGCCCTCCATCTTTCCTTCTCACCATCCTGTTTCCATCCTACAGCCAAAATGAGTTTTCTACAATTCAGCTTGATCATGTTACTACTACTTGGCCCAAGGGTGTTTCCTTTTGTTTTGTTTAGAGCTTACCTGCAGTTTTCATTCTAAACCCCAAACTCCTGGCCTGGCCCTTGCTTCTGTCTTTCAGTTTCCTACCCTTTCCAGATGCCTCACCCCTTGAAACATACAGGGCTCCCCACTCTAGCTCTAAGTTGACCCTCTCGGCTTTTCCCCATTCTTGGCTAATTGTAATCTGTTACCCAGAAGCCAGAGAACTCCCCCTTGACCACCTCCCCTAGATTGTGGATTGCATGCTCTTCCTTTGAGTCCCCGTGCACCCTGGACATACTTCTCAGAGAGCTGATCCTTAATTGTCAGCCCCCCTGAGGGCAGGTCCAAATGAGGGCAGCTCACTTATCTTTGAATTCTCTGCTATACCTGTGTTGAGCAAGAAAGAAAGGAAGAACTGAAATAAAACAAAAGCATTTGAGGAAGGGGTCTTAGACTTGTAATTTGGGGAGCATAGGTTCAGGTAGCAACCCCAACTGTGTCCCATTGAGGGGTACAAGCCAGGGGTCTTTATTCTGCAGATGGCAGAAGTATTAGGAAACATACAACAACTTGTGTTGGTTTCCCAAAAGCTATGGTTGGAAGATGTAATGACATTTTATATCACTGGTTTTCTGAGTACATGATTTCAATTACTAGGAAAACATCTTTTGCAGAGTGTCCAGTTTTTATCCAGAATGCGGATTCAGCAGCCCTGTGTTATAACGCTGTTGCGTGTTTCAATAGCTCAATGTAGTTCCTGTTTCTAAAAGCAGGATGAAGTTTTAGTCTCCAAATGGAGTCTGTCATGTTCAAAGGTTTTACACAGGTTCACACCTGTTGAATAAACAAGTGAGAATGAATGACTACATATCGTGCTTTTCTATATATAAAATTGAATCCTGACTGCAATGTTGTCAATCTTGGCTAATTTTGGCTAAGCATTTTGGAAGATCGGAAAGGCAACTGTGAAAGAAATGAAAAAAACCAGATTTGAGTCTGCTCAGTTACTACATGCTGTGACCTTTGCTCGGTCTGTCAGCCTCTGTGAGTCTTAGTTCCTTGCCAATGAACAGAGGATGATACGTTAGAGGGTCTGGCTGAAGACGAAGGGAGAAGGGTCTTGTGTGGGGGAGGCACTTGGTGAATTAAAATGTCAGGACAGGTCAGAGGGCCTCTGATCCTCTTCATATCTGTGTTCCCCTTACACGCCCAATGCCAGCCTAGGAGACGTGGGGTGTGAGGCATCCCGTGTGGCAAAGGTGGGAGGGAGTATTTGCTATTTCTGTTCAGTTAGGTGGAGATGCACCGATGGCAGGATGGAAGTAGAAAATGGTTTCACCCTTTGATTTCCCACTGGGTGAAGTGTGAAAATACACTCCTACTATCTCACACACTGTTGTTAAAATTACGACCAGATATGGAGGGAACGCAGTTGAGTTACATGGGTTGGGTCCCTTAACATTATCCATCCCTTTGGACTAACAAATTCCATTTCTTGGATTTATCTTGAAGGAACGACTTTTTGAAAGTGGGGGTGGATGTACCTAAGATGTGGACAGGTGTCCCTTTGCAGCCATGTTTATTATAATGATTGACAATAATCCGAAATGTACAGTCAGTGAGGGACTGCTAGGGCATCGTCCTTCAGTGGGTTCTCTGTAAGATAGGAACAATTTTGAAAAAAATGCTCAAGTGAGAAAGGCAGTCTTAAAAAATTCATTCTACTGTTTAATGAAAGCTATGTAAATCAAACAAATATACAAAAAAACAAAACAAAATTGACCAGTAGGAAATACACTCCATTTTCAAAAGGATTCGTGGTAACTGAGAAAGCCATGGGCACAGCCCTGCCTCGCGAGACTGAAGACACAGTGAATGAGGGTCACTGTCTTCTGTGTAAAGGGATCTTTATTTGGCATTGGATAGAGGCCAGACCTTCATCCTGTCTTCTCAAACCTGGAAGAAAGCATTCAGAGGAATATCAATCAGAAGTAAAAATCGCCTTAGAGTTTGGCTCTAGAGCCAATGTTGTAGGCTACCGGAGGAAGAAAGCTAACTTATACTGGAAAAAAGAGTAATCATGATGACAACCTCGCTATTTTTTAGCATGCAGAGAGTTTCGTATACATTGTTTCACTTAAATTCACTTAAATCTTCTACACAGCTTTGCATCTTCACGGCCTGCAAAAATCACTGTAGATCTGAAGATCTGAGAAACAGTTACTTAGTTGGGCTCCCTACGCTTTATCTGCCTCTTATCCAGGGATCTCCCCGCTGAGTAGAGTTCACTTTGAACCCAGTGGAAATTTCGTAGAGGGGAATAGTCAGGCCCAGGAAACAAATAGGCATTTCACTGTGGCTTTATTCCCCAGAGGACCTCCAACCATTTGTCAGATCTTTATTTACATGTGCTTAGTGGAGTTTTGTGTTACTAGAAGCACAGAGCCTTTGTGAACTGCCAATCGCCACACAGCAAATCAGTGGTAGAATCCATGTAGAATTAAGATCCCCTTTTTTTGCTTCCTGAATCCCCATCCAGCCCAAATGTCCGTTCTCCCACAGGATTACATGTTCCTTTTTTTACTGTCTCCGCCTCGCAAAAGATCTGTTTTCTCTTATTATCTTCCCACATTGCTGCAGTTGAGAACCGTAGTGCATTTGTCAAATGCGTTGTGTATTTTCACCCCTAGAGCTTAGTTAGATGATTCGATACTCAGGAGGAAGAAAGTAAGAAAGAAAGAAAACCACTCAGAGCCATTAACTCTGGGTTTTGGCCATTTTTCTCAAAGACAGGCTACTGTATCTTATCTGAGTCAAATGTCCATGCTCTCAGGATGAGAAATAAATCTTTACACAAAAATTCAAGCATTAGTTTCCAGGTGTTTGAGAGGAAGCTTTTGTTCCCAATGGAGCTTTTTCAGAGAGTTTGTTATTTCATTAAGGACACTGCTGAATACCCTTGGTTTACGCTTCTCTTTCGAAGTTTATTTTATGTTTTGTTGTGGTTTTCAGATTTCTCATGGTTTGGATTTGGGAAAGTAAAATCAAGACAAGGTGTTGGTAAGTAGTTACTCACTCCTTCTTTGGATAAGTAACGAGTTTGTGTTGCTTGATTCGGATGAAACTCCTCAGCCCCTCTCCACACTTGTTGGCCCCTTCATTAATTTTCTGTGTTCCTTGTTTCTGATTTGCTGAAGAAAGAGGACTAGGATTTTTCCAGAAAAGGTGTTACTTTCACTAACTGTGTTCAGTAAATGGTTTTATATTTTTGAAGTTGACGTGTTTTTATCCTAAGAGGAATGCCAAACGTTATTCCAGGTCTAGGTATTTGCTGGGCTTTTAAGAAGGTTCAGGAAATAAAATGCAATGGCACCAAAATTCCATGTACAGCTAAGTTGGCTTCACGTCAAGTCTGGACAAGTGGGGATCTTAACTTCTTCCATTGGCCAAGATGTAATACATTTCTGAATTGGTAAATCAGCTGTTCATTTATGACTATTTCTCTTTCAAAACAAGACTAACGTCCAGACGCTCTGATTTGTACTTGATTGCATTCTACTTGCATTCAGACTGTGTGCTGACAATTGAAAAGCAGAGTTTGTAGCTTACCAAATGAGTGCACATAATGTAGCTCATCACTGGGATTGAAATCAGGTGTGATCTCCCGGGACCTCCAATTTATTCAGCACGTTCTGTGGGTACAGTGACAATGAACAGGAATTCATTAGAAAGCACAAAAAGACAAACTGTCTTACATCCTGCATGTGTGTTTCCAAGATCTGGCCACCCTGGGCGTCTGTTGGTTGGTACATATTTTGGTAGCAAGGTCGGCTATAGGTAAAACTGCAAAGTACCGGAAATGTACCAGTGTCATGGAGTTTTCGGGTCCTGAGCCATCCGCCCGGTTTGTGTTCATCCCCTCTGTGCAAGAAACTCTGTTTCCTTTTCTTTTTTGAGCCTGATATCAGTAACTGACCCTTAAGTAGCCCCATGAATTCCAAGGTAAAAGCTCTTAACTAGCAAAGCGAAAATAGACACGTGGCCAAATTGGAACTTTTAAACTCAACCAGCTCAGGATTTGTTGGCAACTCCCCCAGGGGTACATTTCAGATACATAGTCACTTCACCAAGATACCAGAGAGTGCCCTGCTGGGAAATCCTAACGGTGCCCCGTGTTAAGGCTTTGCATTCTGTATGTGTGTAGGGTGGGGGGGGGGGGGCAGGAGGCCAAAGGAGCGGGGTGATAAACTCTCCTAAAACAGCACGGTGAGGTGGGGTCTTCTCTCCACTAAACAGATCACTGTAACCACATAATCATTTTCCAGGCCAGTTTTCCCTGCTGAGAGGTGTGCATTCTTGGAGAACTTCAAAAACAGGGCTTCACCCTCTTAGGCCCCAGCAGAGAGAATTCTTCTTCAAAATTGTGCTTTGAGCCACAGTCCATCAGAGGCTCTGCTGCTTTAAAATGGAGGCTTTATTATCATTCGGGTCCAGGGAGGCCAACAGGTCGGAGAAGGACTGCCATGGAAAAGATAATGTTCCTATCTCACCTTCCTGAGGGCAGCCACAGCCCAGTGGGGGTTCTCCCAGGGGAGCCCTGGGGTCGGGCAGGAGGCAGGGGGGCTGAGGGGGGGACGCTGGGCAGGAGTTTTTATGGCGGTTTCCATGTGAAGGAACAGGCGAGGCAGGGTGAGCCGGTTTAGGATCGGCTGGTTTGAGTAACTTGGGCAGGCTCTGGGGCACACAGCTGTCCTCAGTTGCCCGGTGCCTGGCTCTGGGGTGACAGGACAGGTGGCTAGTGGCCCGGAATAGGACGGCCTGATAAGGTGGTGCAGACTCCAGATCGGTTGGCTTGTATATGAAAGGTCTGCTCTCAGGCAAGTTCTTTACCATCTCTAGGAACTGGCTATCTCTGGGAGGGGCAGTTCCTTCGAGGTCAGCGAGGCCCTGGATGTTGAAGTATCAGAATACAGAATATAAAAGACACGGTTAATACAGCTGCTCAAGACCCATAGTCTCTCCCCTCACCTTAAAGACATCGTTGGTCTTGAGAGAAGGAAACCCTTTTCCTAGATGACCTTCAGCTATTCTTATCGTGGGAGAACAAGCGTGAGGCTTAGAAATGTCTGTAAGTCTTGGGAGCGCCTGGGTGGTGCATTCGGTTGAGCATCCGACACTTGGTTTCAGCTCAGGTTGTGTTCTCAGGGCTGTGAGATCGAGCCCCGCATGGCGCTCCATGCACGCTGTGGGGTCTGCTCAAGGTTCTCTCCCCCTCTCCCCTTTCTCTCCCTCTGCCCCCCCACTACTTGCTCTCTCTCTAAAATAAATAAATCTTAAAAAAAAAAAAAAGTCTGTAAGTCAGATGTGCTGAACACATTACCAAGCAGCTCTATTGAAAGAAAAATGCCTCTTTGCACCAGAGACATATTAAAATAAAAACGGGCTAAAAATGTTTCCAGGCACAGCTCATATTTGTCAGCTCAGTAATTAGAACTCTCCGCACCCCAAACCGAGAAAGTTGCACATACCCAGCAATTTAAAACTTTTTATTAATATTAGAAGACGTTTTTTTCAAACCCTCACATGAATTTCTTATAACACGCTGTGATGTGCCCCTGACTCTTCTTCTGTCTGTCTTTTTGTGGTGTCTCCCCAAGCTGGTGCACAGACTCACAATGACACATCCCGTGATAGGCACAGACAGCCTGCTGTCAAATTATATAGACATTCATTGTCCCTGCTGAGAGCTTCTCCCCCTTCCCAACTTTGCTGTGCTCCATTAGATCAAAATGTTCATAGAAAAATGGGCTGAATCCCTGCCACCTTGCCAGCTGTATCAATCTTCCAGGATTTAGAACACCGATGCTGAAGGAAACAGCCCTTGAATTAATATTCCTCCTGATAAGCTGTTGAGCTTTACATGTTGCTCAGAGTTGTCAACAGCAACCTTCTGGCAAAGTGCAAAGGCATTTGAGGAATGACCTCTGGTGCTTTATACCACCTTTATGCTTAACTTCGTACCCCCCCCCCCAAAAAAAACCAGAGAGCCCAATCTCTTGGGCTTTGTTACCTTGGAGTTGGGGGTTTTACTCCGAGAAACCAAGGGAAGGAAAGAGTGTCCTTTGGTGGAGGAAGAAAAGCAAAGAACAAGCCTCTTGCTGTAGTTCTGTAAGTAAGGGCTCTGCGGTGGACACAGCAGATGATTCAGAGCCCGAATTCCTGGAGGAATCTCAGCATTGTCTTCTGGATATCAGCTTCCTCCAAAATGATTAAATGCTAGAGGAATGTTCATAGCCTGACCTGGGCCAGGGGAGAGTCACAGAAGAAAGCAACTGGGATCAGTGCGTTCTAATGATTACAAGGGCTCCAGAAGCAAATATCGCTGGCCTTCTGACAACATGTGGAGTACTTGAACATGACAGCTCCCGCACTTCGAGGGGGTAAACGCTGAGAAATGTGCGACCTTGATTGCACCCCCCTCGGGGAGCGCAGGCAGTAGCATGCTTTGGTAACCTGGAAGGGGGGGCAGGGAGACAGCTGCGCCAGGAACACAGTGAGGGGGCCAGTGGTGGGAAGGTTTTATTGGCAAGATGCAGAAACCCTAACATAACACATTTCCATTTTTCCATCTCTGGGTTTAAGCTCTGGGTGATCTAGGCCTGTCAGGAAGCAAATCATAAAACAGGGATGGTTAAGGATATTGGAAAGAACTTGTCTTTATAGCTGTTCTTGGCAGAATTTCCACTCTTTACTAATGCCGGTGAGCTAGGCACAGGATGAGCACAACCAGCGAGCTTGCTTTTGCTCTGAGTATTCTGCAGATTCTAAATTGGCTGTGTGAGGACTTGTTTGCAGAATTAAGCCAGAGTGTATCATTAAAGGCGACTGAAATGCACATCCCCTTGAGAAGGCGCTTTAAAAAATTACCTATAATAGCACTTGGCTGCCTCCTGCATAGTTTGTTTAAGATTCAGCTAGCTGGGGAATGTCCAATTGTTATCACTGCAAACTGTGATAATCCCCTTCTGGGGCGGAGCAGGGGGGAATGCATCTTGGAGGTCGGGGGACGGATTACCAGTATCTTTCATAGGGGGCTGCAAAATGTATGGCACAATGACTTTTGGTTTTAGAATTGCCATGCCTCTCATTGAAATCGTTAATTAACTGAGAGGGAAAGGGCAGAGAAAGGATGGAGGTTTGGAAGTATGTATTCTGGGTGAGTGAATGAAAGCACAATCCCTTGCTCAGCAGGTAGCAATTCAGGCTTTTCTTCCCCTGGTACTTGGTTGCCTTGACTGATATTTGATTCTGTCTTTTGCTTTTCCTCCTTACCTTTCCCTCCTCTGTTTCTCTTGGCTTGTGCAAGCGGGTGTGGCCAGCAGTCCATTTCCATGGGGCCCTGCAGCTGCTTAGCAAACTGCAGAAACATACGTAATACATGTCTAGCGGGTTTGTATAGAGTGTGTATCATGAGCCAGCGAGACCTTAATTGTTTTGAAGCTTTCACATAGACCTTTGTCATTGTGCATCTGGTTTTGTCTGCAGACAGGATGAGTTTAGTGGTCAATAGATAAATTGTTTAGACAAGACACAGTAGACCCTGTTTATGGGCATATACGTTCTTAGACTCGAGACTAGAAAGTTTAGGTCTTGTGTGAAAAATGCTACGGTTATCGCGTTAGTATAAAGACATCCACAGAATGATCTACAAATAAGATTAGGGCTAAAGGCAAAGCAGGTAACTTTGCATGGGCTCGATCCATTATCGTCATGAAAGTATTTTGTAGGCAAGAGTGGTGTTGCTGCTATCAAGGTATGCGGAAAGACAAACATAGTAATAGGACCACCCAAAGAAATTTTAGTCCGCCTGTTGTATGTTTATTTAGTAATATCTAATAGTAATTCATACTCATGAACACTTTTAAATTTATAATATACTTCTCTATCATGAGTCTCATAAAATAACAAGCAGATATTCTTTTGCACATTTTACAAATTTAAGTGGGTGTAGAGGTACAAAAAAAAAAGGTAAGTGACTTGTCCAAAGAGTGGAGAGAAGCACTCACATCTTTGAACTGCTAGTACACCTTTCAGTATATGGTGGCACAGGAATCCTGCATTCATGCTGCGACTTTCAATGAGCGAGTGTTCTAAAGATGTTCAGAGAACAGAGAGCAAAGCGGCATATTAACTTACCGGAGAAGGAAATCAAGACATTGGAACCTTCACACACTGCTAGTGGGAATAGAAAATGGCGTAGCCGCTTTGGAAAACAGTTTGGCAGTTGCTCAAAATGTTAAGCAGAGAGCTACCACATGACCTGGCAGTTCTGCCCGGGAGAGATGAAAACGTATGTCCACGCAAAAACTTGTACACAGAGGTTCATAGCAGCATTATTCACAACAGTCAAAATGTGGAAACACCCAAATGTCCCTCAGTGGATGAATGGATCCACAGAATGTAGCATATCCATACCATGGAATATTATTTGGCAACAAAAAGGAATAAAGTAATGACAGATGCTACAACGTGAATGAAGCTTAAAAGTGTGCTAAGTGAAAGTGGCCTGTTCCAAAAGATCACATATTATATGATTGCATTTATATGAAATGTCCAGAATGAATCCATAGAGACAGAAAGTAAGTTCGCAGATGCCTGGGGCTGGGAGTGGGGAGCCTGGGGCAGCTAATTGGAATGATCAAAAGGTCCTAAAATCACATTATAGTGATAGCTGCACAACTTTCTGAATATACTGGAAACCACTGAGCTGTACACTTGAAATGGGTGAACTTTAGGTATGTGAATTATAGCTCAACAAGGGCATTACAAAATTACAGGAGAATATGTATTTTTTTCCAAATCCAGGCCCAGCTTCAGTTATCAGCAATGATGATGACTCTGCCAGCCCACTCCACCACATCTCCAATGGGAGTAACACCCCATCATCCTCAGAGGGCGGCCCCGATGCTGTCATTATTGGAATGACCAAGATCCCTGTCATTGAAAATCCCCAGTACTTTGGCATCACCAACAGTCAGCTCAAGCCAGACACATGTAAGTACAGCTGTTTATACTTACTGGCCTATCTGCTGCAGAGCGGTATCTATCAGCGTGTTGATCAGAGTGCCTGATGAGGATGACTGAGGGGAGGGGGCAGTGAAATGTCTGAGGATTCTTGGGGCTTTGGGCCTATGGGACAGATCCTTTAGTTTGCTGCTTATGGAATTCTCAGCGTGTGTGTCCTGCTGGGCTTGGAACTGTGGGCAGATATGGACTTCTCTTGGGATCCATTTTCCAAAACCATTTATCGCCATGAGGTTGGAATCGAGGCATGCTTATCTTGAAAAAGATAGAGACAGAAACCAGAAGTATCATTAGACTGCATATTCATCAGTCACAAAAGACAGACAATTGGTGGGTTTTAAATTTGATTTATTGAAAGTCATTAAAATATACCGTGCTGGTAGTTAGCAAGGTTCTGTGTTGCACACAGGTGGGTATCAATTCGGTTAGATCTGTATTCTCTGTTCAGTCCTTGTTCCCAGTATGAGACTTGTTATCATGCCACAATAACAAAGAGATACCACAACAGATGATGTGCATATTAAGTGCAATGACCTATACTACTCAGAACCAAATTAACCTATTAGCCTCTGTTGAGAAACTTGGAATTTCTCTCAGAGACTCTTATCCTATCTTCAAATATAAAAAATGGAGCATAGCCTTATGGAAAACAAAAAATAAAACCACAGTGGACAAACAGCTTATGCCATTGGAACGACAGGCCTTTCTTCATACATGAATAAGGGGCCATGAGGGCTAGAACATCAGGTGGCCTAGATCTCAGGGGTCCACCTGACACTGATGAATGGGCATCTTCTCCCTATTTGGCATATTCTTACTCCATCTTAAGTACTGTTCTCCTGTCTTGCCTCAGAGATAAGGTGGGAAATTGCAAAGTCAGATTTTGGGGACTAACTTTCCACTAAGAACTCTCACGGGATAAAGGGGATTAGCAATGAGTATCTTTTCATATATAAGGAAACACCTGTAATTTTCTCCTACTCATTCAAATTTACCCCAAGGTATGGTGAATATTGAACTTGAATGTAATCATTAGGAAGAACAGGATTATGAGTTTGTAATGTGTGAGACAGGACCCCACCATAGATTTCAGTTGAATATGCACTATGACAAGATAAATAGAATCCCATATATGAGGAATATTGAGCTCCTTGAAATAAAAAGCTATTGTTTGAAATCAAGGTATTATTAATCCTAACATTGTCTGTTATGGTGTGAACAAGATGCATGGGGGCACTGCTTAAAATGTGCATTCTTTGCAGAGATAAGCATCCTCCAGAGGTCTTTGAAATACCCTACATGCCTAACAGTCAAATATTGAATAAGGCAAAGCAGGGTCCTATGATGGGAAAATCTGTCATCATTTTGATTGTGCTCTCTAGAAAGAGAGTCTTTTGACACCCCTGTCACCATTGGTACCAGGCTGTGTGATATACTTCAGCTAGCCTGAGGCTGTATTATAATTGAGGTTGAAAAAATCAACTTGTCCTCAAAAGTTTGTTCTCCTTTGTCGATGGGGAAATATAAAGCTCACTAACCAAGTAGATAGCATCAGCCCAACATATCCAATAAGAGAAAATGAACCAATGAACAAGAAAGCAAACCAACAAATGAGAACCAAAAAGAAGGTGGAGTATGTGGCCGCTGAGTCTGTAGCTCTATCTGGAAGTGCTTTTGGCCCTTAGATGTCTCACAAAAACTTTCTCAAGGTGGTTTCCTTAATCTAGAGTCCATGGAGATTTTTGCAAAGGTTTTTATTTACACATTTTGTTTTTTTTTGGAGGAGTTGTGTTTTTGTGGCTCGGCCACTCTATGCCACCACTCTTTAGAAGGCATGGGAAGCAAGTTTAGGAGACTTGTAGCCTCCCCTCAGTTTCTGTCCTCTACCAGAGGGCTCTAGACCACTGATTCTCCATTTAGCTATCCCTTCCTTATAAAGTCTTGTGGGACCCTTCTACCCAGTGGTCCTTACCCAGCTCGGTGTTCTCAGGCATTCACAGCATCTTACATCAGAAGAAGTTTTCTTTCTTCCAGGCATCAAGCCATATGCTCTTTCATAATTTTAAGAACACTTCACATCATGCATTGTCCATGAATCTTTTTCAAATACATGGGAATGAAGAAGCAGTTCACTTGTTTCCTTCTCTTCATTCTTTCTTAAATGTCATTCTTTATCCCATATTTTTGTTTTTCCTTTATCTTTAATGTATCTGTTGCCTCTTGTTAAGTCCTGAGTCTGACCACTCTCATGTATGTGTTTCTGTAGTCTTGTTTAGGTTAGACTGTAAGCTCCTAAAGAGCAGGAACTGTATCTGTTGAACTATTCCTTCATAGCAAAGGACATGATGTACCTTTGCTCTTGGCCAGATATTGACCAGATGTGGCTATGTATTACTGAAATATTAACTACCAACAGACTTATAACAAGTAAAGATGAACCATAGCCCTTTTCATTGGCTCTCCTCCTATTAACCTTGCCTACACAGTAGTTTATTTGTTAGACATATTTTTAACAATATATTAGCCAACTTAACCAGATTTAGATAACAATTTAGCAGAAAAAAGCTTTTGACCCCCCCCCAAAAAAACAACCCTTTCTTTGAACATTCTAATTGCAGTCATCCAGAAATTAAAATATTTAAAAATACATAGATCTGACATACAAAGATTTGTTGCTATAGACCCATGAAATTTTGGGAGTTTAGCATTCAATCAAGTGATTCCCTTTGAATATTTTTACAAACTAACCTTCAAAGAACCTCTAAAGAAGGCATCTTCCAAGAAGTTGGATATGTTGCATTTGAAAAACAAATTTAAGAAGATCTCGGGGGGCGCCTGGGTGGCTCAGCCGTTAAGCGTCTGCCTTCGGCTCAGGTCATGATCCCAGGGTCCTGGGATCGAGCCCCACATTGGGCTCCCTGCTCGGCGGGAAGCCTGCTTCTCCCTCTCCCACTCCCCCCGCTTGTGTCCCTTCTCTTGCTGTGTCTCTCTCTGTCAAATAAATAAAATCTTTAAAAAAGAAAAAAAGAAGATTTCGGAAAAATTTTAGGACTTTTGCCGTATACTTAAAACAAAATACCCCATGGATAAGACACCACCAACCTTTGGACTCCATTAGAGGCATGGGCCACAAACCAGCATATTTACTTCTTTTTTCCTTAATCTACATCCTATTCAAAGATGTTGGCTTTAGAACAGATATGTGATCTTACAAGGAATGGCCCCATCTCATTTCACTGAATTGTAAGAACCTAATATAGAAGGTAAATTTCAGTTCATTAAATATTTATTGACTACCCACAACACTTTTACAATGCTAAAGAACGCAGAGATTTGGTGAGGATGGTAGCATGTTCTATACTGTCAGGGAACCTTGTTGGGAACACCAGTGGTTATAGATACAATCATATAATCACAGCATGCCCTGATAGAATGGCTCAGAGCAAGTGTCCTAACCCCTAATTACCTATAGGATCAGGCAGGTCATATGAGAAGTAGGCTGGGTCAGAAAGATGATGTGGCATTGTGAAGGCCTTCCCAGAATATTGGCCTGCTATTACCAGATCCTCTCAGTTTTCCAGCAAGAACAGCATTTATTATTTTTATATGAATTCCCTCAGATTTAAAACACTGTGTGGAATCAATACATTTTATCAGTATGAGTCAGAGTTGGTCCATAGTCCACCATCTGTTTGTGACCCCTGAGTTAGACCTTAAAGATCAATTAATACACCTTATTTTACAAACAACCCTCAGAAGTGGCTTGTCCAAAATGACAGAGTCTCCATGCTTGTATAGCTTTGTTTTAAAAACAAAACAACAAACGAACAAATGAACAGGATCAAACCAGATTGCTTTAAATGATGTGTAAGATCACTTAAGCGAAAGATGATGATCAATTATATCCCCTGAAGTACTTTTTTCACTCTCAGGAGCTATGTGAGTGGATTCATTTAAAGAGTCCAGAGATGGTTTGCAGGATTTTAGAGCAATCTGAACAGGGCTGCATTGCTCCCGAGCACTTTCCAATAGCAAGTCTGTCTACTTTATTGCAGGGCCCAGAGGTTCCCCCAAGACCGCCTGATAATAATTTGGTATTTGGAGGCTCCTATGTCACTGCAGGAACTAAAGGAGGCTAAATCCATGCCTGATGGAGGAGAAGAGTTCTATGGTTATCTGCAAATTCTGGCCAGACAACATCTTGACGTCACTCCTTAGCTTCCATAACCTAGCCAAGCAAGAAGTTGCCTTCCAAAGAGAAAGCAGTATGCTCTAATGACTAAGCCCTCAAAGTGCTAAAGCCACTTTAACTATAGACCCATCTCCTCGATCAATCAGGATGGCAAGATGGAGCTGAGGAGCTCAGCAACATCAAGTCTGGAGTTGGTCTTTAATTCAACTAGTCTGTGTAGACGTGTCTGAAAACCGCTTCATCTGACAGCATGGGGTGGTTTCCCAGTAGGATTTACAAACTCGGCTCAAGGGCAGCCATGTGCTATCCTCTCCTTGACTGCTGGGAAAAACTTTGACAGGGTACAATGGAAACACACCTCCTGAGTTGAGAAAAAGAGAAAGAAAGAACCACTAACCAGCAACCCCCCCCCACCCCCTGAATCATCGATCTGGGGTTCTTTTGAAGGGTGGGAATGCGTTATAGCTTCCCCTGCAAGAAAAACAAATGGTATATGCTTATTGTCATCTCCAAATGTGTGTCTTTCTTAGAGCAGCCTTGTAAATTAGCTAGGGTCCTAGGCCTGGGGCCAGAATTAAATTAGAACTGTCTCTTGAACTGTATGTGTTTGTCCTTGTAGTGCTTGCCCTCTTTGAGTACCTAGGGCTGTAACTCCCTGTGGCAGATGCATATAAAGAACTCTGACTTGTCCCCTTTGATTCTGCTTCCAATGAAAAATGGATATTTATTGATTTCCTGCCGAGTGTGCCATACTTCCCCAGGTATTATAGTTCACGCGTGTGTGTGTACGCGCGTGTGTCTTCTCATTGGTTTCATGCCTATTAGGCAATGATGTAGATAAGCACAGATTCCTAGACCAGCTAAGACTAGGGAAATAAGACATAATAAGGAGAGGGAGCGTGTTTAACTGTAGTTGAAAAGATCACACAGGCACTCCGCCTGCTCCCCTTAACTGCCATACACACGCTATCATCATGTTGCCAATAAGGGGAGGATTGGAGGCAATACTTTTCACAGAAATGCAGAGATTTTGAATGTATTTGCAACGTTAGTTTGAGTACACACGAGCACAAATTCTGACTTACATCCAGGACCCCGGAGCTCATTAGATCAAAGGATGAGGGTCCTGAGAGTTACCCGGGCTTATCTTCAAGCCTCGCTACAGCCTGGGCCTGTGGTCCATTTCGATGGTCAGGGACAGGATTTAAAACCAGGTAGAAACAATTGCTCTGGCACTCTTCTCTATCTTTTGCCTATTAATTTTGTCTTTCAAAAGTATATTTTCTTCTAAGCCTTTAATCGGCCAAGTAATAGCTGCTTTGGGAACTGTTTATATCCCTTTGAAGTCTGTGACCTGCACTTTAAAAATAAGCTTAGCCCATTCTGCCCAGCATGAGTGTTAGGACGGAGGGAGAATGCAGTTATTTTAGGATCCTTAGAAAAGGCTTCGTTTACAGCACACTGGGTTGACAACTCGTCCCTCGGGGGTCTTCATGGCTCAAATCTGTAGGTCCCAGTCTAATTCTGTTTCCCTCTCGGTGCCATAGTTCCCCATTGCTAGCTAGAACAGCTTGATATCATATTCTCTTTTCAACTACAGAGGAGATGGCAAGAAGCTATCAAATAATGCTTTAAAAAGCAACTTGAGTTCCCTAGAAGAAAGGAAATGAATACATGCTGCATAATTACATTTAAAATGTAAGCCATGTTACAAATTCCACTGAAATGAAGATTCGTTAGCAAATCCCATTCCAAGCACACTTAAAACTAAGTGAGATGAGAGATGTCATTTTATTAGCATTTGACCCCTGGGTGATATTATTTGTTCTCAAAAAAGAAATGCCAGCCGGTCATAGGCTACCTGGACCTTCTAGGGAAACCACTCCAAGCCTACATTGAATGGCTAACAGGGAAAAATGACCATGGATTGAGGGGGAGACACGCTTAGTGATGTTCTCAGAACTGTTTTTACCCCCACACCATCAGCCAGCCTGAGATGGAACTAGGCATGCCCCCCACCTCAGACATTTCCCTCCGATTTCTCCAAATCATCCGTGATGTCCTGGGAGCCTGCCAGCAGAGGCAGGATCCTAATGCATTTGTTCTGGACGTTGACCCAGGCCCAGCCCCCTGGAGCGTGGGTACCAACAGGAGGAATTGAATCAAACTGCACCCCCAGTTTGGTTTCCATTTGGCCACCCTTGCACATGCCAGCAGATTGTGGACCAGGACCAGCTCAGCAAACACAAATGTAGGGGAGCCTCTTACGTTGCTAAGAAGCCCCTGCTACCCAGATGCTGGGAACAACTGAGTGCTCCCTATGGTTAAGTAGAGACAGCTTGATGGGAGTTTTTCTGGGGTGTGAGGCTCAATCCTGTATGGCAGCTCTTCTAACAGAGTGCAGGTTTCCTCCTTGTGAAGTGCAGATTTTCTCCGTCTTCGCTCATTCTGCCAGTCTGAGAGGGTGACCCACCATGGCTGAGCTTCGTCTCAGATTACCCATAGGCCCGCTCTCCATGTTCTCCTTACGTTCGCCAATGTTGTGGTTGCTCGTTTGTTTGAGTGTCCTTTTCCTTGGGTGTTGTCACTTCTCTTGAAAAGCGGGTAAGATGAATTTGCTCCATACCACGGACAGGAAAGAACTGGAATGAGACCTGCTTCTTCGTTCAACCTGATAGGCAAGCACAAAGGTCTTCTTGCTGCGAGGCTCAGCCCCTAAGCAGGACCCCCCTTAGGGATCCATGTTGGATCCCTGCTGCCCTCTCTCTGAGCCTGCTCCCTTTTGCTGAGAGAAGGCTGTGTCTTTTGGAATGCTTGAGCTCCTCAAAGAGGGGAAACTTAGAAGGCAGTCCTTGTGCCTAAAGGAAAAAGGAATGTGGGTGTTAGAGTGACCACCAGGACTGAGAGGGTTCCTAGGAACAGGACTGTCCCAGACAAAGCACAATGGATCGGTCACCCTAGGTGGTATAGGCCTGATGATTTCTGCTGGTAAGACAGAATTAAGTCTTAATTACCCCCAAGAGCCTTCAGCTGCCCTAAAATGAGGTACTTTAAAATAAAAAAGAAATAATAGAGATTACAGTAGGAAAGTAGAGATAAGGATGAAATAAGGATCAAATTAAAAATCACCCGTAAGTCTACCAGTTAGAGATAGCAGCTGATATCATTGGAATATATAAATATGGCTTTCCAGTCCTGTGAATATCCTTTTAATGTCCTGTGATATGCAGTCTGTTTTTGCCTCTGCCTTTATTCGTACTGGGCTTTGTTCATCTTTCCGTGGTAACAGTTCACCCTGGGTAGATTGTGCTGGAAAGTCGTAGGAAGCACGCTGAGTATATTATTGCCAGTTTCAGATTTCCTATTTACTTGGTGGTACCTGGGGGCTAAGATAGGCTGGGGGGCCGAACATGGCTGGCCACTTCAGGTCTGGTCTGTAGGGACCCTAAACCCAGAGGTGTTCAGCTCTCACATGGTGAGTGTCATTGAGGAAATGAGGACCGTGTCGTGAGCTGGGAAGACTCCAGAAGTAAGAGGCTCCTTGTTCTGCAAAGGCAGGCTGATGGCGCTGGTTTCGGGTCAACACTTTCGATGACTCCAAATGTGGTTTATTGCTCAGCTGAAGCCGATGATCACATTTTGTCCCCTAGTTGCCGGCCCTGGCCGCCTGGCTCCTCTCAGGGACCTGAGTACACTGCATCTTAAGGGCCAGGCTGCTTATCTCTACTATGTTTCTCGTTATTTAGGGACTGCCTTTCTTCCACCCAGGATCCCCCATGCTGTGCAAGGGCCTCTGATAAGTTGGAATGTCCCCTTAGTCGTTCAGCCATACCTAAACTTGATGGAGTTAGCTGCCCAGTGCTCTCCAGACTTTTTATCCTGAAAGGCTTCCTCTTTTGGTGCCTCCGGTATCCCGAGGCCTACACTGGGTTTCTGGCAAGGGGACCTCTCTCAAGAGTGTGACATAGGGAGTATGTCAGTGTTGGTATTAACGTTGAGAGACTCTAAAAATGAGTTCAGAACAGATAGGTTCCTGTAATTTGTAAGAGATTAGATTGGTGTGAGCTTAAACCGAAACAGGGGTGGTAGGGAGGGGAGAATTCTAGGAAGAAAACAAAAATCTAATGCTAATGCCTAGTGTCTAAATTATTCTTATCAGTTACTGTACATGCTATGAATATGGGTAGACATCGACATTCTCTATCCTGTTGTTATTACTTCGCACATTTATTTAACCATGCCGTTGACCTTCTGGGTGTGTTAAAGCGGAAACCAAGATCATTATTAGGTAATGATGACATGTAGACTGAGTCCCATAGTCCTAAAGTTCCAATAAAGTGGTTGATAGAGAGGGGACAGGATAAAATCCTATGCTACCCTAATGATATCAAAAGAGTTAGTCTCCATGTTAGAGAATGCCTTTACTAGAGGAGATTACGTGATATGTCTGCTGGTCAAATAAGCAGAGACAGAACCATGGAGCAGCCACCTGAGTTGTCTTCCTGCAGGAAAGGGTGGATGTCCACGTCCGTTTCTACCCTCACACCGGGTATTCATTCCCACCCCTGCTCCTGACCACGGTTCACTTTCAGAGTAACAGAAGTTGGCCTTCTGTCTGCTGCTAAAAGAACAGAGAGAAATTAACCTGTTACCTGGGGAGACAAGACTCAGATTCTTAACTTTCTATTAGTTGAGCACTAACTGGTCTCATACTGTCTCTCTCCTGGTTTACTCCCTCTGAACCATAAATATCCATCCCTCTGCCCCTCTCAAGCTCCCACTCTCCCTCTTCTTCTTGGGGTTCGGGAACCATGATGCTAATGATTACACTTCTTCCCCGTTCCAACTTCCATCAGCGCCATTTGCTGATACCCACAGAAGCAGATCTGCATCTGTCTCCCTGCTGGAGCCTTATTGAGAGAGGCCGTTTGTTTCTTTCTAAGGGTGTTTCTCTCCCTCCTGAGAGCTTTTGTTTGCCTTTACGTATAAGGTTTTAGTTTTCCTTGAGCCCTGTCTAGACTTTTATCAACATTGGTTTTGGAAGAGGAGAATACTCATTTCATTTGTAAGATATTGGCGATGGGTCACTCTGCCTTAGATTCCTGAACTCTTGAGTTTGGGGAGGGAGAGGATGGCCAAGTAGCAAAGGCAGTAAGATTGCCCCTCACTTCCTGAATCGTGCTTCTCTTCTGGGCTTCATGTACTCTCTGCCCTTTCCTACACATTGCACCCCAAGTTCCAGTTGAAGTAGATCCTAGCCAGATTTGGGTCTAATAGCTGATACGTGGGTACGGTCCTTGGTGTTAACATCTCAATGCCATCTTTTGTTCTCTTGAAGAGATCTGTGTTACTGAGAGCGGAGCTTCTGTGTGTGGGCAGCGCTCTGGGAGAGGTTGATGGGTGGGGGGTGAATTCATGGAGCCCACAACCTCTGCCCACTTTTGAAGGGAGGAACTTGGGTGAGATGGATGCTGGTTCCATGCCAGGTCTGGGTGTTGCACCCATCCCCTCTTGGAGGTGTCCCTGCTTCCCCACCATGGGCAGTGAGCCTCTGGCAGCCGGTCTCAGCCCTTCAGCCCTCTGATGCTGCACCACCGTCTGTGGGGATGGGTTCGGAGGGGTCTCTGTGGACTGCTACGCATTGCTCCACTTTATTTTCCTCTCTCCTCGGATGCAAGAGAGCAGACCTAAAACATGACTTGCATTCTTTTAGTCTGCTCAGAGACTCCAGGGCTTGTCAATGGATGAGTGAGCAGTGGAGCTTGGAATTCTCTATTATGTAGCCCTGTACATGGAAATGAGATCTGTTGTATTGGAATTTGTGATGTAGTTGATAATTCAGAGCCAAACACATTTACCAATAAAGACAAGTGTGAGATCCATGTTTCCGTTGCCTGCTTTTGTCACCTACCAATAATTATTCTTACATGGACTTGAGAAGATAACTGAGTGTTGGGATTCCGAAAAGCACCATGAATGGCTACTTAGAAGTTGTCCCCGCTGGTTCCCAGTGAGCTCCCAGGCAGACTCTCTCTGCTTTCATGCAGCTCCCTTTGCACCCAGGCAGGGCCAGGACTAGGGTAAGGCAGGTGAGAGCCTCATTTAGGGCACTGAATTTAAAGGGGCACCAACAATCGCAGAAATCAAGATATATAGTATTTTAATGCCAAAATAAAGGGCAAAAAATAGGGGCACCTGGGTGGCTTGGTCTGTTAAACATCCAACTCTTCATCTCAGCTCAGGTATTGATCTCAGGGTCATGAGTTTGAGCCCCGCATTGGGCTCCATGCTGGGCATGGAACCCACTTAAAGAGAAAAGTAAAATAAAAATAAAGGACAAAAAAATAACGCGAAAAAGATCTGCAAGAAAATATCAAACCTTAAAGAAAGATGGATCGGAGAAGGCTGGGATTAATGAGTCGAGTCCTGCAAGTTCAGGGTCAGATCCATCTTTCTTTAAAACTTTGCTATTTCATTATAGCTCTTTGCATTAATTTTTATTTTGAACAATACTACATTAAAATACTATGCATCTTAATCACTAAATTTTGGGTGTTCCCTTAAATTTTGTGCACAAGGCGAGAATCTCTCTCCTCTCTGTGCTAGGCCTGTCCCTGGGCACAGCCTCCTTTCTGGCCTGGATCTTGTGTAAAGCTCACCATTGCAAAGCACAGTTTTGTATACATGAATGGCTGGGCTGATTAGCGTCCAGTCTTTTCTCCCTTCCTGTATTCCTGGCCTGATTGACCTTCCTCACCTCCACCCCATTTGACCCCGGAGAAATATTTCTCTGACACCCTTCTGCGTCAGCTCAGCACCAGCAGCATTAATATCTGCAGAGATGTACACTCTCATCTTCTCACTGCTTGTTTTTTTGTTTTGTACGTGACTCTCCAGAGTGAGGAAATGAGCAAGGCTGCTAAAAAAAAAAAAAAAAAGAGAGATTCTTTTAAAAACGTAGAAAAGATAAGAGGGTCAGGGAACCTTCTTGGTAACTTTGAGAAATAATCTAGGGAAGAAAATTAGATAGAAATCTAATATACAATTGAAATTCTTTTAAAAAAATGTATTAGATATTGTTTTATTTTCCCGGATTTGGAGTTTCAGCATTACATTTGCCGAATTAAAGATACAATATTTGAGATTTAAAATACTTCATTTTCACTTCAGGGAGGTCCGATCGGGGCCTGAATATAAACTCTCCCATGTGTTCTTTAATGTCACGAGCCCCTTTTGTAAAGTCTGCGTTTTTATTATCATTAAACAAGCAGTATCTAATGCCTTTTATGTGCCAGGTCCTATGAGTTGGCATTTGCACATTGAAAAAAATGTGAATCCTTGTCAATGCTGCCGGACAGATATTACTCTGTTTTACAGGTGAGCAAACCAGGGTCCAGAGAGGTTAGGAGGAGAATTAACAAACCCGAATTACACCCCGAACACATGGGAGAGTTTATATTCAGGCCCCAATCGACCTCCCTGAAGTCTGGGCTCTTTCGTCTAGCCTAATGCTGCTGCTGACCTTTTCCAAAAATAATGCCTAGCAATTTTCTAACTCTGCAAGAGGAATTCTAGTGTTAGCATTGCACCTTTCATGTGGGTTTATCAAGGTAGGCTGAGTGTATTAACCTTCAAACATAAAGGCCAGGGAATGCCATATGGCAGGTAGCGAACTTACTGTTGGTGTAAAAAAGAGTCAGTAGCCGCTGATCCCAGGCCCAGTTTCTGATGTAAGGGTCGACCTAGGGCCCGCTGGGTCAATCGTGAGTTTTTCTCGATAGAGAAAAGATAATCATGAATAATCGGCCCTTATTCTTTAATTTAAATCACATAAAATCCCACCTTTTCCCCTTCCCCACACCCATTCTGAAAAGTTTGCCTTTTTTCTTTCATTTCAGAAACTCCTAGGAAAAGCATCCAGTACTATATAAACCTCTGACTCTTTCTGGAATGCCTTCACTCTTCTGAGATTAGCACATATGTTTCCTAAGTGAACTTGATGTCTGTCTTTCAGAGGCCAGAGTTCAGAGTGCCAAGTGTTTTAGGAGCAAATGGAGGTGCACACATTTACTGAGTTTCGGTAGGCAGTGCTGTGAGCGTTGGGGCACCCACAGTTCCCGCCTGGTCACCCTGTTCTAGGGAGGCCGAGGGGACACAGAGGCTTAATAATGCCTTCTCTCCAGCCATTCTACAGGCAACCAATTTCGATGCCAGCCCTGTGTGAGCATCTCATAGGACAGACAAATCACTTTTCCAGCTCACACTCTATTACTCATTCTTTTTTTTCATGCAAACTGCCTAGTTAAAAGGGGCCAAAATTCTTAGAGATATTTAGCTTCTGGAGGGGGGGGTCTCTTTGCAAACACAAGTCAGCACTCAAAAGTGGCATTTCTTCCATGGGAAGAACACAATCAGGAGCTTCATAAGGTCAGGGGATGTCAAGGAGCTGATATTTTTAAACACCTGCTTTGTTACAGGCGCAAATGCTCACACATATTCATATATGTGACCAGTACCTCATATTTGTTTTTAGTAAGTAGAGTAACACGTGTTCCCCCAAAACATCAGAAGTCTTCACTGGGCTTGACGAACGCTGATGAGTTAGAACGGTGATGTTAGCTAAAATGCACACATTCTTTTCTGACCCAGTGTTTACTCTCTTAGTTATCTTGATAACTTAGAGAAGACCCAAGTATGAATTGTTCAACTGCAGTTTGAAATCCATTGTGACAAATAATGATACAATCAAAATATGGTTTATTGGAGAACTCCAGGCCCCCTGAGTACCCCCTTGCCTCTATCAGCATAAGATGCTGAGCTTGGGCAGCCCTTTGGTGTTTGTGGAGAGGTAGCCCGAGAGCGTCTTGGAGAGACTACCTGGAATGAGATTTCAGAAGAAAGGGGTTGAAATATTTCCAAAGAGAATTTGATGGGTCTCTTGCTTCCCCCAAGATGGGGGGTTGTGTGGGCTTCTGCATGTACCTAGGTACATTTGCCAATATGGAAACTTTGCCCAATGAAATGAAATAAAACAAATCTCTGGCTAACAAGCCTATCTGGAACATTTAACAGTGAAACTCCAGAATGGGGCGGGGTATAGAGGATGGGGAGAAAAGTTCAGATTAGGCTCACCGTATATAATCATATGTCTCTGGCGGATGATGAATGTGCGTAATCAGGAAGTCATGTCTTACCTGGGAATCCAGGGGCAGTAGGTCACTGAATGATATTGAAAACTGCAGATGGAAATACCTACTGACAATTTTCTAGGTTTCTAATCATGGACTGTTCAATGGATAAACAAGTGTTTTGGCATCTCTGGCTTCTAGAACAGTGCCCAGGACATGGTAGGTGCATAATAAACCTGATGAATAACTGAATGAACAGATGAAGGGATAATTGTATCTGCTGTATTTGTAATCTGACTGTAGCTTTGAGGGCAAAATACATCTCTGCTTCAGTGAGTGTCAGGCATGGCTAAGAAGCCAAACATTCCTCTGATTCTGTTAGGAGCAGAAGTTAGGTAGCCTTCCCATTTGAATGGCATGTTATCTACCCCCATGGCCATGTCCATTCACTGTTGGGTTGAAAGCTTTCTTCCTATTCTTTCTCTTCCACTTCCCAAGTGGTTTACATTTTGAGAATTCTCCTGTGTGGTTTTGTAAGATGGGTTTCAGGCATGATAATGCTTTATGTTTTGTATTATGAGACAATAATTTCTCAGAAGACCTCAAGTTCAAGTTCTTTATGGAGGAGAACTGGCCACAAGGGAGGCACATAGAGGCTTCCAGAAGGAGACCAAAAAGAGAAGGGATATGAAGCCTGAAAGAAAAGAAATTCTGGAAAAATGAGAAGAGGCTGACCCTCAGGGACTAAGGCAATGGCCACTGGGAAGATGTGAAGTTCAAGGACCAAGAAAGGGCTGCTTGGAAAGATGATTAGGGTGCCCTTTGTCTAAAAGAAACCCATGGGGTGCTTGGGTGGCTCAGTCGATTAAGCATCCGACTCTTGATATTGGCTTAGTTCATGATCTCAGGGTCCTGAGATTGAGCCCCACATGGGGCTCCACACTCAGTAGGGAGTCTACTTGGGATTCTTTCTTTCTCCCCTCTGCCCTACCCCCTCTGTGTGCACTTGCACGCTCTCTCTCTCTCTCAAGTAAATAAATAAATGTTGTTTGTTTTTTTTTAAAGAAACTCAGAAGGTTCTAGGGAAGGGGAAGGGAGTTTTCAGGGTCAACCCTCTAGGTATATCGGATGGCTCCTTCCTGGGACTAACATGTAAGTTTCGAGTGACTATTTATCATGCGATTAATACATGCCAGCCACTGTGCAATGTGCTCTACATACATTTATCTCATTTAATTTACACAGTTGTCTATGCAGGAGGTATTATTATTACTTTAATCTCACAGTGGAAAAGAATAAGGCACAGAAAAATTAAGCAACTTGCCCAAAGACATGAAGCTACCGGGCAGAAGAACTAGGGTTTGAACTAAGACAGCCCGAGTCCAGAACTCTTTTCTTATGCACATGCTGACCTAGAGTCCGTCTCTCTGCCTCTGTCTAGCCAGACAGCCAGTCCTCTCTCATGCTTCCCCAACATGTACACATGGGCCCACAGAGGATTTGAGGCGGTTTACATTGGGGATTTAGCTCATTTAACTAATGAGATGGTATATCTACAACTTTCTCATTTTGCCCATAGTTTACATCCTGAAATTCCCTCTTATTTTATCAAAAGTACTTTTTGCATTCTAAACAGCCTGTGATGACTCAGTAGGAAGTGATCTCAAGTGGGAAAGACCAGGGTCTCAAGGCTTCATCTTTGATGGAGCGCTACCTGATGATAGCCGAATGGCTTTGGGAGGTGATGGTAGAGGTTCCCGGTGGCCTTCTGTCTGAGCTTTGCCCAGCCTCTTCCTTCTCAAAGACCCAGCAAAGCTGGGGGACAACACTGTTAGAGGAGGTCTGTACCTATTTACCCTTGACCCTGCACCATCCAGCTAGCCAGCCAGCTATTGGCAGTCATCAGCAAGCATAAGCTTTTGGACTTGCCCTCACTCTGTGGTACCTTTTGTTCTCTGTGAGTGTGCATGTGTGTGCGCGTGTGCATGTGTGTGTGTGTGTGTGTGTGTGTGTGTGTGTGAGACGGGGCGGGGGGATAACTGGAGAGTCTAAGAATCAAATCCTTACAACCAATATCTATCAAAATTGAGTCACTGGAAGTGAGGCTAGAGAATCTACATTGTCAAGAAGCCCCCAGATGATTCTGATGCGTGTCAGAGTTTAGGATGGTAGCTCCGGGCCAGACTCAACAGTGGAAGTTCCTCTTCCGGAAGGACCACGCAACTCAGTGAGATGTGGAGACAAGCACCGTAGGGACAGGCTTGTACTTTTGTTGCTAGTGAGTTTTTCCTGGCCCTCCCTCCTTGTCGACATTCAACTACCCTCTCTGGCCTGCAAAAGCTTTTACAGGTCTTTCTGAATACGGAGATATTTCACTCATGATGGGTTAGGACATTGGACGTGGGATTTGGAGGCCATCGTAGCACAAGGGCTCAAAAGGCATTTAAGGAATAGTCTTGTTATTCTAAGCATAACAGCAGTGTCTTCATGATAAAATGACTCCTATTTCTAAACTTTCAATATGGAAATGGACTTTGGTAACCAGATCCATTTATGAGTTGGGGGTTCCCGATGTACTAACAATGTACTAGACACAATGAAACAGGTAAATGAATAGCAGATGAGAGGAATTTCTACTTTATTATTTCACAAACACATCATAAAATTATTAAAATCCAAAAATTCCTAAACTTTACTAGTTGAAGAGGAAAAGATCCTGTAGTCACTTGGCAAATTTTGTAATCCACATAATGCATGGCAAAAAGCAGAGATGCCCAAGCTGGGTCAAATTAGGCTCAGCACTTTGATAATTCTATATTTAAATGATAAGAAAGTCTACTTTAGAAAGTCAAGTTTTGCATGGAGCACTGGGTGTTATACACAAACAATGAATCATGGAACACTACATCAAAAACTAATGATGTAATGTATGGTGATTAACATAACATAATAATAAAAAAATAAATAAATAAAAGATTTTATTATTAAAAAAAAGAAAGTCAAGTTCACCAACTCAGTTATTTTCTTCAGAGAAAATATACTATCATAACGCAAAATGGTAAAAATGTTGATTGCTGTGTAACTTAGTATTTGTAGCATAAGGAATTATTGGGATCTGATTTCATCCCTCCCACAAATTCTTAAGTTTCTTTTGGAATTTCATCTTATGTGATTTGATCTGTGCAAAATAACGTAAGAAGAGATAATAGGATTTAAGGAGAGAAATGATTGAATCATCGTGTCCCAATAAAAAGTGGTCAAATTGCATTTTGCTACTTAATGAATTCTGCTCCAACTTACTCTGACATAAATAAGATTGGGTAAGAGAAACCAGAAGTAAATCAAATAAATTAATAAAACTATTGGAGCTGCTTCAATTTTGTCCCCCAGACAGCATCTGCTTATTTGTGTAATAGAAGCTGCTCTTATAAATTGAAACCCTGGCATGCCACTCGGTTGAAAGCAAAATTTTAAGGAAGAGTTAATAAATTCTGGGGCCAGATTAGGATGCTTTCTAATTTCTCCAATATCAATGGTCCCTTTGAAAACTGAAATTTGAAGCCTGGGAGAACGAGTTTCAACTCTCAGCTAGACTTTCTTTTTTTTTTTTTTTTAAAGATTTTATTTATTTATTTGACAGAGAGAGAGAGAGTGAGAGAGAGAACACAAGCAGGGGGAGTGGGAGAGGGAGAAGCAGGCCTTCCGCTGAGCCGGGAGCCCGATGTGGGACTCGATCCCAGGACCCTGGGATCATGACCTGAGCCGAAGGCAGTCGCTTAACCAACTGAGCCACCCAGGCACCCCTAGACTTTCTTTTTTAAAAAAAGACAAAAACAGTAAGATTGCAGATACAGACGTGGATGCAATATTGATGATTAGCTGTTCTTCATATCTTCTTAATTATACACATTTACGGAACATGAGGAAAGTTTTGTCTGGACGGAGGCTGTGTCTCCACTGGCAGAAGGTATCACTGTATTTGTGCGTCTTGTGCAAAATTGAATTTGCATCTCTGCCGCCGCTCATAGGGAGTTCATTATCTTGCAGTACAACCACTGGGAAAAATACAATTTTCAGTGTTTAATGAAACTGTGGTCTTCTCATAATGTTTATGATGCTTGAACAATTTGTTAGGCACAATTTATCACGGACGCTTAACACTAATTATACTGTGCATAGTGCCAGTAAGAGTGATTTAAAATATTTCCTTTATTTAATATATTTCGGTGCAAATAGGATATTTTGCAACTGCACTATTTGTATTTTTCAGAACTGAGGTGTCTTCTCAAAATGCTAAGCATAAAAGATAAAGCCACAGGGCGACTGGATGCCTCAGTTAGTTAAGTGACTGGCTCTTGGTTTCAGCTCAGGTCATGATCTTGGGGTCCTGGGAGCGATCATCATCATCATCATCATCAATCATCATCATCACCATCATTGGGCTCCGTGCTCAGTGGGGTGTCTGCTTCAGGATTCTCTCTCTCCCTTTGCCCCTCCCCCCACTTGCGTGCATGCTTGTATGCACATGCTCTCTCTCTAAAATAAGTAAATTAATCAAAAAGAAAAAGATAAAGCCACTAAGCTAAACATACACTGTGTAAAATATGTACTACATGTGGTCGAGGTAATGGATGGGAAAAACCTGCCTTCTTGCTTCCTACTTAGCCGAGGACAGGAGAAAGGAGCAATGCCTTGACCAGCCTGAGATGTGCCTCCTGGATGAACTAGAACTTTGTAGCTCTGGGGTAGAGATGATGACTGAAGCCCCTGCAGGCTACTCACCTTCAAAATCTGTGATCTAATATAGCATCATTTATCAAAAAATAGTTAGCATTTATAGATGGCTTCACTAATTGGAAACCCAAGAGACCAGAAGCCGATGTTCCAATGATCCCTTGAAAATGAGGCTCGAGTGACCAATCATTGAAAGGGAATCGAGTTCTGAATAGTGGGGTTGAGACCCCGAAACATGATCTCCAGTTATTAAACAGTTTTTTTGAAGGATGGCGATTGCACACTCACTATTTCAGAGACCCTAGAGCTTTATGTTAAAAACACAATTTAGATGTGCAACGGACCTCGTGCTCTTTGTGCGGTAACAAGCCGAGTACGTGAAATAAACTTGTACTAGAATAGAAGTTATCCTTTTTTTTTTGCTTTTCATAATCCTGAAAAGCATTATGAGCAGCACATGTGAAAGCCCAAAGCTGAAATTAGTTTGGACAACTTCAAAAGAAAAGGTGTTAGGAGGACCTATTTCTTATGAGTCTTGTTTAAACCAAGCATTCAGAATGGTTTTCTGAAAGCAATCTTGAAGATGCTATGCTCTTTTTACTGTGAAGTTTCCACCAACAGTTTATTTTTTTTAAGATTTTATTTATTTATTTGAGAGAGAGAGGGAGAGAGAGCACAAGCAGGGGGAGCTGCAGAGGGAGAGGGAGAATTAGGCTCTCTCCTGAGCAGGGAGCTCGATCCCAGGACCCCGGGATCATGAGCTGAGCCGAAGGCAGATGCTTAACCGGCTGAGCCACCCAGGCGCCCCTGCACCAACAATTTAATTAGCCAGAAAAATGAGATCTTCAAAGAACTTAGAACACATTGTGGATGGGAAATGGGTTTTTAGCTCTGTAGGTCCACACTGTGTGCTTCTGTAGATAGATGTGACCGCTAGGAAGATTCCCTGTGGACTTGGCTAAAGCAAGTCCATGCAAAGAAATTCCCACAGTGAGAAAGTTAAGATTTTAACACTTTGTGAGGTGGGCATGCGTTCCCATATCCTCCTTCAAAGGAGAAATTCCAGTTTGAACCGTGGATCCATGGGAAATTCTTCCCAAACGTACGGAGCTATTGGTCCCCTAATCTGCTTAAAGCCCAACATTTGCTGGTTTGGAGGAGTGTGATTGCTACCCAAGCATCTCCTAGGCTTGGTGTTCAAGTCCAGCCTTGGTTGTTATCCCTCAAACCTCAAGCTTCCACTCCAGCTCGGTGCCTCGGCCGAGCAGTGGCAATTGCACACTCATGATTTCGGAGACCCTAGAGCTTTATGTTAAAAACACAATTTAGATGTGCAATGGACCTCGTGCTCTTTGTGCTGTTTCAGACCAGCTTTGCCCACATTCCACTTGTCCCACTGTGCAGAGGTCTACAGGACTTGTCACTGGAGTCTGGTTGACAAATGCCTTTCCCCGAACGTGTTGAGTGAGAAGATTCTTTCCTATCTTTTTGCCCACTATCTCCCATTACCTTTATCTCAACACCTTTTCCTTGACCTGACCCTTCATCAGCTTGAAACCACTTCTTACTTCTAGATTTTTGCTTAGTTGGTATTTTCTGGGCCACTGAATAGTTTTCACTGGGTAATATAAAACAGAGACAGAGTGAGCCAGGAAGCAGATGTCTCTTGGGTAGTGTGCGTCTTTGAGAGTTGGAATTTGAAGTCTCTGTATGAAAGGAACAGTGAATGGGTGTAATTAGTCAGGCTGATGAAGGAGTAAAACCTGGTAAGCAATTTTTCTTGACTGGCTTAATGAAAAGCATTAGCTATCAGTTTCTGCCTAAACTAGCTGAGGGTAAAACAAGTGTGGGGTTGGAACAAAATATAAGGATCCGCGTGGGCTTGGGCTCTGTTCCTGAGAATAAGTTTTGCTTGGGCGGAAGGTATATGGTTCAACCAAAAAAAAAAAAAGAGAGAGGGAAAGAAAGATCAATGACTTGTGGTACTTCTTCATGTATTTTATTTTAGGAGAATTGATGTAGTTCAAGAAATGGAATGGTTCTTGTAAAGGCCCGAACTGGTATTCTGAAACCAAGTGTGAGTGTATTGCTCATTTTCATCTCACCCGTTGAGCCGGGCACTTTCCCTAAGTCAGTTTTCAAGACCCATGAATTTTTAAGGATTGACTTAAGGTTATTTCCCATTACCCTGCATCTTTTCCTGATTGTGTGACTCTGGCCTGCTTGTGTGAAGAGCCTGGAGACATTCATCTCCAAGTGACTAGCAAGAAATTAAGCGCCCCCTGGAGGGGGTATTTTCCTGCTGTCAAAGGAACTGAAAAATAATACCCTGGCATCATTTATGACAGCTAGTAGACGCCTTGGAGCTAGATGATGCGAGGTTCAAGAAGAAAATAAATTGATATCCAAAAACAAAAATGGCAGCCTCTCTGGAGCTTGACCATAAGCTGTACTTAGTGTTCTTCACACAGAAGACCAAATACATCGATAACATATAAGCTCGCATCCAGAATGTGGTCTAAGACAATGTTTCTCCTTCTGGCTGTCACCAGTTACTGCCTCTAGGGGTATTGGGTGACCATCTATAATAAGATGGCAGCATCCATCTCAAATTGGCTTTGTTATATAGATTCCAGCTTTCTGCCTTGGACGCCAGTAGAAAAATCTAAGTTGGGAAACTACAGAAGGGCTGGGTTCACATTTCTTTTTCCTCAAGAAAAAGACTATTTGTGTTATTTAAGGTTGCATATTATTTCCTTGATGTAAATGGGGGACAGGCAGTACACTGAATCTTGTTTTGTGTTCTATTTGCTCAAGATTCAAGCACCCTTTATAAGAAGTGACAAAACCCATTTTTTTTTTTAAGGTACGTGGCTTCTTGACAAACCACAGAGTAGAACAGAAAACAAAACAAATCCAGCCTTATTACTTTCCAAGTAGTTAATAATGCAAACAAAAGTCAGCCAGGACAAAGAAAGCAGAAGAAAATGTTATTCTTGGGTTCAGATGCTAGAGATGGACATTGACAGAACTTAACCAGTCTGGGAAGGGAAAGGAGAGGAAACTTGTTTTGAGATGTACCGTGTCCGAAGTGTTTCCAGCCCAGTCTCTCAGCTAGAGTTCACATTTAGGCAATTATTTATGGATGAGGAAAGTGAGCCAGGGAGAATTTAAGTAAGACTCATGGTCTTGGCAGAAAGTGGCAGAAACAAGATGCGAACTCAGGTTCTGCCTCCACCTCGTGTCATGGAGCATCTGGCCACCAACCCCATGGAGATCCTAAAGGGACCGGACCCCATCTTTACAGCGTTCCACACACTGTGAAGTTGACCTACCCTAGACCCACTTCAACCCACAACAGACCGGTGGGTCCATAATCACGACAAATCACAGGTTACAAAATCTGCTTTGGTTCAAATCCCTGAAAAGCTCAGCCTTTATCGGTTGGCTAATTGCCTCATGGATAGAATTTCTCCATTTGTTATTAGTGACAGCAGTGACTTTTTAAAATGGCTCTTTGAAAACATTTTTTTCCCCTTTCTGTAATTCTAAAATACCCTTGACGCATTAAACAGGATCCCAAAGTGCTTTTGTAGGTTAGATCAGATATAACTTTAACGTATCGCTGGTGGCATATTCTAAGGGTATAACCTTTTCAGCCATCACCAGGGGGGAACGACACCGCTCTTGTCCTTACAACACCATCACTGTTACCAGCCTGGAGACAGTGGCACCAGAGAGACCTGAGCCTTAATCCTGGTGCCACACTGTTGCTCCTGAGTGACCTTGGCACGTCACAGAGCCTCAGTCAGCCTCAGTTTCCACTCTGTGAGGTGATATTAACAACACTGTAAAAACACTAATGGCTGCTATTCTGGGGCACTTATTAAGAGCCAGCTGCTGTGCTAAGCACTTTGCCGACATCATCACAGTATGCATAAAATGAGGGTAATAATACCCACCTGCTCTGGGTCTTGTGCATCTCCAGTGATTTGGAAAGCATCTGATGCATCTAGCACAAAGCCTAGCTCATTGCGGTCAATAAATGTTGTTACTGTTCTCCTGTCTGTCCCTTTCCTTCTCCTTCTCAGCTCAGGTCACATTAGGTTCCCGGTCACTCAGGCTCTGGTGCTGGGACATAGCAGGTCCATGGGTGTGACTGATCAGTGCTAATGACCAGGACCCTCATCATTCTCATGGGACAGGTACTGAGCCAGGCCAGGGCTTATGCATTATGTTAACCCTGCAGGGTTAAATGCCATGAAGGGGCCATTTGATGAACTGCTGGAGTGAGGGTCCGTGTCTTATTCTTAGCTTTAGATGTTTTGTCCTGAGTAGAACAGATGTAGATCAGACTTTACGGATCTTTTCTCACCCTCTGGGACCAGTTTACAGCTGGCCGTATGGAGGGAGGCTCTTAGTGACCAGAGCAGGAATTTGGGAGAAAAATACTTTAGGGGTCTAGAAGAGAGTGCCAGTTATAAATGAGCTTTCTACGTCCATAATGTGTCTTGAAATGATCCCATAAGCAATCACCTTGGTAGGAACAGGCATGATTTAAAAATGCTTATCTCCAATTGTCTAACAAAGGTTTAGGACGTGAAGCTCTTCTTGATCATATAACAACTAGGAAATGTACCTGAATCTGGGGGATTATCTTCTTGTGAGTTATATTCTAAGGAAATGCTCCTTGATCACCTTCACCGAAGTACTCTGACCGGTAGACGTCTCAGGGTATCACTCTAAGATACTTTCTTCAATTGTAATATTTCTTTGAAGTCACAAGTTTTATTGTGGTTTGGTTATCTAGTTCTGTGTAACAGACTACCCCTGACTTTGGCACTTAAAACAAGAACAGTTTACTATTTCTCACAATTCTGCGGGTCGATGGTCGTTTTCTACTTCATATGGTGTCAGCTTGGACATTAGGAAGGTCCAAAGTGGTCTCTTGCACAAGGCAGGCAACTGGTGATTGCTGGCTAGGAATTTTGCTGGCAAGGGCCACATGTACTTCTCCATATGGACACCTGTGCTTCCTCCTATCATGGAAGACCCGAGGGTGTCAAATTTATTATAAAAAGCACAGCAGTGAAAGTTGCCAGGCCTTCTTGGGGCTTAGGGTCTAGAACCAATGCTGTCTCACTTTCCCTGCATTCTGTTGGTTAAAGCAGGTCATAGGCCCCGCCTGGATTCAAAGGGAGGAACTTATCCAAGAACACGAAAACAGGGAGATGTGGTTTATTGGACGTCACCAAAGTATCAGTCTACTACAGCATGGGAATTTTGCACCCTATTCCAGAATGTATCTGTTACATTTTAGTATAAAAATATATCTGCCCCAATAGTCAAGTAAAATGAATTCTTATGGAAGTTATGGCAATATTCATCCCATGGTTTGGTGGCTTGACCTTGACATGCTACCATGGTCATGATGCTTGGGAAAGTGAGTTTCAGGTTTTTCTTCTTTTCTCAGCTGAGTCTTGGGACCCAGTAGGGCTGATTTGGGAGGAAAGTGGGAGACGGCCCAGATGATTGGTTCATTTATTTTTCTCACTTAGTACACATCTATGGCTGAATTCCAAAACTAATAGCAGCAATTTTTAATGCTATTCATGTCTATGTTTTTACCCTTTAGCCCCTAGAATTGAATAAATTGTTATAAATTAGAACCTACAAAAATATAGAAAGGACCCTGTTTTGTTACGATGTCCAGGGATGTAACTTAACTTGTTTGGCTCAGCCAATATGTTCTGCTTGAAAAAACAAAGGATTCTTTGCCTGCATGTGTCACACTGAAAGTATTTTTTTAAGAGGTGAACTTGGGCCAATATGATAGTAAGATGGATATAGATTAGGGGAGCTGTACAGTATGGTTTTAGTAACCCCGCCTGATTCATTTCTCTGATGGCAGAGGAGTGTTTCACCACAGGCAATAACAAGGATACTTTGAAATAGCGTGGCAGCTGGAAAACAAATCATATATCTAAATGTATCTGCCCTTATTTCAGGTCAAAGTCTGCAAATTATCCAAAGGACATATTTCTTGCTTAAGTTATCTGAGCTCTGCTGCCTGAGCAGAGCTGTATATTAGAGTCTGAGAGAGCCCAGAGAGAAGGGGGGGGGACCCCCAAGCACGTAGAATCCACGCAGAGTGCGGGAATTGCCGTGGCTAGCATTAGCCCCGCTTCCACATCTTAAACTGTCTGGGTGACACACTCCATCTGGTACGTCCGCCAAACTACCACTGCCAACTCGGAAACCTGACTTCTAAAAACTAGAATTGAATTTCTTCGCCCATTCCCTCCATTGTATTAGCAAAAGTTTCAAACACACAGAAACGTTAAAGGAATTGTCCAGTGAACACCATAGAGACATCTGGAATCTGCAGTGAAGATCTCTCTATTGTAACAGTCCATCGGTTTTCAGAAGCACTTCAGAGTAGACAACAGGACGTTTCAACCCTAAATACTTCAAGGAGCGCAAGCTAGAGTTCAATATTTATTTATGGTTTCTCTCATTCTCTCTCTTTCTCCCTCCCTCCTTCTTTCCCTTCCTCCCCGCTTCCCTTCCTTCTTCTCCTTCCTCCCTCCTTTCCTTCTCTCCCTCTCTTTCTCTTTCTTTTTTTGAGGTGAAAGTTACGGGCAGTGAAACATACTAGCCTTAAATGTCCTATTCCGTGACCTTTACACATGCATGCACCCGTGTAACCCAAAGCCCCATCAAGATCCAGAACATACTATCACCCCATAAAGCTTCCCCCTGTGTCCTTCCAGTTAATCCCCTCCAGCCACACTCCATCAGACACAGTCACTGTTCTAATTTTTTTTCAAACCACAGATTCATTTTGCCTGCTCTAGAGCTTCACCTGAATGGAAGCCTATAGTATGTATTCTGTCTAAGAACTGGGCTTTTCAAAAATCAGATACTTTTTAAAAATCTTCAGCCTGGGAAGCATATTGCTCCTTTTGCTGCCTCCCAGAAGCAGGAACTGTTGCTCCGGGAGTCACCCCTGATGGCTCAGCAATGTTGATATCAGTCCCGATATCAGAGCCTGCAGCAGCCGCTCGTGGACAAGGCAGCTGCGGACGTGCGGGCTGGCGCTGGAAGGGGACAAAAGGCATGGCGTGCGCCTCCAGACACCGCCGATCCCGGGCGCGGCTGTGTTTATCAGCGGGTCGGCCTTTGTGTCTACCAGCCAGGCTCTGTATTATTGATTTTATTCCGCTTGTTGCATGAGACAAAGGAGGAAATCGTTTGCCACAGAGCGCGCAGTGTGATCCATGGGGAGAATGGTGTCTATCTCTGGAGCAGGGTGTGGATGCTTGGCCAAGTAGACAGATGCTGCCCACTCTGCCGCTAGTTGCTGAAAGAGAAGCAGTGAGCCAGAGCTGACATTAACTCTGAGGCTTTTCCAAACCCACAGAGCAATTTTGACAACAAGAAACAGGTCACCCCCTTTCTGAGATGGATGCGGTACGTTCAGTAACAAAGAGAGGGCAACACAGATGAAATGCACCCCAGGAGGCCCCTCCAACTAAGTGGTGCAAGGAGATCTCATTAGGCTGTTAAATCCAGGAGACCAGACTGCAGCGAGTATGTTCCCAAGGCTGAGCTGTTCGGTGTTATTCGGATAAACAAAAAATCTAACAGGTGCCCAGAAATGGCATGCACTGGTCGGACCCCACGCTTGGAGGGGTTTTAATAGTCTGCACTGCACACCCACATTAATCTAAGAAATATGCTGCTCCAAAGCCTTGAATGCATTCCAACTGTGAGCTGGTTCTTGTTGTTTTGCATCTCACATGCTTAATTTAATGGGACACAGTTTGTATAACCAGACCAGCAGCAATCACGCTTATCTTCACTAACAGATGATTTTATTTAGTTAGCTCCGTACGTTAATGGGTCATTGACTGCTGAGCCAAGGCAAAGTTGAGCAATTTGGGGGGCTTACTGCAGTTTCAGCCAACTCAGCTTTCGGTTCTATCTCATTACACGGACCAGTCAGATTCACTCGGCAAGTAACAGAACAATTCCCCCTGCTACCACCCCACCTCCACTTAAATATCCTATCTGAACTTCAGTGCCTGGCTTAAGGCTGGCCAAGACCAAGAAGCTTTGAGTTTTACAGTCTGGAAATACTGTGGTCATGTAAAATTATCACCCAAGCAATAGTTCGTCTACAAAAATCTTGCTGTGAAGTCTCATTTACAAATATATAGAAACATGAGTGATGACAGACATCAAATGAATAAATTGCCATATGCATCTCAAAACAACAGATTCTATCAATCATCTTTAATATTGTCTATGATGCCTTCAAAAAACCACACAGGACTGGGGACACAATTCATAAGTCCTTCCCTCTAATTAGTTACAGCAAAGCCTAATAGAGGGAAATTGGACAGGCATCAGAGAAGATAAGGCATTTGCAACTTGGCTGGGCTGGAATACAATTGCAGGAAAATATATAGATCTATGATTCAAGCTTATCCAAGCAATAATGGGAAAAAATATAACCCTTAGCTAACAGGGCAAGCTGGGACAATACCTTCACAATTTTCCAAACTCAGGACAAACAGAAGGAATTAAGGGGTGGAGAGACAGCAGGATATTGACAATAAGACAAACAATAACGACAGGAGGCTCACTGGACTTTGTATGCTTTTTTTTCTTTTTTTTTTTTTACTGTCTTTTAAATCTTAAAGACATATTTTGCAACTTTCCAGTCCCAACTTTTAAGCAATTATTTTGATGCCAAGATTTCTATTTTCTCTGAACCTGGGGATGCTGCCTGGATGCAATTTTAGAAGTGAATAGGTTTGGAAGTTCCTGGCACTTTTGACCCATTACCTGTCTTGTTCACAACAGCAATCTTTGATGAAAGGCTTTTTTAATTGCTTTTCCCTGGAAGTGATTCTCCCCAAGCAGTTCTCTTCTGCACTTTATCCTGTCCTGGCAGCCAGATAATCGAATCCTAGGAGAGGGATGGGACTCTGGAGCCTGTGGCCAGGCACCCAGAGCCACAGTTAAGAAAGCAGAGGTTTTGGGGGCGCCTGTGCAGTTCAGTTGATTAAGCACCAGACTTCGGCTCAGGTCATGATCTCGGGGTCCTGGGATTGAGCCCCGCATCTGGCTCCATGCTCAGCGGGGAGTCTGCTTCTCCCTCTCTCTCCCTCTGCCCCCGCTCCTGCTCTCTCACTCTCTCAAATAAATAAATAAAAATCATTAAAAAAAAAGAAAAGAAAGCAGAGGTTTCTCAGAAAGGCAGAGTTTGTGGAGTTGCTTTGGCTTCTTGGTAAGGTTTTATGGCTTTTAAACTGATGCTTATCATCTCTTTAAATGTTAAAGAAGGAAGTCCCTTCGAACCCCTGATGGCATTCAATTATGGTCATGATTATAAAATGTCTCAGATCTTTGGGGAGTGTGAGCAAATCAATAGAATGTTGCAGGGAAGGGAATATAAAGCTCTTAAGGCTTGCCTTTGCCAGGTTTGGCTCCCTTCTGCCACTCAGCCCCGCAAGCCGGAGAAGCCTGGAGTACAAGGGGCTTGCTTGCTGGGTGGAGGCAGGTGGGGATTGACTGCCTAACGATAAAGGACAAATGGTGCTTTGAGATCTTTAACCCATTTGATGAGATTCTTAAAGGGTGTGATAGGGCACTGCTATGTTCTCTTGCAGAAGACCGTGTCAATTTCTAAATAGCATTTTCCTAGGATTCTCAGGCTGCCCCATTTGAGTTAGCCTCTCTCTGTCTCTCTCTGTCTTTGTCTCTCTCTTTCTCTCTTTTGGTGTTGTTGTTCTGTTAAGATAGGTTCTCTGGGAACCAAATCAAAGATGGTTGATCTGTTTTTAATTTTTTTTTCTCAACAAGGCAACTTTAGTTATGCGCATGGCTACACTTCCGGAAGAAATGATATAGCTAATTCAGATTGAGTGGATGATTTGGTCGTTCAGGTGAAAGTGCATGCATGCATTTGTTCAGCAACTATTTGTGCAAGAATGCACAAGCTCCATGACGGTAGGGATTATGGTTTCCTTTACCCACTGTTATATCCTCAGTGCCCCAAACACTGCCTGTCCGGGAGGAGGTGCAGTAACCTGTTGGATGGATAGAGCATGCCATGATAGAAATTTGAAAGCACATATTTTTGTCTCTAAGGCTAACCCAGTTCTCATGTCTTGTGGAATCCTGCAAAATGGGAAGGAAAGAAGTGATTTCATGTTAGCTCTCTATGGTGTGTCTCTAAAGCGATGTCGTGTCCTGCAGTATTCTGGGCTCTGTAGCCCTTTTACACATCTCTGAAAGGAAAATGGCAGAGGATAAGTGCATTTAAAGGCTCTGCTTGTGGGGCACCTGGGTGGCTCCGTCAGTTGAGCGTCTGACTCTTGAGCTCCGCTCAGGTTATGATCTCAGGGTTGTGAGATCGAGCCCTGGGTTGGGCTCTGCGCTTTCGGAGTCTCTCTCTTCCTCTGCCCCTTCCCCCACTCACGCACTATCTCTCTAAATAAATAAATACAATCTTTTTTTTTTTTTTTTAAAGGCTCTGCTTATGTTAAAGAAATAGACATTTCAACAAAATGCCTTTTTCCCCTGTTACTTTTGACTACACTTATACATAAATTATCTCCTACCATACATTTATTTATTTATTTATTTATTTAGAGGGAGAGAGTAGAGGAAGGGTGGAGGGAGAAGGAGAGAGAGAACCTTAAGCAGGCTCCACTCCCAGTGAGGAGCCAGACTCAGGGCTCGGTCTCGCAACCCTGAGTGGCTCCCGGTAAGAAGGATGGCAAGGATGGCCACTAGGATAGGTGAGAATAAATGGGTCAGTGAGGAGTGAAGAGTGGGAATTCCCTGACAGTAGCTGGGAATGAGAAGCAAGAGGAGTGGGCATCTTAGGGTGGGGGGACACCTTCCTTTCACAGAATGGCTCATCGGTCTGTTCCTGGAGTCACTGTCACAACTCCAAGAAAGTGATGCGGTTATTGTTAATGTCATTGTGCCCATTTGACGCAGGAAGCAGCCTGGGGTTGGGGGGGGCGGCTTTTGTGACTTCTCGTGGCTGGACAGCTCGCCAGTAGAAGAGGCCCCCTTCTGAGCCCACGTTCTTCACCACCATGTCCTGCTTCCCCCACGTATTGCTGTGACGCCCTTTGTGCTTCGGTGGTGACTTCCGCCCCAGGGCCGGTGGCACCAATCTCCATGGTCACTTGCCTGCTGGCACAGGAGCCCCTTGGGTGCTGGCACCTCGAGTCCTGTCCCTGGTCAAAAACATCATGAAGCTGAGAATGAGGCCTGGACCCATGTGGGATTGGAACGGCGGGACCCAGAAGGACAGGGCACAGGAGTAAGCACCCGCTCCCTCCCCGGCCTCACAAGCCACTTCCTTGGGGCCCTTCTGTTTGATGGCTCACGTGTTGGTCGCTCACGTTAGCCGGGGTGGCGAATTCCATCTCGCTCCTGCCACACGGGGGGCAGCAGAGGGCAGAAATGTTAGCTGAAAAGTCCTGTGCGGGACAGACCCAGGGATGTCTGAGGCTCTGTAGCCACGGGAACCTCCACCTAGCCCTGGGGTGGGCAGAAGGCCAGACCCACTGTCCTGGGCCCCGTGCTCCCCCTGACCCGCAAGGAGACCCAGAGGCAGAAAAGCCGATCAGACAAGATAAAGAGGAAAGGTCCCCTCTGCTACTGCTTATTCTTACCCCGATAGCCACAGTTGGCTTAGAACACCAGCTTCGTAAGACAGAGTCATCTCTGATGGAAGTGCTACGACCTCTGTCCCCCAGGTGGGAAGTGACGCTTGCTGATGAGACCCACGAAGCCGCCTCAGAGTGGGTGTCTGGTGTCTGGGCTTGGGGACGTGGGCTTCTGTCTCAGAGAGGACATCTGGGGTGCCGTCACTTTCCCGGAAGACTGCCTCCACGACCCCAGCTGTTTGCAGTGTCCCAGGTGACGCCGTGATACAGGAAACTGCATCTGCCTGTGATTGGATCCAAGGCACTTAGGGGAAGTAGACCTTTCTGTTTGGATAGACGGGCCTTGTTCTTACTATGTACACACACAGACTTGAAGTACACAGCGGCTTAGAAGTTACCGAGGAAAGGGTGTTTTTAGTGCTTTTGGTTTATATCTGAACAAAGACTTGGCTTAATGGAGATCCATGTCCTCAGTGACATCAAAGAGCCTTTTTGGCTCATCCGAGGGGACAGGGGACAGTCTGGATAAAATAAAAAATGCGAACGCCCCATTTTACAGGTTTGTTTGAAATCCCTTTGCCCGAGTCTTCAATTAAAAAGTTTTCGACACCTGGAAACATCTATCAATTTGAGTACAAGAGCGTTTTCTCCGGCACGCATCAGGAAGCAGAATATTGATCTAAAGACAACTGAGGAGGTCGCAGGTGTAAGGAGTGGGCGGTGCTGATGGACTCCCCACAGTAGACAGTTGCTTCACAGTTTAACCTAGAAATAAAATTACCAAGCGCAACATCGTAAATGGAATGGTATTTTCTAAAGGACGATGCACAATTATGTTGCATATTTAAGGTTTTTTCCAGCAAATAGCTCACAGATAGAACTCCCAAAATGAAGAGATAAATATAAATCACTCTAAGCACTGTTAAAAGTTTAAAAGCTTAAACACTGCTCTAAGTCCTATAAAATAAGCATAAATGCACCATAATTACTGATTATATAACAAACCCCAAATCATTATGAAGAGCATATTTATTTTTGTCTGTCTCTTTATTTATAACCCTGCTTTTTCCAAATCTGTTGGATGTGCCTAACGTGGAGTTAGGGCGGGGGGAGTGAACTGGAGAAGGTGGCTGGGTCTTGTGTCCCCTTCATTCAACCGGCTTCTTCGCTAAAACCCCAGCTCTCCCCACGTCTACACTATAACCCCCACTGCTCCAAATGCTCAGAAACTCACCTTTCCCTTCCAAGTATGCGTGCACATTCCTTTAGTAACTTTACTTACTAGTAGTTGAATCTAAAGACTACCATCAGTACTCTCGGTGGTTTTGACTTTAAGGGTCTTTGTCTTTTTCCCACCAGGAACTTTAAACAATTCTTGTGTGTTCTTCTTTTGGACGGTTCGATGGATCCACAAACACGCTTTAGGGACTTGGGAATTGGGGTGAATCTGTGAACCTGTCTCCTACTTCACAGCAGGTCGAGAGAAAGAGAAGTGAAGTGAAAAGCTTCAGGACTGGGAGTGGGATTTGGGATGCTGTTTTGTTTTCTATTTTTGGTACTTGTAAGAGAAATCTGAATTTTTGTAAACAGTCAGTATACATTGGTTTTACCAAAAAAATATATTTTTTAAAATTTCAGATTATCATAAGGAGGAGGAAAGTAGGCAAACGAATCCACAGGGCTAGTAGTGGAAAGGTAGAGACAACAGAAGGCCACTTCACTTAAAGAACATCTGCTAACTCTCCCCCTTCGACTTTTGGGTGCTTGATCTAGGAGCCCTGACTCCTCTCCACTGTGTCTCTGTGATGGTGGAGACGGAATGGGCTCTGCTGTCAGAAAGCCTTGGGTTCAAACCTCAACCCTGCTGCTATTAACTTTATGATGTCAGCCAATTTCCTCAAATGGAGCCTTAGTTATTTCATCTGTAAAATGGGTACAATAAAGCCTGCTGTAGCTTCTGAGAGGTCTAAGTGCCACAATTGTCAAGTGACTAGCTTGGTTTCCCACGTGTACAAACAAATTAACTCCATGATTCTTCATCCCTTTCCTCACCCTGTCCCACCTCATTACAATCACCATGTAAGCAAGAGATAAGGGAAGTTTGAGTCTATGTGGCTGCTCAACTGAACAATCTATACATGTGGCTCTTTGAATGAAAATGAAATAAAATTAAGATTTTAGTTCCTTATTTCAAATAGCTGTGAAGGAGGACAGCACAGATGGAATATTTCTATCATCACAGAAAGATCTGTTGGCCTTTCTGACTCTCTTGCAGAGGTATGTCACAGTTCTGGCCAGCAGATTAAACAGAAGTCCTGAGCCAATCTTCCCTGGGAGGCAGCTGGAGCTGCAGGGTGAAGGCTGTGACCACGGGGTGCCTCTGAGGATGGAAGCCATGGGATGGAGCGGAGCAATACTTTAGAGCTGATCATTTGGTGATGTCCTATAGCTAATCATATCCTCACAATTTCCTCCTGTCCGTCCTTCCAGTTCCCATGTAATGATCATCCCAGAACTGAGATACTAACTCTATCTTAATTTGGGCAAAGTCTTTGATTTCAATGAATAATTTTTTTAAGATTTTATTTATTTATTTATTTATTTATGAGAGAGAGCACACATGAAGAGGGGGGCAAGAGAGGGAGGGAGAGGGAGAGAATTTCAAGCAGACTCCCCACTGAGCATGGGGTGGATATGGGCCTGATCTCACAACCCTGAGATCATGACCTGAGCTGAAATCAAGACTCTGATGCTTTACCCACTGAGCCACCCAGGTGCCCCAAATCATTTTTTTTTAATGTGAAAAGAGGCCAAGTAGAAGAAGCAGTGTATCCTTAGTAGGCAGGAAAATGTCCCTTTCTCCTGACCATCATTTTTCTTTCTTTTCTCTTTCCTTTCCTTCCATCTTCCCTCCCACCCTCCTTCCCTCCCACCCTCCTTCCTTCCTTCCTTCCTTCCTTCCTTCCTTCCTTCCTTCCTTCCTTCCTTCCTTCCTTCCTTCCTTCCTTCCGAATATATTAAAGAAATTTACCTGGCCTGGGACCAGTGGTCTTTTTACTGACTCAGGGGGCTGCTTCATCAGTGAACCTGGAGAACTCCCCACCTGGAGTATCACTCAGCAGATGCTTCAACTATTACTGAACAGCTGCTTCAGGCGGCTCAAAATTAGTGAATCTAAATGAACAGCACCTACAATGCCAAAGAGAAGAAGTGAGAAAAAAATCTGATAGGTGCTAAAAATCCGCTTAAGTATGGAAATGCCCTTACCTCTAAACACCTTCTTCTCTGGCCTCCCTTTCTTAATCAGAAGTTATTAGAGATTATTTTTTTTCCTTACCCTGTATGCTGGGCACATGGTGTTCTGAGCTGAGAATTCATGAATTCTAATCCCCATCGTTGAATTGGCTTCTTGCCTAACCTTGGGCAGAGGACACACGGTATCTTTAATGCATTCCTCCTGGAATCACATAAAATGCTATAAAAGGTTTAATTATTAATGGAATTTGCAGAGAACTTGCCTCACTGTATAACTCCAGCCAACCTTAATTTTTAATCTTTATAAATACCTTTGAATTTTAATGAGATAAGTTCTCAGCAAGGCAACCATTCATTCTTCAAGCATGGCCTCTAATTTACGGTTTCTTACATGCTTTGCTTTGACCTCCTCTTCCTACTTTCACTGTGGGTGGTTTCTCACCATCATTCACCATTGTAATATTCTTATCTTATAACAACTGTTGTTTAAGAAAATATAGTTGAAAAAGCAGAAGTTAATTGCTAAGAAGGCATCTGAGTTTTCTGTGAATGTTTTCATTCAAATTCTGCTTCTCCTCTGATATCAGAGAGAAAACTTTAGTGATATTATTTCAAGTAACAAGGTATATTGTATGAAGGGAGAGGAGATATTTCTCTCACATTACATATGCTTCTTTTTTTTTTTTTTAAATTTTATTTATTTATTTGAGAGAGAGAATGAGACAGAGAGCATGAGAGGGGGGAGGGTCAGAGGGAGAAGCAGACTCCCCGCCGAGCAGAGAGCCCGATGTGGGACTCGATCCCGGGACTCCAGGATCATGACCTGAGCCGAAGGCAGCCGCTTAACCGACTGAGCCACCCAGGCGCCCCTACATACGCTTCTTGACTACAAAGCTGTTTTTTAAAATTTAGATGCATTACTCTTATAGGAACAATTTTATAAATGGTGGTTATAGTATGAGGTTAGCCCACATAAGTCTATTTTACTCAAAGCCAAATCTCTAGTTTGCAATGAAAAATAGTCAAAAGAAATGCTATTATAATCCAAGTATTTGAATGCAACAGAAAATATCTGCATTTTTGTTCAGAAATCTCTGCCTTTTCTCCTCCTTTATACCAATATTTTCCAACACTTACACTGTTCGTCAATCTTGAGGAGCATTAAAAATTTGTGTTTTCCTTTAATAAATACAAGTAAAGATAGGAAGAGAGTGAGATGATGCTCATGTGATGGAAAGCATTAGATGAGAGCGGAAGGCACACAGGGAGACAAGGTGCACATTCGTGAGCTACCTTATTCTGGAAGCTACAATACAGTGGGGAAGGAAGAAGGTGGGAGAGGTGTTGAGGGAAGGAAAGTCTCCTCCAGTGAAACACCAGGTGACACTATTATCCCCATACCTACCAAGGTAGGATTTTAGAATGTGTGTGTGTGAGAAAGAGAGAGAGAGAGAGAGATACTAGGAATGTACAAGGAAATGAAGTGGGCATAGGATCAGGGCTTTAAAAGTGTGGGCAGTGTCCATCAACGGATAAATGGATAAACAAAATATGGCACATACATATAATGGACTGTTAGCCTGAAACAGGAAGGAGGTTCTGACATATGTTACAACATATATTAACCTTGACAACATTACGCTAAGTGACGTAAGCCAGCCACAAAAGGACAAATACTCTATGATTCCACTTATAGGAGGTCCCTATAGTAGTCAAATTCATAGAGACAAGAGGTAGAATGATGGTTGCCAGGGCCTAGGGGAAGAGAGGCAGGAGGAGTTGCTTAATGGGTATAGAGTTTCAGTTCTTCAAGATAAAAAGAGCTCAGGAGATGGATGGTGTGATGATTGTGTAAAAGTGTGAATGTACTTAATGCCATTGAACTGTATACTTCTAAGGAGTTAAGATGCTAAATTTTATGTTAAAAAAAGATGTAGTGGATATAATTAAAGAATGATGTAATTCTCTACTTCTCCTGAATGACAGAAGGTAGGATATAAGAGAGGACAAGAGGAAAATAAGTTTTTTACCAAATTGTCTCGTAAGCTAGTGCTTTTTAAACTGCATGTGTCAGCTCATTAGTGGGTCATAGAAGTCAGTTTTTGAGAAATCAAAATAAAGTTGAATTAAGTTGTGTTTTAAAAAGTGCATCACCCTATTGAGAGTAAATATGTTATATGAAAGTTTAGGTGAACACTGACTTATGTGTAACCAGGTTGCAATATAAAAAATATTTCTTCATTTGGCTTGCAAGCAAAATCAGGGAATCATGTTGTTTGTGTGGTGCCTTAAGATGGTTAATCGGAAGTCTCCTGTAGGTGGAGGCTACATGGGAGGCTACCAAATGAATACAGATGAAAGGAGGAAGGGTCTTGTCAAGCTGATGGCAGTGAAGGGAGTGAAGGAAGACAGACATGGGGGAGATGACAGAGGCAGGGTGGTTGAGGTTTGGCCATTGATTGTGAGGAGAAGGGAAAACCCAAACTGTTTTTGTTTCCATCTGGGCATGTGAGGGAAGAGGGAGAGAAGAGATAGAAGGACACTGTGGAGGATAATGTGGGGATGAGAGACAGAAACAACACCCCACAGAAAATGGCCCAAAAGAAGCTGAAAATGGAGACCAAGCTCAGAAGAGCCATGGGGCTAGAGTTGTTGATGGAGAAAGATCTGTATGGAGGAAAACTTTGAGGCCTGAAAGAAGTGTATCGTTGGAGTTGGAGAGAAGATGTTAAGAGGGGAAAAAAAAAAAAAAGAAGATGCCAATTCTAGAACTCCAGGCTTGGGAATGTCTAGAATTCAGAAGGAGCAAGAAGAGGAAAAAGATAAGGAAATGAGAGAAGCAACATCATGGGAATGACAAGACAGGAGAGGATGAAGAAGTTGGAGGCTGAGAGGAAGACAGATGATGGAATTGTGAGGTGGAGACAATCAGTAACAATGGAGGGCAGCTTCACCAGACCACCATGGGCAGACAGACCTTCAGGAGAAGAGGATACATGGCTCTGTGTTCTGATGGCAGGGTCCCCAGGCATTGAGAGTGGCAGGGACAAAAGGGAGAGTGGCTGAGATTTGATTTGGCCCTTGCAACTGGCTGCCTCTTCCCACCTTTGCCCAACCCCCACATCAGTGACTCTTGCCAGACTTAGTGTGTTTTCCATCAAACAGACCCATCCCTTGTCCCTCTCTCAGGGCCCTCGGGTTAGTGGATGGTGATAGGCTCTATCCAGTCACCTAACAACCAGGTCCATGAAGAAGAAAGGTAATAGGTGAGAGAAGTTTGCAGTCAGAAGTGCCTTCTGGGCGCCCTTGTAATCACACGTGGGCAGCTGTCTGCTCTGCCTGTGGACAGATTGCTTTGCTTTCAATGTTTCTGTTTATTCCTTTGTAAATTGTGCTTATCAGTATACAACCCCCACCCCCCAACCTGGGATCATTCTTTACTTTTTCCTTTTGCAAAAGTAATTTTTAAATGCTTTTTTTCCTTAACAAAGAAAAAGGAAAAAGAAAGAAAAGAAAAACTTGACCAGTTATGAGGCTCAAAAATGTCCAGTATGCTTTTGGGGAAATTCAAATCATTTCTATAAAGTACAGTGGAGGGTAGGATGTTTCTGGAAGATCTGGACTAAGTATGGAATCAATATTCGCTGAATTGAAACATGTGTATCTCATTGAAACCACAAAAAAATGTACTTAGCATCACACTACTATAAATGATGCTCAATGTGAACTTGACACCTACAACTCTGGTTCTGGTAGGCAGGACTCCTTCTAATGCAGGTTTCAACTAAATGGTTATATATGAAAGGCAAAAAAAAAAAAAAAAAAAGGATGTTAAACCCAGTTAGAAGGCCGTCACCTGTGAAGAAGGGGTTTCATTGGATAGGTTGCATAATCATTTCTGTCACAACAGAACATTTTTAGAAAGTGAACTGAGAAACATATTGAATTTGGAATCCCACTTAGTATTTTGGTAAAAGTCTGGGTTTCTTGGGTCCCCATTATTATCAACAGGAACAATAAAGAAACAAACATATTCGCTGAGTTAGTTAAACATGTCTTTTAACACATGGAACAAAAAATAGAACACATATTTTTGTATCTGTCTGGCAAAAATCCAAGAGCTTTGTCTACTTCTGCTCAGGCTGGTGGATAAAATTTACACCATCAACAAGTAGCAGGGAATGAAAATAATCCATTCTGTTGATAAAGTAATGGATTTTGGGCTGGTTGTCTTTGGAGATATTATTTTTTTTTTCTTTTAAAGATTAATGCCTGCTTTGCTTTTCCTACTTCTCCCAAGCATATGTGCTTGGTTTGATGTAAATATAAAGATTGGTTATGGACCCCATCATCTCATCCTATGTTGTATTTTTGCTGTGCTCTATTTTTGAATACATTCAAAATCTTGTCCAAGTTTATAGTTTCTGAAACCCCCATGTCTTATATAAGGGCCAGTCAATACCATTTAGCTATTTCTTGCCTTCTCTATTAGTTGTGGTACCAGACCAGGAGATGCCCCCGGAGACATTCTCTGAAAACCTTTACTGCTAAAGAAATACTCAGCTGTGTTTATCATTAACTGGGGAGCTCTGTTCCTTTAAGATGTCAAAGTTCAGGAAGCTGAAGTTACTCGGATATTGGATACCAGAAAAGAGATACAGGCTCCCTCTGGCCGGACTCTTCAAACAAGTGAGTCTGTTTCATTTGTAAAATGTAGGGAGCCATGTTTACCTCTGTGTTTGTATGATTGCCTTTGGGAGATCCTTAACATACATCTGATGAATGGATGACTCAATGAACAAGAAAACTGAGGTCAAGCCTTTGGGAAGCATACCATGTCAAATCAGAAGGGACTCATCTAGTCATTAAAATAGGTGCAGTGAAAGGCCTTTACACCTTTCTAGACTTGAAAACTTTTCTATAATAACTATCGATTACTTTTGTAATCCGATAAAAACAAAGAAAGAAAAAAATAAACAGAACACTAGTAAAAAAATAAAAAGAGATCTAATTGCTTTTTTAAGGATGGCACTAATTTACTTCATGACACATTTCTTTAACGTTTTTCTCATTTGCACCAAGTGATGTTTTAACAGTGCACAATACACACACTTGCATACTCAGTGAATTACTGATAAAAACATTAAGTCAACAAACATTTATTGAGCACTTATTACATAGCAGGGTGCTTTCTAGGCACTGTGGGGGATTTATGGATAAATAATACATGAGTCAGACCTTCAAGGAGCTCACTGATGATGCAGGTGGGACCAAAGCCATAATTGTTAATGATGAATGGTAGCTTTCAGTGGTAAACTGTTCTTTACAAGCAAGTAACATGCTTTGTCCATATTGAAAACATATCCGATGGCACAAGGCGCATCTCTGACATTTTTTAATTAAATTTTTACTTTGAGAACATTGTAGATTCACATGCAGTTGTAAGAAATAATATAGAGCAATCTCATGTACCCGTTACACAGTTTTCCCCAATGGTAACAGCTTGTAAAATTATGGTACAACATCACAACTAGAATATTGACGTTGATACAGTCAAGACACAGAGCATTTCTATCACCACATGGATCCCTCATGCTGCCCTTTTATAGCTACACCCAGTTGCCTCCCAGGCTCTTCTCTTCTAGCCCTAACCCCTTGGCAACCACTAATCTGTTCTCTATTTCTATAAATTTGTCAGTTCAAGAATGTTATATATATGGAGTCATACAAGATATAACCTTCTGGATTTTTTTCACTCGGTATAATTCTCCAGAAACTCATCCAGGTTGTTGTGTGTATCAATAGTTTGTTTTATTTGTTTCTGAGTGGTGTCCCAGGGTACAGATGTAGCCGAGTTTGCTTACCAGTCTCTTGTTGAAGGACATCTAGGCTGTTTCCCATTTTAGGCTGTTATGGATAAAGCTGCTATAAACATTTATGTACATTGTGTGAACATAAGTTTCCATTCCTCTAGAATAAATGCCCAGGAATGCGATTGCTGAATGGAATGGTAGTTGCATATTAAGGTTTTTTAAAAGAAACTGCCAAAATATTTTCCAGAATGGCTGTACCATTTCACATTTGTATCAGCAATAGATGAGTGATTTGGCTTCTCCACACACTTGCCAGCCTTTGGTGTTGCCACAAATTTTGTTTCAGCCATTCTGATAGGTGTGTAGTGATATCTCCTTGGGGTTTCACTTCCCGTTCCTTTAACGACTAGTTATTTCGAATACCTTTTGTGTGCTCGGTTGCCTTATGCCATCCGTATGCATTTCCGTGAAATGTCTCTTCATACCTTTTGTCCATCTTCGAACTGAATTGTTAGTTGTTTTCTTAAGTTGAGCTCTGAGCATTCTTTATGTATTCCAGGTATTAGTCCTTTATCAGATATGTGGCTTGCAAATTTTTAGGTCTTTTCATCTCTTATAATAGGATCTGTAGCAAAAGCTTTTGATTTTGATGAAGTCCAGTTTATTAATTTTTCCCTTTGTGGATCATGCTTTTGGTGTCAAATCTAGGAAAGCTTTGTCTTGCCCTAAATCCTGAAGATTGTCTTCTTTCTAGTTTTTTTCCCCCTAAAAAGTCCTATAGTTTTATGTTTTACGTTTAAGTCCATAATTCAGTTTTTAGTTGGTATTTGTATGAGGTGCAAGACTTAGGTCATGGTTCAGGGTTTTTTTTGCCCATGGATATCCAATTGCTCAAGCCCCATTTGCTGAAAGGCTACTAGTTTCCTAGAAATTATCACAAACATGGTGGTTTAAAACAACAGAAATGTATTTTCTCACATTCCTGCAAGTCAGAAGTCTGAAATCAATGTTGACAGGGCTGTGCTCTGTCTAATGGCTCTAGCAGAGCATCTTTCCTCGCCTTTTCCAATGCTTGTGTTCCTTGGCTTATAGACCCATCACCTCCCAATCTCTGGCTCCATTTTCACATGCTGTTTTCCCTCTCTGTGGGCACACTCTCTATGCCTTCTGTTTCTGTCTTGTATATGGACACTCATCATTGGATTTAAGGCCCACCTGAACCCAGGATGACCTCATCTTGAAATCTTTACGTTAATTATAACTGCAAGGACTCTTATTCCAAATAGGGTCACCTTCTGAGGTTGCAAGACGTATCTTTTTGAGGCCACTGTTCAACCCACTACAGTTATCTTTCCTTCTGCTGAATTGTGTTTTCATGCTTTTCAAAGATCAGTTGGGCATAGCTGTGTGGGTTTATTTCCGGGTTCTCTATTCTAACCATTAATTTACATATCTATCTCTCCATCAGTAGCACATAGCCATTATGACTGTAGCTGTGTAAGTTTTGAAATCAGATATACTGATTCTTCTCATTCTTCTTCCTTTTCAAAACTATTTTTAGCTATCCTATATATTGCATTTCCATATACATTTTTCAGAACAATATTGCCAATATCTACAAAAAATTTCACTGGGATTTTGATAGGAATTATGTTAATTTGGAGAGAATGGAAATCTTTACTGTGTTGAGTTTTCAATCCATGAACATAGTATGTTTCTCTATTTATTTATATCTTCTTTGATTTCTTTCATCAAGATTGTTTTCGGTATATAAGCCTGGCACATATTATGTTAGATTTATACCTAAGTATTTCGTTTTGGAGGAGCAATTTAAGATGGTATTGCATTTTAAATTTTGGTGTCCACAGTTCATTGTTAGGCTTAGAAATACAATTTAATTCATGTTTACTTGCATCCTTACAAGCTTGCTGAACTCACTTATTCTAAGAGTTTTTTTATTTTGTAGATTTTTAAAAAAAATTTTCTATATAGACTTTCATGGCCTCTTCAAATAGAGATAGTTTATTTTTTCCTTTCCCATCCTGTGCTTGTTACTTCCTTTTATTTGCCTATTGTACTGGCTGGCACTTCCACTACTGTGTTGAGTAAGAATGGTGAGAGCCTTGCCTTTATTCCTGATCTTGACGGGAGTGTATTCAGTCTTTTACCATTAAGTACAATGGTAGATTTACCGTTAAGCATATTGTAGTTTTCTATATAGATGCTTTATATCAAGTTGAGAAAACTTGAGGTGCACCCATTAGAAGACGGGGCCTAGGAAGACTTGGCTAGGTTTCATGGTGGGTTCTTAGCTCAGTAGACATATGAGGTGCTGTTTAAGAAACTGAAGGAGACACTTGTCAACAGACAGGACTAGTCAGGGTGATCAAAAATAACAGTGCTGATACCTGCTACAACATGGTGAACCTTGAAAGCACTGTTAAGTGAAAGGTTACCAGACACAAAAGCACACATATTGTATGATTCTATTTATCTGAATTATCCAGTTGAGGCAAACCCTTAGAGATGGAAAACAGAAGAGTGGTTGCCATGGGCTGAGGGGAGGGGAGGAAATGGGGAGTGACTGCCTCATAGGTCCAGGGGTTCCATTTCGGGCGATAGTTGTGCAAAACTGTGAATGTACTTCATGCCGTTGAACTGTACACTTTAAAATGATACATTTTATGTTATGTGTATTTTACTGTAATTTAAATAAATGATGGAAAATTTAAAAAAACTAAAAAACTTCAAAAAACAACAACAAACCCAGCAGTATTTCTAATCCCTGTGCCCAGCAGACATTACTAATTGATCATGGCACTCTTCCACTAAGCCCCCAATCCTCTCAGCATAATGCTTTATGGAGGCACTTCCAATCAATAGGAGAAGGCATGGATGGAAAAGATCTGTTTTCCATCTCAGGCAAGGAGCCCATCTGGCTGGACAGGATGTCCAATCTAGAGCAGCACAGTGGATCCCAGATCCCTTCGAAGCAGGCCTGGGGCTGCTCATTTCTTGCCTCCCTCAATCAGAATTGGTCCAGGGCCTGGTACAGCTGAGCCTGTGGATGCCAAACTCGGTTACAACAGCTGACATTAGTCAAGGGCCAAGAGGCAGAGAAAAAACCATGTTACTTTTTGTATTAAGATCCAAGACATAGCAGCTCTATATTGTTAATTCCTAAAGATTTCAAAGCAGCCTGCTTGCAAGTTGAATTTCAGGGGAGAGATGGGAGTGATTTATGGTGACAGCTATTAAGCTTTTATAGAACATAATACATGTGTTCTTGCTCCTACCGTAAAATTAATTGTTGCTAATTAGTTAGGGCTGCCAGCTCACTTGTGTGTGAGAGTCTGTCACACTCCCTTCTCCTGGTCCTGTTAATTAGTCTTCCGAGTCTCTTCCTATCCCTGTGTCCTGTAGCTTTTCCCTCCCTGTCTATTTCTTATTTAAACAATCAAGCCTGCTTGTTGGCTTTGGTTGGTTTTGGATAGAGGTTTGACTTTGGTGGCAGGGAAATCCTTGTGGGTAGTCTAATGATGGCAGGTGAGACAAATAATGTTTTGCACACCATTAGGCGTGAGACAAGTGCGTCTGACCCACAATGAACATCTGTCTTTCAAAAGTTCTTTTTTACCAAGGACCAAATTCCTATGAAATAATGCAGTTAAACTTGGGGTACTTGGTTCAGGTCATCCCTCTCTGGGGCAGAGGTGGCTCTGGCTCTGCTGGAATCCTAGCCTATACATGTGCGCAGCAGTGGGAACACCCGGGCGGGGCTCCTCTTGGCCACAGTGACAGCTGCCCACCCACCCGGGTGGGGCACATTGGAAGTCTCAGCTCCCAGAGAGATGCTTTGAGGTGGTGTAGGTACCCTCGCGGTGATTGAGCTCGTCTGCAGCCTTGTCGCCCTCAGACTAGTTCTGGCATATTTGCCTAGGGAGTGCTGGTTGTATAATTGCTGTTGACATTTCCACGGGAAAAGAAGGTCAGTTCTGTTGGATTTTTCTGCGAGCAGGGCGCCTGCTTTGTCCAACCAGCGTGTATCTCCAACCAGTGTGAATCTAAGGGTGACAGCCTCATGAAGTTATTATCACATATAGTGACAATAAAAAGAAAAGGTTTTTCCTAAATACAGTTCTGCACCCAATGAAGCTTGTTCACTCCTCTGCTCAATGAGCCAACAAAACAGGCGCAGGAGAGAGAAGAATCCCGTTTCCACTGATTGCATCGTGCATGCCTCTGCCTACCTCCTGTGAGGAGGCTTATTTCACACATCCCCATGACAGAGTAATGTGACTTCATTGACTGGCAAGCAGCTGTTGGTACAGCATGTGAGGTGTCTGGGTGTGCGTGTGTGTGTAATGCCCACACACTGAAATGAAGAGGGAATGGAAAGCATGATACAGCCATTGAAATTTAAAGGGGAAGGATGCCTTTATTACAATTCACTTATGAAATAGAGGCTGTGGCTATGTTCAAATCTGATCATGTGTACAGACACACCTGCCAGGCCAAAAAAGGGAATGGGTTTCAACCCTGAACCTGTTTTGCTTCTGAGCACGTCTTCAGATCCCAGGTGCTGGAAAGGCCCGAGCCAAGCACTGAGAATCTGGTTGGACGAGACAATCAAGTTATTGGGATCCAGGCTCTCCAACCACCAGTGCTATACTTGTCTATGGCCTGCCCCTTCGCCGTCTCGGCTCCACACCTGGGGCTTTGCACCTGCTGCTCACCTGCTTTGCCCCTGTTCTTCATCTTCCCCTGCATCTCCTCGGAGGTGATATGGGTCCAATGAAAGGTGACTCTTGAACAACATCTTCTGACACTTAGGTGCAGGAATTCATATGACACGAATCCATAACTCACTGCATTGGGAAGGTCTGAAGATGAGCCCGAAGGTGTTTGCGCAGGTGTATAACCGTTTTACTTCTGAGAAGTCTTCTTGGATAGAAGACCAAGGGATGAAATAAGGAATCTTTTTGACAAATTCATGTGATATTTTTTAAAGATTTTATTTATTTATCTGTTTGAGAGAGAGAGAGAGCAAGACAGAGCAGGGGAAGGAGCATAAGGAGAAGGACAAGCAGACTCCATGCTGAGTTTGGAGCCCGATGTGGGGCTCGATCCCAGGACCCTGAGATCATGACCTGAGCCAAAATCAAGAGTTGGCTGCTTAACTGAGTGAGCCACCCAGGCGCCCCAAATTCATGTGATTTTTAATGAACCCTTTGCTTTGGCAACTCTGGATCACTTGGCAGCATGGCTAAGGGGAAATGTGATTGAGAAAAGCTGGTCATGTTTCTGAGAGTCATGTGGAGTATGGTAGCTGAGTGAATAATTCTTTGCTCAGATTATCAACAAGTTGGCTGTTACGATTTATAGCTTTCTTTTTATTTTCATTGCCACACTGTAACCCAGGACTTCATGATTATGCCTTTATTAATGCAAACATCTAGCTTCTCTCTTTGCTTCTGGGTGCATTTAATACACTGAGCATATTCCTACCAGAAAATATGCTGCTTATATAATGCCACACCCTCATTCAGGAACCTATGATAGCTCCCATCTACTTATTGGATCAAATCTAGACCTCTCAGCTAACCCACAGGTGCTCTATGATCTGGTCTTATTTAACCAATGGGAACTTCTATTGAAACCCTAATCCTGCCCCCTTTCACCACACCCTGGATTAACCAGAGCAGCTGTATTCCTACTACCCTGCCTTTGTGCCTTGGCTTCTCCTTGTTTCTTAAGAGCCCTGCCCCACTTTGCCTCTAACTATTCAAAGAGGTCCATTCTTCACATTTCAACCCAGACCTTTTTCCTTTTTCTTTTCTTTTCTTTTCTTTTAAATCTGTGAAACCTTTCTATAATTCCCATCCACATTAACTTCTCCTTCTTGACTTCCTATCCCTCCGGTAGGCAAATGCTTGGCACTATTTTTGCATTAGCATCTTGCATTGATCTTAGTGTCTGATCTACAAGTTTTATGTCTGGAATGAAGCTTCTTACTCTCTTGGTCTCCAGAATGCCCACTCTGCCACTCGGGCATTAGGGATATTGAACTTGGAATAAAAAGGCCACGCTGGGGGTTTGGCTCTAGAACTGACCAGCTGTGCAGACTTGGATGAACTCCCTGGTCTCTCTGAGCCTCTGTGTTCTCAGCTGTGAAATGGAACTCAGGACATTTTCATAGCCTATTTCACCGAGTTGTTTTAAGGTTCAAATTAAAGACCATGGGAGAGTACTTTATGAGCCTGAAAGTACTCGGAGAACAGCAGGCCCCATTATTATTGTTGTTGTGTGTCATAGTTAACATTACCTTGAACCAATAAAATGTATCTGTAAGTCACCGTGTAATCTTGAGTGTGAAGTTGCTAAATAGCAGTGGTCCCAACACATAACATTTATAGCACATTTTATTTGTTAGAGTACTTTTTATTTAGCATACCATTTCGTTTTCACTAGGGGGCAGGGGGCAGGTATTTTTATTCCCATTTTACAGCTAAAGGAAATAAATTGAAATTGGACAGAGAGTTTAAGTAAACTGCTCTCAGTCAAGTGGTTAGATATTAGCAGAGATTGGACTGGGGCTTCCTTTCTGCGCATTACTCCCTGCCTGCGGACTGTGGCCATTTTCACTCATCACTTGCCCCTTTATCATCCTGGGCCCTGCACAGGGAACACCTCCCTCCTCGTTTCTCATTTCTCTTCCTCCATGGGCATTTTCCTCCTTGGCCTTCACAGGTTCTTGGATGGTTAGGGTCGTTTCATCTAGGCTCGTAATCACTGTGTACCTGCATAAGATGGAGGGACAAAATCTAAGAATATTTTTTCTGTGCCTTACAAACATCATTGGATCACTCAAGCATTTCTAGGGGGAGGAGCCCAGACCAAATTAGTGACTGGAGTCTGATGGTAGGCCCTCAGTGTAAGCTCAGGCTCCACTGTAGACGTCATTCCTCCTGAGAAATCAGGTTCTTCCTAGAGGCTTGTCTGCCCAGGTCCCAGTGGGTCTACCAGGCAGGACTGGACACTTTTTAGCGATACCCCCAGGTACCCCCAAACTGATTTCTTCCTCAACTTCAGCATACCGTAGAATTTAATGTTGGCTTATTCTTGAATGAATTTGTTTAATATAATCTACTCCAAATATTTGATATCATTTCAGTACTTTGGACCATGCCAACCCTGAATTAAATGGTTCGTATTAACACATAAGAACAGAAGTTTTAATCACATTCAGTATAAGTAGTTCCCTTTGTAATAGCAGCATTGAAACTCTCGCAGGAGAAGGCAATTTCTATAAAAGACTTCATTATAAAACCTGGGGAACCATAACAGGAGCTGGATTTGTGGAACCCTCTCTAGTTTCCCAACAGGACCCCAAAGCCCAATGGGTGGGAACTGTTCTCTCCTCTCTCAAGCAGTACAATTAGGTAAATGTTACTTAGTTGTGTACTTCTTACAACTGTTCTCCAGAAACAGAACTTGTATCATTGACTGCAAAAATTGGAAGTATTCCAGCTGACAGAAGCCCACAGAACAAGAACAAGTCTTCATCATAAGACAGAGAGGAAAGGGACCCGAACACCATGACTCTCACATTATAAATCTGCTCACAGCTCATAAACCGCCTTCATCACCATGCTTCTTGACATGAATTCACACCCAAGGTTTTGCAGCTCATCAAAGATGGAAAGTGTAAATAGGCAGAAGACAAAAGAGATAAATCTGGTAGCTATGGAGGAAGAGTGATTTGACTTCCGGGGACAGACTATAGCAATATTCCACTGACTTCATATCGCCTTTGCCTTTCCTGCTTTCCTCTGTTCTTACTCTTTTGAGGTATTTATTGTATTTGGATGATAAATGTCTATAACGAGAGGGATCAGAGTATAATGAAAATGGCATTGGATTTAAGGGCAAGCAAACGGGTTTTGGGTCCTGGTTCAGTTCTGGCAAATGAGCACTTTTACCGTGCCTTACTGTCCTCATTTATAAAACGGATAGGTTATTTAAGGTCTTGCTTGAGCTCTTGGAGAACATCCCATCTGCTTTGGAGACTCCAAGAAGCACTTCCTTAGAAAGGTAGTGAAGACATTCCATCTGGACTGTTGAGCTGAGCATATCCATACAGTGAAGGGAAGGAGAGGTGGAAATCCTTAATGGGTAAGATTTCTCAATAGATTTTTGGAAGAGAGATGGTGTGTGGTCATCATGGGCATGCATGAAACACAGTAGAGGAATCTTCATTTCAGAATATGCTATAGGGGGTCTGAGGTGGAGGCAGGACTGCCCTATTGCTCTCCAGGCTTGGAGCCAACAAATGCAGCAGGTACAGTAGAGAGTATCTATGGGAAAGGGCTTACACATACTGGCAGGGCAACTGAATGAGTGGTATGCACCGCCCCCTCCAATCTGGCAGGGAAACAGATAGCCACCCATTATTTATCCTCAGATTAAAAAAAAAAAATCAAAAGCACTTCTATGCAGAAATTGCCAGATTGTCCTAGAGGATGAGGGCTAATAGTACGGATATTGAAGCCCCAGAGTGACGTTCTCTTTAGTCTGGCATGTTTATGCTCCAGCTTAATGGCCCACTTTCTGCCTGTGTGTCCTAAAGCAAGGCCTGTCTATCTATGTGTTCTACCAGTGACCCAATTCCTAAGCAATATCACCATCTGAAAACAGAATTACTGACATAAGAGCTCAAGAAACCCTACCCAGGCTTCCATCCTTAAATATAAATAAGATTCAAGATCCAGCATACACATGAGGATGATAAGCACTGAATGTAAAGATCCAAAGAGAAAAAACTGACATTGGAGGAAACAAGTATTTTAGGAATCAGAAAAGAATTAAAAACAAGCAAGTGTTCTCTGACTTGAGATGTTTATATACATAAATCAAAGTTAGGTAGCTACGAAAAATGAATCCTAAGATAACAAGAAGGAACTCATAGAAATTAAATATACGATGCTGAACTAAGGTTTTCAATCACAAGTCTGAAAGATAGTCAAGAACATTTTCCAGAATAAAGAGCAGAGATAGAGAAGGCTGGTGAAGAAAAGATAAGAGACATAGAGAAGAAATTCATGAGAGATAATTCATACAGTTCAACTATATGAGAGGTGACATAGGCTACTAAGATTTCCAAATAGTAATGAGAACACAGAAAAATGGTAGAGAAAAAATGAACAAAGGAAAAAACCAGAAGGCAATTTCCCAGTGTTGAAGAAACCCCAGGCCTCAAATTGACAGGTCTGCCAAGTGCCAACAGGATAAATGAAAAATCTATCGATTTGAATTATACACTAGGACAATCTTGATGGTAGGGAAGAGAAGGCATTTGATCTTGATGCTTAGGAACATCCTCCTTCCAGTGGCCCAGAAGTTCTCTGTGTGACATTAGACATGTGGAAAAGAAAATCCAGTCCTGGCACCTACTTAACCTTGTAGCATATAGTATTAAGCTGGCCGTTTATCGAAATAAATTGTGTTTATCACTTTTCAATTTTTAGTCACATAAGACACTTAATTGTACCATATCATAAGTTGAAGTACATAATAACAGTCATGACAGAATTGCAGTAAAGGTCAAGATCAAAGAGTATGTGAAGTGACTGGGGTAGAGGAAAGGTAGGGGGAGCTAATAGGCTCATGATATACAGAAGAGTCTAGCATAATGGCTTAAAAAAGGGTATGATAGATTATCAGTAGAAGAACTAAAAATATACAGCTCCCAGTTATTGGGAAAAGGCGGGAGATAGTGTGAATAAAATCTTTCTCTTGAAGAGCGGAGAATTGCTGAGTGTCTTAAACTGGGAAAACAGGAAGAGAAAGTATACGTATTGATTAGAGTTCTGGAGGAAATCCCTAGAAAACAAAAATCCAAACTGGATTGAATCAGACACCCAAGAGAATGGGTTTGAGGATAGGGAGGCATGTAGAAGGGTACAATTTCTTTCCATCATGAGTTCTTCAATACTATTTGATTTCTTACCATGTCCGTGTATTGAGTTCCTGAATATTTTCTTGAAAATTAAAAGATAGGGCTTCTTTTCTAACATCCAGAAGTTCTGTTTGCAAACACAACAGCCTAGCCATAAATTAGGTTAAGCCATACAAAATAGCTGATATTTGTCACATTTGGGCCTGCACAAATGGAAACTTCATTTAGTTCAACTTAAACAGTTTTCAGATTTGGGACTTTAATGTGGACATGTCTTAACATGAAGATCCAGTGTACGATCAAGTCCTTGACATCCTGGCATTTTGGAAATGTCATAATTAATTATGGCCAACATGGCCCTTCTTTCTGACCAACATTTCAAGCCCCACTCAACTTATAAGGGAAAATTCACGTGGCACATCTTCCAACCCCAAATCCTTTACTCAAAGAATTTGACTCTTTTTCTTCTATACACCCTTAACCCTATATTTTTTTACATTTGTCACAGCAGTTTTGATAGTCTGCCTTTGACAATTGTTATTTGTATATTTGCCTCATCTCTCTGTTAGACTGCCCATCCTTTGGGTGAAAGATTCATGTTCTACTGGGGGAGATTGCTTGGTTTTGAAACCAGTCTGAGCTTGCCTTGCCCACTTTCCAGCTGTGTGGCTTTGGGCAAGTTACTTAACATCTTCAAGACTCAGTTACCACATTCCCTAAAAGGAGACAGTGATGTCTTTCCACAGGTCCGTCAGAATGTCTCGAGAAGAGAATGTGTGTACAGTGCTTAGCACAATGCCCAGCACACAGCAGCTATGTATTTAACATCCACTGACATCCTCTTCTCCTTCTTCATCCTTGGGTCTTCCACAGCACCCAACACAGCGCTCTTCACATAGATGCTTAAATGGTGAAATGAGGGGGTGGGGGGGGGAAGAATTGAAAGATGCTACAAGTATTACAAAATCCTTTAAAGAAAATAAACATTAACATTACCTTCCAAAATGTGAGTTCTGAAATAAGCATATTAAAGAGGAAATATCATCAGACTCTGCTTTGCCTATCAATTGGACAGAAAGCCCTCTAGAGATGGAAAATATTTGGGATGCACCCAAAAATCTTGTCTGTCACCCTCCATCTTTCGGATATTGGCCATGTATCATTGGTTATGGACTCTCCTGGAATCGGGGCAGAGTCTAGAGCCGTGGAAAGCAGCCTGAGAAGCTGGCATGAAATTCTGGACCTTGTAAAATGACCACTGGCCTTCCACTGTGCCTTAAGCAAAGCACTTGCCCCTTTCTCTTGAGTTCAGAGCTTCCCTCATAAAGACTCCAACCTGCTCTTCTGAGGTTGGCCCAATGGCCTCACGAGCCTTTCCTGAGTGGCCCACTTGCCTTGTACTTTGCTTGTCCTTCCCATCACCATTGATACCATTGTGATCTAGAACATGTGTGCTAGAGTGTGTGCACAGAGAAGATAGTCACTATGTTTACATTAGACACAGGTCAGGGAAGCCCTGAATTCCCACCCAAAACTAAAGATGTCTTGCATGATGAGAGCATTCAGGTAGGTGTACATTGGTAAAGCCCAACTATCTTGAAGAAGTCGATTAAGAAACCATAATGGCTACCAGTTGAAGTTACTGAAGGAAGGAAAGTTTCCATGGGGAGGGCACAGGAGTGGAGGGTCTCAGATGATAAGACAGGCACCAGTGTTGAACCCTCAAATGGAGGCTTGTGCATACAGCTTAGGAGGGGGTGTGGGTCATGAAAGGGATGTTTTCCATCCTCGGGAGCAGGAGGAGCTTTAGAGCTCAGGGACACAGGGTCAGAGGGATAGACAGATAAGACCCTCTGGCCCACCTGCCAAGATTTCGTACAATCACTCGGCATAATTATTCTTGAAAATATAAACATTGCTGGGGCTGACTGACAAGTATTGTTCCAGCAGGGAGGGCTGTCAGGGCAAATCAATCCAATTCCACCACATGCCAGTGTGTAAAACAGATATAATTTTGGCTGTTAGGGGCTGTCAAAGCGAAGGATGTGCCGTATGTGTATTTTGAAGTATGGTGTTCCCTTCAGTCTCACAGCTTGAAAGATGATTTCTGGGGCTTTCCCCCCTCCTTGGATGTTTTCTACAAGAAGTGTTTGGATTTTAACTTCAAATAACCTGATCACCTTTATCTCCTGTGACTTTGGGTTTCAATAATCTCCATTCCCTCTCCCTTCCCCCACAGCTGCCCTGCTCTCATTCAGCACCGGGTCTTAAAATTTGGTTTAGGATGGAAGGGTCCTTTGCTGCCTCTGGATGTTGTACGGGGCATCCAAGTAGCTACTTGGTGTCTTCCCAGGAATGTAAGGTTGCTTGCAAGAGTGTCTTGCCCATCACTGGACCCCATGCCAGGCTTAGCCTGAAAGCTTATGATGGTCTGTTCTTAATGGGCCCTTCCGGAATCCCCAGAAGTCTACTTCCTCCTTCCTTGGCTCCATGCTGTGACGAGCAGCAGAGTTGAGGCCTTCAGAAGGTGGCTCACTCAAAATCTCTACTCTCTGTTTCAGAATGTTCCTGGTATCTCTTACCCACTGGACCCTCAATGGCTTCCCCAGGAATCTCTCCTACCAGTTCCCTCCCTCCCTCCCTTCTTCCCACTTACTTCTTGTTTACTCCTGTGCCCCCATCAGGCTCATTTGTGGCCCTTTCTCCTGCCTTTCTTAGGTGTCCATTTTGATCACATGGCTCCTTGTTCTCTGTGTTGATCGCCTGACATGTTCTAGGCCCAGCAGTGGGTATAGGGAAATCACATCCCCAAGGCATTCTTGAGCATTCCCCGAGACCTTGATTTTTATGCCATTCTGATGAGATGCCATCATATCTTGCGGTGCTTTTGCCGAGGGTAGCTATTGTGCTGTGTGTTTATTTCTTACGGAGCTCTGCTGTAAGCACTATTCTTTTTTTTTTTTAATTTTTTTATTCTTATATTATCCCCATACATTGCATCATTAGTTTTAGATGTAGTGTTCCATGATTCATTGTTTGTGTAAGCACCATTCTTAAGAAAGAACACTATTTACTCTATGGGCATGATTGAGAACATTGATCCCCTGTGTAAAATCCACATTCCTTCAAATATATTTTGATATATATATGATATATGATATATTTTGATATATTCCTTCAAAAACTAAATGCCATGAAGAATCTCACTTACCATAAGGAATCTGTGTGCTTTTACTTATGGGTAGTCAACATTTTATTAATTATTGTGTTTCTCTTTTGGTTTCTGCTGCCAGGAAGCTCAGAGCCAAAATATGACTTAATTTTAATAACCATGTGGGACCCCTAGAATCTGCACATTTGCGTTTCTACTTAACACCTTGTCTTGGCCTTCTATTCCACTTTCCTGGACTTGAGATTTTATTTGAGTGTTTTGTTTTTCTTTGCATGGTCACATCAAGTACCTACAATCTTTTGTGAATGAAGCAAAGATGTTAGTAAAAGATACGATAGATGTAAGTATATGTGTTTTTCTGCTCCTTGAGGTTGTGAGTTGCTTGAGGACAGGGATTATTTTGCTCATCCCCACTATCCTTGGGGATAGTGGGCCCCAGAAAAATGCCCAGGCTATAGTAGGTGCTTAGTCAAGACTTATTGAACTAAATTGGTAAAAGTTGACCCACATATCCCGAGGTGGAGAAAATCCAGCTAATCTGGCTTTTCTTTTACTTTGTTTTCTATAAGAAGGCCAAGGCAAGGTAGAATATTGTAGTAGAAAGAATTTTAACTCTGCCTGTTATTGGTTGTACAACATTGGGTGAATTACTTAGCTCATCTGATCCTCTTCTTTTTACTTTAATTTGAGAATGGACATAAGGATACCCTACCGGATTACTATGAAGATTGATAATTCTTGTAAACCTCTCAGCACATTTTCTGGCCCATAATAGCAATCTGCACATGTTAGGCCCCTCCCCGTTTCCTCATTTCAGTGGAAATAGCACTTGGAAAAGGATAAGTGGGTCCCTCTATGACCACGAGTAAGTCAATTAATTGCAGTGTCATCTGTAAAATAAATGTGACTGTTGACCTCATTTGGAGAGAGATGAAAATTAATTGATGGTAATGCACATTGGGATTTTTTGCTAAAAAGTACTTAAGAACAGCTCAGTATTATTACATGTTCTTTTTCATCATAAATATTATTTATGAATATTTCGCCTTGTCTTGTCCTGGTATGTTTTATGTCTGTGGTCTTAATTGCATTTATTTCCAATTTAGTGCCACCTTGTATTTTAATAAAAATGTAGATGAAATTCAAAACCATAGTTCCAGTCTTTCATGCAACTTTATTTTTACAAGGTGGATGATTTTACCTGTTTCAATATGCTGCCCATGAAATAAACAGTAAGATATTTAGTAAATGACATTTGTTCATCCTGTATAAAATCAAGCTCAAGCTTTTCCCAAGGTATTTAAGTTTTATTTCTTACTTTTTCCACTCATTTTATTTTGTTAGCAGTTTTCTGATGAAATTCTTGAGTATGAGATGCTTGGTCCATTTCAGATGATAAATGTGAGCATTTCAAGTATTTCTGATAGAAGAGATATTAACTAGATGAAATGCCTATTTCCACCTTAATGCCAAGAGGCCCTCACTGCCTTCAGTCTCAAATGGGGGCCTATGTTATAGAGTCCTGGCTCCGTCACCTTCTAGCACTGTGGCCCTGGGGAAATGCGTCACTATTCTGAGCCTCACTTGCTGACTACCAAACATGAGGAGGTTTAAGTTCTTTTGCCATTATAGCATCCAGTCCTTTGAGATGGAAATGCTAAGGCTAACCCCACACTCAGGTCTGTAGAGAAACAGAGAGATTGCATCTACTGTAGAATATTGTCTTCTAGAGCATATTACTTTTTACCTTTCTGCTTCAAACTCTAAAATAGTCTTCCTTGTAACTTTAGATCACTTAGTACTTGGCATATATTAGAGATTTCAATTAATGACTCAATTTAAGGGTCATAGGCTGAGCAGGATATGTCCACTGGGCCAAGGGGCTTTCTATGAAGCCGCATTACTGAGGAAATTAGAAGGATACATTTCCGATTTCATCCTTAAGTGGGTAGTTTTATTTATTTATTTATTTATTTATTTATTTATTTATTTATTTATTTCGTTAGTTTTAGATTTAGTAGTAATGAATATGGACATAGATTAATACTTTATCTATAGCCTGTGTGTCTATATAGAATATCTGTTTCTGGGGGATACCGATACGAGAAATTTGATTTAAACCATCTGAAACTGCGTCTCTGTAAACTACTGAAGGTACTTGTGAGAAAATGCATCTGTCAGGGGTTGTAATGTGATACTAACACAAAACTGGAAATCTACTCAGTTCTGGTCCTCATGAAGCAAATGACCAAGGGCACCAAATTTCCACTCTGGAAAATCCCATTAATGGCAAAGGCATCCAGATAGTTTTCAGCCACTCATCCTGATTACTATTGCTGGTCATCAGTTTTTCTCTGATTCCATAGAGTAGATTTGTTCGTACAATAATTTAATCCCGTGCTTTGTTTTGACTCTATTGGGGTACATAGGTCAGTCTGCAGACCATATGAATTTGGTGTATTTCCATCTCGCATTGATACCTCCTCATCTTCTAGCACAGTGAATTTTAAAGAGAAACTTTTCTACAAAACTTTTTTTTTTTTTAAATCAACTATTGTCTTGAGTTTTCCTCCAAGTGTAGGAAGACATTTATGGTAGCGTTTGGGTTTTTATTTATTTTTTTATTACTTGTTCACGTTGGGTTTGAGGTGATTTTACTCAAGTCTCAGGAGTTAAGAACAGACAATTGACTGATCTCAGAAAAGGAAGCATGTAAAAATTTTACATACTTACCTGATAGTTTATTTATCATGGAATCTTTAGACTCACTTCACTCAGAATATTTTGTATCAAATGAATCCAAATGTTCATAATGCCCTTTAAGACAGTGTTATTCAAAGTGCTAGTCCACAGTGAAATCAAGAGCTTGTGCAGAATGTGAATCAGTGCATTGCTTCCTTCATTAAGACAGTCTTGCTCCCAGAGAAAGTCACCTTAATGCCATCCAGACAGCCAAACCAAACCTCCCAGTGCCTGGCTCTTGGCTACACTATTAAAAGACTCAGATAAATGGTAGCCCAGTGTTTCTGCAGCTTAGGCAAGTTACTGAACGTCTCTGTGCCTCAGGCTCTGAGAATGATGGCATGGGTAGGGTGAAGAGGAAGAGTGTAAGCCAGGAGATCGGTGGATAAGAGGAGTAACCAGGGATGAGGGGACAGAAGTGGTATAGACTGCTGGATCCTTAAAATAGATTCTTTGAGATAGCTGAGGCTCTGGCAGGAGAAAGGGGGTAGTGGTCAGAAATTAAGCACATGGGCCCTCAAGTACCTGGGAAAAGGTTGGGGGATGGTCTCCATTTGAGGCCACAGAGGTCCTCAGGGCATAGCCAAGATTTTATTTGAGTCAAGGAGGTCGAGGGAGGCTTAAGGAGAGGTTGGGGACATAGGGAGCTGATGCGTGAAACAAGGCCAGAGGGCCCCTGAGAAGGTCTTTGAGGGAGATGAAGGGATGGGCATTTATGAGTGGTGTTGGAGTAAGAGGTTGAGTAAGGAGGGATGATACCCTGAGATGGTCCGAGGACTTCCGGTGGTGATGGACGGAAACAGGAGTTGGGGCAGGTGGGGATGAGCCCTGATGCTCTCTTGGAGGAGATTGGGAAGAAATTCTTAGCTCAGTGATGTGCGAGCTTCAGGTTAGTTGTCCCCACCCCTGACCTTGGAGAACTGGGCTGCTTTATTGCCCAGTTGAGAAGATGGTTGTCAGTGAACTGAAATGATATTTGATTAAACAGTATTTATCTGTGGTTGTTAATTACTATTGGTACCTTTTTTCAACAAATATTTGTATAGCACCAGCTATTTGCAAAGCACTGTGAGGCCCTGTCAGGAACACAAATACAAACACAAAATTTTTCTCTCTGCTTCTGAGTGGCTTCTAGTCTTATAAAAGAGAAATTCTGCTTAGAGGGAATCCATTGGTAAAAATCCATTCATATAATCTATTATGTCCCAAACCAGCAAAGCAAATTAATGCAAAATAGCCCATTTCTGAAAGAAAAGATAAACTTACTGCTTTCAAGGTCAGCATAGAAAAACCGGTCCCATCAATTTTAGTTTTAAAGGTGATGGAATTATGGCTTTATCCATAGCTTTATACACTTCAACTTCTTTCCCACCAACTTCTTCTCCTAGTTAGAAAATTAAAAAAAAAGAAAGAAAGAAAGAAAGAGAGAAAGGTGTAAATCAAAAGCAAAAGAAAAAAGTTAAATACTTGCCTCGATTTGGTGAGAATGTAAAGTAAATCAAGTGGCAATTTAATTCTCAATGAACGTGTGACAACCATGGAGTTAAATATTAGATTTAAATATGGCAGCTAATTCTCTGCAAGAATTACATTTGTCTCTTTATATGGGCACTCTACCTAATGAACACATTTCTCTTCTCTTAAGTTCAGCCGTTGCTACTGGAGCATGAGAAATTAATATACATTCTTATATTCATTAATATTGTTGCTCATAAAAGACCTTTTGATTTTTTTTTTTTAATCACCCTGTGTTCCCAGAGGGCCATGGAAGCTGTCATAGCTCCAAACCACACGAATTATCAGGGGAAAAATCCTATTAAAGCAAAACCTTAATCACCGCTTGCATTTTATATGAAATTGTATCTAAAAAGAAACTGTAGAGCAGATCCATCAACATAGAATGAATAAATAAGTGGTGGTATAGTCCTTTCAGAGAATATTATAAAGTAGTAAGAGCAAAGGAATTACTACTACACACACACTGTAACTCAATGCAACTCAATCTCAAGGATATTGTTGAGTGAAAAATGCAAGACATGGAAGAACACACATTGTATGTTTCCACTTATGTAGCAAAGTCAAACAATATCTCATTAGGGATATATCATTAGTAGCAAACCTATAGAGGAAATGATTAACACAAAATTCAGGCTAGTAATTACCCCCGGAAGAGAGTGGGGAAGTGGATACCATCAAGGAAGAATAAGGTGTCATAGTGGTGTTTTCACTGTACTAATGATGGTCTATTCTTGAATGGGATGGGAGGTTTACTTTATTTAAACTACAGAAATATGCTTTGTATTTCCTTTTGTTTTCACAATGCAGTTCACATTCAAGAAAAAAAACTTTTAAAGAAAGATCATCAAATTTAACCACAGTAATAAATCTTCCACGGGCTCAGCACCTGAGGCATTGCACATGATTATAGGAGATAGATGGTGTTGCTCTTAGCCTCGGGGAGTTTACAGATGTGCAATGATTGGGAGATAAGCCAGAATTCAACTAAGCATAAATCATGACACACTATGAATTCAGAAAAGGAGGACTTTGGTGGCCAAAGTTGTCTTGGAAACCCTCTCAGGAAGTGAGAATTTGAACTGGCCTTTGAAGGGTGGAAGAGTATATTTACTTTTTATTGTTTATATATTTCTATTTCTCTTGCCATGTGTGACACGATTTGCTATGGAAAAGAAACTTTGTGCATGTACTCTGGATTCAGATAGACCTGAATTCAAATTTCAACTCCTCCGTTCCCACACTGAGAATCACTGAAATTTCTGCAGGCTCAGTTTCCCCACTTACAAAATATGGAGAGGGATGCTTCCCAGGGCTGTGGGAGTAAAATGAGAGAATACTGTTAGCTACACATTCCAAGTTCCAGAGGGCTTCTCAATCTCTTTTTAATACTGCCATTCAGGGATGAGGCATCCAGAAAAGAATGGCGGGCAATGACCTTGTGGAACCCTGTGCTGAGGGCGGGAGCATTTGACGGTCAAGGTGAAGAGGCGCAAGCTCCCACTGCAGCTCTGTCCTCCACAGAGTCTCCTTTTGGGCTTCCCACTGGCTCTGTCCTTCTGAGCAATGCTTCGTTCTGCTCCCCCCCCCTTGTAGCTGATGGGCTTCCAGAGAGCCTTGGCTGCCTCCTGCCTTGTTCCTCAGGAAGAAGTACAGATGAGTTGATGTGGACCAGCTCCACTCTAGACTAGAGGGGGAAGTATTCTCTCTTCCTGCCATGCAGCTATTCTTGTCTCTTCTTGGCTTTGGAGAGCCAAGACTAGGGTATGATCTTAGAGAGGGTTGGGGAAGCCAGCCGTAGCATGGTCTAAACATTTCTGGAACGAGAAGTGAGTCTCAACCATGGTCTAGCCCTGCTCACCAGGAGGACAAAGCTTTAACTAGCCATGAGCCTCACTCCTCTGAGCCTCCCTCCTCTAGAAGTCTGAGGCATCTTAACAAAGAAATAGGGATTCCTGGCTCTCTCCCTGCCTTTCCCCACGAGACACATGACAAACTAGTATATGCAAAGCGTCTGGCTTGTGAGAGGCCTGCCGTTAATGTCCCATCCTTTCTCATTTCTCCCCTCTCCTAATTTGGAAAGTTCATTAATGACATTCTGTAGCCAACGGGGAGGTCACTCTTTCAGTTCTAGTGAAAATAATAATTGAGCTCTGGAGAGCACGCTGGTGCAACCTCCTTCCAGCCACTTGGGGTGGACAGTGAGGACGGATACTGAGCCTCTCCTTTGGTTTGCTGGTGCAGAGGGGAGAAGCTCAGGAGGCGGGCCCCTGACTCCCACCCTCTGCCTTCACCTCCGCGTGCCTCGATTCCAATTTCCATTCTGTCTTTGTTTTACAGTTGTTCAGCACATCAAGAGACATAACATTGTTCTGAAAAGGGAGCTAGGCGAAGGAGCCTTTGGAAAAGTTTTCCTAGCTGAATGCTATAACCTCTGTCCTGAGCAGGACAAGATCTTGGTGGCAGTGAAGGTAAGAGAACACTCCAGAATGTCTCATTATCCGTGGTCACACTCACATGTGGAAGTACGTTATCTCATGTTATATTCAGCCAGTTCAGGAGCAAATTATGTCTGCTCTGGTGGATGCGTTCAAATTTCCTGCAACTAAGTGGACGGTGGGAAGGGTGTTTTGGGCACATCTAACTGTCGGAGCTTCTTCTCAGGGGCGACCTACCAGTCCATAGGCTGTAAATAGCTCTGGGCTACACTTCCAAGTCAATGCTAACTAAATACTGGATGGAGGTCAGTAGGGTCAAACAGAATTCCTCCAGCCAAGTCTTGGAGACTCAATCTGTGTCCTTGGATGGCTCGGTGCTTGTACCAAGCTCAGGTGCAGCTTGTCCTCAGCAGAGGCTCTGGGAGGGAGACTGGAGTGCGCTTTCCCTCTCAGTTCTCTGTTCTGCTGACATCTTCTGTTACACCTGTCCCTGTCCCTCCCAAATGTTCCCAGAGCCCCAGGATTGAATACAGTATGGGCATGATTCCATTCTGGGGTGGATGGTATCTCTTGTAGATTCCACCACCCTAGGAGACACAAGGTTTTACTGAAATAAAAGAGGCTGAAAGTCCCTACTTCCCACCACTTCCTCCCAAAAGTCAAAAAGGAGACCTGGTCTTGAGTAAGATAAATGTTACTGGAGGGGATGAAATTTCCACTGAGCTCTCTAAAACATAAGAATTAACAAAAATAGCACAAAAGACTTCAGCTGATCTTTTACATATGCATTGTCAAAACTAAAAAAAAAGAAAACCCAACTCACCAAGGTATTGAATAATATATGTAAAAGACTTAAAAGAGGCATATATTTATAAAATGAATTAAGTGGCAAAGGAATATGGGCTTGGCTAGTATAATAAAATGTAGCTTCTTGGCTTCACGGAGGATGATTGGGTTTTGTTTGTTTCTGCCAAACACAGGATGTTTATAGAGTGGTGTTTGTTTACTAGTTACAACCAGGACAACCTTTCATGTTTAAAAATCAAATGTCTATTCCATTACTGCTGTACTTAGCATCGAAATACTTTAGTATATACATAATAGGTATTTGAGGAGAGAGAAAATTCTTCTGGAACTTACCCATCCTGCGGATTAAACACAGTTTCTGTTAAAATTCATCTAAATGAAGAAACAGTGCATTTGCTTTCCTGATACCATCTAGAGTAACCAAAACTGAGTGGCACGGAGGCTCTTAGACTCTCACCAAAGGTTTCTAAAAGCTGCACTTTGGAGCGAATAAAGGACAGAACTTTCTAGGGAGGGTAAATGTAATATCAATAAACATCATCTCACTAAGCTAGGCAAATGGAGGGGGAGAGGGAGCCAGAGGAGAGGAGACAGGAAGGTGAAGCTGGAAAGATGGGAGGTCAAGTGGGGTAAAAGGTGTAAAATAAGAATCCTTCCGTGACTCGGGGGGGGGGGGGGGGGGGGGGTTCCTGGTTGTGACTGCTTCCTCTTTTCTTTCATTTACCCAAAAAGTTTGTTATTTTTTAAAGCACAAAATGTTCAGAACATTTGGCAGTGTTCTATCTGCAGTCTTCGCTTTCCTCTGCAGCTTTTCCCCGCACTTTGGGTAAATGGGACCAAAAGGTGCCTCTATTTTTGTAGATTCGTAGACTGATAAAATATGAGAGATGGAAGAAGCTTAGGGAAGATCTGATCCTAATCTAGCCAAGAGTTATACCCAAGGACACTGAAGACCATGGATTCATGTTCTGGGTTCATGTTTCCTCCCACTGATATATGGAGGCCACCCAGGGAGCTAAGTCAGGCCTTCAGACTCTGAATTCAGATTCTTGGGGGTCAGAAGGTGAGCATCTTTGAATGTGAGAAAATTCTGGGAGATTAGGGAATCCTAGATGACAGTGTAGGAGTAGCTGAGGGACCTCAGCCAGATATGGAGAGGGAATCACCAAATTTCCTAGTGGGGAGAGCCTTTCATTTTAGTGTCGTTCTGTATTCTCTGCCTGCTTCGCTGTACTTCTCTGAATGCCCTTGAAAACAGGGTGTTCCCCGGCTAAATCCATGCACCCTCAACTCCTGCATTCATTTCCTTCCCAACACATGCTAAGACAGGGCTTCAGGGCCTGGGCTGGTCATGATGAAGGATCAGCCAGCATCAGCTGGGTGTGGACAATTGCCCTGCCCACAGCCTGCTTCCATTTAGGCACATCTCCCACTGCTATTATCAGTGAGGATTCTCCCTGGTTTGAATCCAGTCCCAGTCCTAATCCCACCTCTGACCTAGACACAGGACCTGGTCCTCATAAACCTCCTGCCAAAGAAGTTGGCGAATTCATGACCTATGGTGAGTGCTTGTGAATCAACACTGCTAAAAACAAACCAACAAAAAAACAACCAAACCAACACAAACTTAATTTTCCCCTTTATCAACTCCTGACTCCCTCTCTGCTAGTTCCTTCTTATTGAAATTCAAATGAAACTGTTATTTCAAGTTGAGAGGATGAAACACCTGCCGCTCAAAAATTCATTCCAACTTCAAGGTCGCACACCTAAGACGTCTCATCTCCACAACCTTGTGTGCAAAGTCTTGTTGCAATCAGAGGCTATGTTTGCCTGAATGACTACTAGCTTCAGAGAGGATGCCCATTTTCACTTTCTGGGATCCAGAGGCTGCAGCCACCCAAGGCACGAGTGAGACCTTCCCCAGCTCCAGGATGAATGGATCTGAATAACACGCGGACCCCTTACAGAGCTGCTCTCACCAGCCTGCCCTGCTCACTTTTCGGGCTGTGGGCTTGGCAACTGGAAGTGTATTCAAACACTATCCCCTGAGCCTGGGAGGAAAATTTCTATGGTTCAGTCCTAACCACAGCAAAGCGATTTTTTAAGGAATGAGACAAATGGAATGCAGCTTCCGGGGCCCCACCCAGCCTGTCACCTCTGAGGAGTTGCCGCCAGAGATGCTCCTCTTCCATTGGAGGCACCCAGGGATGTTTGACAGGCTTTCTGCCCGTTGCCTAGCAACCTCTGCAGCATTGATTATGCATCTAAGAAATAGCAGCTATTGTCCTCTTTCCTTCTCTAGAAGGAGCTGACTGGTTTGAAATCCAAGGCTTTGCATTTAGACTGACAGATGTCAGTTTCCTGTAAATTCTGGCATCACCTGCCCCAAATGATTTAAGAACTTGAGGGATCTGCAGGAGCCGGTCTAAGACGGAAGTGATCCTAAAACACTCAAGAACCCACGAGGGCTGAGCACGCCTCTCCCGTTAGAGGATCTGCTTGTTTGGAGCCAACCAGATTGACCTTTTCTTTATATTTTTTGGATGACCTTTGTTTTTTAGTGAAATGGACGCGACATCTCTTTTTTTCCCTTTACACTGAATTACAATTGAAGAACCCATAAAGAGGATGAGGAGCAGAGGAACCCATCTTTGATCAGAATGAGTTACTTTACCTTTAAGTAACTCAATTGCCAAGGAAATGCTTCATGGTAGTTTCCCTGCATTAGCTGTGGGTTAGCTATTTTTGGCTCTATCCAACCTGCATTTCAATAGCTATGGTGCCTACAACATTTTCTTGTACTATGAATGCACGCTGATTTTTGTTTTTTAAATAAAGTGCACTTCGTAGGATTCATGGCCTCTTTTCTCCCTCTCCACTAACTCAGGTGTATTTCTAGAAACATAAAATGCTGCATACAAGACAGACTTTAGAAATCATACAGAACCCAAGCCTCATGTTTTATAGATGAGAAATCCGAGACCCAGGGAAGTTGAGTGACTTCCTCGAGGTGTAAGTTAAAGCGAGTGAGAGGCACTGCACAGGAACATTTGAGACTGGGAATGGTGAGATCTGACTTCAGCAGGCACTTCCTTCCGGATTTTTGCATTTCATGATTCTGAATATCTTCTTGTTAACAGGGGGAATAATGATGATTTTCTTCACCAAGGGTTTTGGCAAAGTTGACTGATAAGCCCTCTGGCACATTACCATTCTGCAGCCCCTAAGTAGCATTCAACATGTTTTGCCATTCCTACGTCTGGAGAGCCCTACCTCAGCCCCTCGGTCCACACAGCTGCCATTAATCCATCCGCTCTCCGTCCAAGTTGCTCATCTTTGGGGAGACCTCCCCTTGCCTGATCTGCCAGCTGGATCAGACCTCCCTATTATATCTATTAAGGCATCTGTACTTGTCCTTTATAGCTTTTGTCAAGGTTGTTAATTCTATATGTATCTGTCGGCTTATGTCATCAACGGCATGTGTGTATCTCCTCCGTTAGAGTGGCATATCCTTGAGGGTGGAATCCATGCTTTTTAGCACATTGTCTAATATCTAGTAGCATGGAATAAATGCTTGTTGAATGAATGAAGGGACGGACAGATGGACAGATAAACTATAGAAAAAAGTAGCCTTTGAAATAGTGAGGAGTCGCAGTTGGCATTTCTAGGTAAGGAAATGGTCTGATGAGCTACTGATAGTCATAGAATTTTATAGCTGAGAGGAACTGTAACGATGATATATATATAGAATAATGTAATCTAATGAGAAATCATTTTAGAAATGATTAAACCACCATGCAGATATATAGAGCTATTAACTGATGTTCTTTAGCTTAACTCCCACATTTTGCCAGTGAGGAAATGGGAACGCGGAGAAGACGAATGACCCATCCAAGATCACGTAGCTTGAACGAGGGCACTTAATGTCAGATCTAGGACTAAAACTCAGACCTCCCCATAAGTCTGATGCTCATCATGCACCACACTTTTTACTTATTGAATTTTGCACATGCCCTAGTAGACCCAAGTGAAGAAATTCAACACAATGCCACTTACCAAGTAATGCAAAGGTATGTGTTAGTTGGGCTCATTTGTGTGTAAGGATGAGAGACACTTTTGTGTTTTTCTGAGTAGAAATGCAATTCAAGGAAATAGGTGGAAATAAAGAAACCTGGAGTGAATATAAGCAAAACATCATAACCAGCTTTGATAAGAAAAATTATAGAATACTTATGAGAAACCTAACTCAATCTGGTTTAAGCAGAAAAGGAAATTTATTTGCTGAAGCTACTGGAAAACCTTGCTATTGCTGTCCTAGTTTCAGGTACTGCTGGCCAAGGAAATCAATTCTCCCTGTATGTATCTCTTGGCTCTGCTTTCCTCTATATCAACTGTATTCCCAGACAGGTTATCCCCTTTCCACTGTGGGAAAGACTTGGCAGCAATGGTTCTGGGCTTAGATCCTGCCATCCTAGCAACCCAAAAGAGAGCTCCTGTTCCCCAACAATTACACTGATGTCCAAGGGCCAACTCCTACTGGCTTGTTTTGAGTTGGGTCACCAGGTCCTCTGACTCTCTGGATAATAATCTGAATATCCAGACTTGAGTCACATACATACCCCTGGAAATGGAAGATGGGGTCAGCTCTGTACAACACACAGAGACTGAATGTGGGGAACCATGGTTTCCCAAAAGAATATTAGAGATTCCATCCCTGAAAGAAGCGGTGAGGAGCTGAGAAGAAAAAAATAGAAGATGACCAACTCAAATAGGAACTGCGGGGCAGAAAGGCCTCACTGTGACTGAAACACCTGGGGTCTAAAAGCTCACTCTGGATCTGAGGTAGCCCTTAGGACTGTGCCTTCTTCATCCTCTCAGCAGGAGATATCAGGGATTGCCCTCTAGGCTTCCCTGCTGATGGAGTCCAGGTATCTCTTGCCTTTCTGCTGCTTCCTAACACCTGACTCCTGCTTCCAGGCCAGTTGCTGCTCACACAGTCTCTGTTCCTCCATACAGACTGCTCAAGAAGGAAAAGACCATGTGTTCAGTGATTCCACTCTGTCTTCACCAGGTCACCTACCTGTGGCCCAACCATCCAAGGTCGTCACATGGGACAGATGAGGCCCTTTGTTGGGGAAGAAGCGACTAGAGCCAGTTGTCTCAGAACATGGATAGGGCAGAATAAGGGTTCAAAAAGGAAAACTCATTCTCTCCCGTTCTGGAACAGTGAAACAATCCATAGACGAGAAAGGGCATCGAGAGTTCATCAATTCAAGTGCTCTACCCAGGCACAAATTTCTCCAGGACAGGTGGCTCTTTTCTTTTTTTCTTTCATTTTGGGGTTTTTTGTTTTTATTTTTTTATGGTAGTCACCCTATCAGTCCTCACATCTTGATTAATCATGAAGTTTCCCTCCCATTCCTCCCTCTTCCTGTGCTCCCTCCACACTTCTCCATGGATACTGGCACGTGAAATCCTTGTTCCAACAAAATGGAAAAGGAAGATGACAAGATGAGTATATTAAAGAGAACATTCATTAGCTCTGCCCCAAAAAAGGAGTTTGTATACCTTACCAGCAGACAATGTTACGGAAAGTGCTATCCACTCCCATCTTTATAAGTCTCTAGGAATAGAAATTATAGAAATTTTAATAGTGGCTTATTAAAAGCCTTCATTGTCTTTATGATCCAGACATTATTTAGCAGATTTCTATTGTACTTTAGTGTAAGCCCATTTTTCCCTGGTGGCGTGCATGTGTGTGTGTGTGTGTGTGTGTGTGTGTGTACATGCACACTCACATACACTATGGGACGGAGAGTGACATCTTCCTGGTGAGAACCCCCTCCTGTACTTGAGTCAGGTAGACTCCAGTTACTACGTTGCTCCATCCATGTCCCCTTTCCAGGAACTTCAACTTGTAACCTTTGACGGGAGATCTGGTTTTTGTCCTGTTAAGTTGTCTTGTTAACCCTATTTTCTGGCTCATCTCCAATTTATTCCCATCTTCTCAGAAATGCTAAACCCAAAACAGTGCATTTCACTGGAATGAGGACTCCTCTGGTATTGAACACAGCTGGAGGCTTCACTTCACACTTCTATATCTCTGGAACCTGGGCCTTGCAGTAGCTGTGCTACTTTTTAATTGACTTTAGCATGATAAGCCATCTCCCGATTGAGTTCCGATCTACCATGATCCATCAGCAACTTTAGTGAAATCGGCTCTGATTTTTAATTGTATTTAAAGCCGGTAAATATATTGCAGCTGCCCTTACTGGAGGACTTCTGATTCATTCCTTTGAGTCAATATCACTCGTATATGACTGTTGCTATGAATTAGTTTCATGTCTTCCAAAGACTTAGCATTTGTAATATGCAGCTTGATGTAATATGCACACATAAGCTGTCAATTTCACCACCCAAATTAGTGCAAGCATTTCAAAGCATGTGAATTAGGACTTGGCCTTGTGTTTCCCATTGGATGGTCGACTCGTTAGATTCTGAACTGTAAGAGTTAGCGTGGCTGTGAAAATAAAGATAGCAGCAATCAACACCCTGGCTATGAATCTTGTATTTGAAGCTGTCACTTGGTACATAATTAAAGTCCTCACAAAGGCCAGTTACATATGATCGAGTTGATACACACAGAGTGTTGCTTTCTAGTACGCAGTGAGCACTGAGTGTGATCAATTTCATTTTCATATCATCACTTCATTAGTTTTTACATTTGTCAGGATGTAGGGGAGCCACCTAATGTGCCCTCCTTAGTTTTTAAGATCTTCTATCAAACTCTTCCTATCTCTGAATGTATTACAACATAGTCTTCCAAAGTTCACTTTTATAAGAATTTGATAAAAGCTTCCTCTACCATTCTTTAGAAGAGACCCTATAAGTTAGAAGAATCTCATAGCATTGGGACTACAGCTTACTCTAAATACCTGGCTAATCATTGCCCGTGAAAACCTTACAAGAAGGGTATCTGCCTTAATTCTATTTCAGTCTAGTATTGTTTTCCAGCAGTCCGAAAAGACATGTTGACCCATTGATAGCCTATTGATATGGCTTTTATAGAACAGTATTGTCCAACAGAAGTATAATATGAGCCACAAATGCAAGCCACATTTGTATTTTTAAATTTCCTAGTACGTACATTTAAAAAGTAAAAAGAAACAGATGAAGCTAACTGTATTCATATATTTTATTTAACTCGACATATCTAAAATATCATTTTAACATATTGTTGATATAAAAATATTAATGAGATATTTTATTCGCTGAAAGTTTCCAAAATCTGGTGTGTATTTTACACCTACAGCACATCTCAGTTTGGATTAGCCATATTTCAAATGACCACCATCCACTTGTGGCTGTTGGCTACCATATTGAACAGTGCAGGTCTAAGAGATATCAGAAGAGTCAACAGTCTCCATTAGCGACAGATCTTGACCCAATGAACCTGACCCAGAAGAACTTAGGCACATTGACAGACATTCTCGTGCATCTTAGTTGTTTCCTATGGGGGTTTACTCACTGCCCTCCCATGGCGGTGGGCATTGGGCACGATGAGGGCTCACCATAATGATCTGTTCTTTTCTTATCCTTCACCTTACCTTTTTTTCTACCTTGTTAAAAATTATAGGAGAAGAATATAAGACCTGTTTAAAAAAAGGACACAATCTCTCTTTTACCTTGTGTCTCCTAAACCACCTGTACTTTGAAATGCACGATCATTTGTCGTATCCTACAGCATCCATTCACACGGATGATTTCAAATAAGCTCTCTTGCCTCTCCTACCAGCTTCCTGTTAGTTAGCCTTAATATTTCGTGGAAGCATTTGAAAGGAATGTTAATTTTCCTTTGGTTTTTTTTTTTTTTCCTGACTTCTATTTTGCCTTCACTAGTTTCTCAGTTCTGTGCTGAAGTTTATTGCATGCTGCTCAATTCTCCCAACTCTGAATCAGTGTGTGCTCAAGGCAGTAACTCGCTGTAGCTCTGGATGAGACCTCTCCCTTGAGAATGTCTTCAGAAAAGGATGGTAGCTTTGAAGTGTCAGGAAATTCACCAGGAATAAGAAGAAACAAAACTACAAAGCAGACACCAGGAGTAAGAAAATAGCAATGCTCAATGATGGGGCAAATATGCCTGTCAAAGTGGTGGCGATTGTCAGTGAGGGAAGCTGCCACCTCATGTCCATTGCCAAGGACTTGGGGAACCAGCCAAGCCTTCCTTAATTGAGAAAAATGACAATCAGCCATGGTACAAAAACAGAGATGATTTTTATAAATAGGGTTGATAGCAGGATTTTTCCAGCTTCTGATTGCTGTCTGGCTATGGTTCCACCCTTAGAAAAATTCTGTCCTTCGAGTGCCAAATTCAGAAGATGATTTTGCCCAACTTGTTACTGCCATATTTTCTGAATCTCTTAAAATAGAGTTGAATCATAATTTAGAAAAAGGACCCAACATGCAAAAATGGATGGGCACATAGGATGGAGCTAGGTTTGTGGGATGCTCTTGCCCCATGAATAGTAAAATCTTTCTTAAATCTAAAAATTTTACTGAAGCACAGCTTCTGACATTACACTAAGAACAGTCTCTTCCTGCAGTAGATTGCTTTGGGGAAATGGAAATGTTAGATGCTCGTTAGCTCTTTTAGTTTGGTTCGTGCCCCTCCCCCGAAAATCCTGTCTTCTCTCCCATCCTACCCCTCTACCCCACTGCCTGACTCTCTCTCTCTCACACACACACACACACACACACACACACACACACACTAGCACTCTTGAATCAACACTATAAAGCTAAACTTAAGAAAAGAGGTTACATGCAGAATTTGTTCACACCTTGTGATGATAATGGCCTAAAAGGGTCAGGAGCCTTCTCTAGCTCACTGTTAAAGACAGGCCGAGGCCCCAGCAATAAGCTGTCCCAGTGATGCAGGGCAGCCTCTGAGTACGGAGTCTTGATCTCTGAGAAGACACCGCAGGCTTCAAAGGGCTTTCGGCAGGGGGAATGCGGACAGCCTCCGGGGCCCACAGTTCCCATGGTGGGGGGCCATCTCTGTGCCTTATCCATGCAGCTTTTGGCTTCCTGGATCCTCGTGCAGGCAAAGCGAATGCAGGCCTGGTTGTGGTTTTGATTTCAAATATCACTCTCTACCAGGACCTGGGACACATCTCAGCTTACACGGAGGACCTCACTCATTCCTCCTGGTGACCCTGTGAAGTAGATGATATCATTACCCTCACTCCACAGAGGAGAAAATCAGAGTTCAGAGAGGTCCAGAGCAGAGTCAGAATTTGAACCCAGATTTTTTTAAAATTCTAAGCTAGAATGCCTTCTTTTTGAGTACCACCATTGTGAGGACCAGTCTTTTGACCAGAAGGAGAGCACAAACTTTTGTGGCTAGCCCTCCAGGAGACAGTGAATTGGGAAGTCTCCTCTTCATCCTTACATCCTCCTGCCTGCTTTCTTTGCCTGTACTTGGACCCGTGTGCCACCTTTCCAGATGAACGCTCACTTTTCATTCCTTTCCAGTGCTCTTTTATCTCTAGTTTACACAGACCTTGTGGGTCAAGGGTTCTTTTATTTGCCCAACATTGGATTCTGCTGTCAGAGGAAGTAGTGGAGACAAGACACATACCCAAAACCAGAATGCAAGTCCAAGGGTGAAAGATGTTCCCATGTATGTATTTTGCACCAGCCGATGACAACGTCCATCTCCTCCGTGTCTATCTGCTCGCCCTAACTGTGATTTTTTCCTACTTAGAAATTCAACAAAACAGTCGTTGGATTAAAAACCAACCTAAACAAGTCATCAAGATAAGCACTTCACACCTCCCTATGCAACAGGGATGAAGGGGCTGAGTTTGGGTGGGTATAAACTCTGTTTCTGGTGGTTCCAGGGAGCAGAGCCCCAGACTCCAGGCTCTCAGCCACTGTTCATTTTGTTATTAAATGAAGAAATGTGTGGTTTCCATGGTAACAACCCTACCAAAGTTTTATAGCCTCTCTCAGTACTTGCTGGACCAAATCTCACTTTTCAAAGCAGGTGCTCTTAAGGGACCCTTCTCAGAAAACCACATGCTAACATGAAAATGGGGAACCCCACCACCAGACCCTTTTTTCGATTGGTATCTCCAGAATTTGGCATAAGAAACAACTGCCTCTAGCCTAAAGAAAACTCTAGGTATAATTTCTGTATCATTGGGTCAGGTCATCACTGGAGAGAAAGCTTCAAATCCGGCTAAAGGCAGTTCGTGAAAATGCTAGATTGTAGCAGAAAACACTTTGCGACCTTGTTGTTGCCTCTGTCATCTTAATGTTTCCTTGTCACTGAGGTGAGGCAGGCCCTGCATATTCATCCGTGCCCTCCTGTGTGGAGCGCGGCCTTGGGCATGCTAAGTTACATATTGCAAGCTCATCATGCGGCAGACTTGATGATGAGCCTCTTGCCCCCTTTGGGAATGAAGGACTTGCTCCCTCGCTTGCTGGGAAGGCTGCAACAGTCTCAGCTGCCAGTAACCTATGGGGGCTCAGGAAGTCCACGCAAGGTCACAATCCCCTTCTGGGGTGGCCTCCATCCAGTGGCGGGCTGGTGTGAAGCTCCAAAGGCCCAGCCCCCTTGGCTCGACTCAGGACAGCTCCGAAGGTTCATCCTGGAGGGCCAGACGAGGCTCAGCTTCAGAAGCTCAGCTTCTCCCTCTGCCCAGTCCCTCCCAGCAGGTGTTAATACCTAATAAATGTCTTGGCTGCTAATTTCCACGCCAGGGTCTTTTCCTCGGGAACTTGACTTGTGGCACATCCCAAGGTCTAGAAGCTGCCCGGGTCAGGAGCATCCCCCCAGGAGAGCAGAGTCAAGGCAGCGAGCTACAGCAGGACCACCAGGGGCCTGGAAGTGTTCTTTGATCCTGGACATGGTGTGTAGTCTCACGCTCAGTACACTTCTGATGCATGACTGTGCTTTCATTCTGCTCCAGTGTTCAATTTTTTGTGACTATGGATGTTCACATTTACCATCTAATACTGGTAAGGACTCACTGCAGTCTCCAGAGAAGGCGTTCACGTACACACATGCCACCTCTACCAGCAGGAGTCCTCTGGGTGTCCTTCTCCTTGTCCCTTAACTGTAGCTGCTGTCACTAATTACTACAAACTCAGGGGCTAACACAACACAAATGATCTCTCTCACAGTTCTCATGGTCAGACGCCCAAAATCAGTTTTACTAAGCAAAAGGGAAGATGTCAACGGGGCTGGCTCTTTCTGGAAGCTCCAGGGCAGAAAACGTTTCCTGGCCTTTTCCAGTTTTTGGAGGCCACCCACATTGCTTGGCTTGTGGCCCCTTCTTCTAAGCCAGCAGCGTGGCACCTGTGTCCTGTCTGACCTCTGCTTCTACCCTTACAGCTGCTCTCTCCTGATCCCCCTTCTCACCCAAGGGCCCTTGTGTGGAATGACTCAGAGCCCACTCGGACAATCCCTCTGCATCAAGACCCTTAACTTACTCATATCTGCAAAGTCCCTTTGGCCATGTATTCTGGGGATTGGCATGTGGACGCCCTTGTGGGGGCATTATTCAACCTGCGACCCTGGTGACCATGCCTGAGTGAGGATTCCAGGCAAAGAGAGGGACACGGGCAGAGACAGGGAGGCCTGGCCTGATGTCATGTGGGAAGCTGCAGAGCCTTGTTACGGTGAAAGCATAGGTTTCAAGAGAGACCCGTCAAGTGATCGAACCAGGGTGCCTGGGTGGCTAAGTCGGTTAAGCGTCTGCCTTCGGCTCAGGTCATGATCCCAGCGTCCTTGGGATCGAATCCCACATCGGGCTCCTTGTTCAGCAGGGGTCTACTTCTCCCTCTCACTCCCCTTCTGTGCTCTCTCTCTCTCTCTCAAATAAATAAATAAAATCTTTAAAAAAAAAAGTGATCAAACTGGACAGAGATGCAGGTGAGCTGGTTCAGTTAGGATGTGTGTTTTAAGCATGAATTAGAGTAATTATAAATGTTAGTTCTCTCCTTCTTTGCCCATAAATAAGCCCCTGAGGCCAGGATTCGGGTCACTGTCTTCCTGATGCCAGCACAGCTCTAGCTCTGTGACTGGCACAGGGCAGGAGCTCAGCATAGGTGTGTGGCATCACGGAATGTCACCTTTGCCCTATGACACCGTGGTGGCGGAGCGCTCTGAGAAGAGAGCTAAGGGCCCCAGAGCCTGGCCGGCATGACCCTGGGCATTGTCATCTTGGCAACGTGATGGGCTGGCTTGGCACTGACTGGACAGGGGCATCTGCTGAGCCGGCAGCTTGCGTGGGCCCAGGGGGGAGAAGGCTTTCAAACGTGTTACATAATAAAACTGGCAAAATGATCACTGTTGAGGCTGGAAGATGGGTACATGAGGGTTCGTTATGCTCTTCTCTCGACTGACTATTTCCATGATATGAGGTTTTTTTTAAAGTTATGTGAGCAGAAGTGAGCGGCACGTGGCATCCCTGAAAGTGGAACAGGTACCACAACAGAAGAGAAGTCTGTGGTAATAATTGGGTGATAACAGGGGTAAAAAGGATGAAGACTCTAAAAAGCTCACGTCTGTTACTTATGAAGAAACACGTGTACCGAGCGTTTCATCAGCTGCAAAGCTTTCCATACCCATGAGGGACGACTGCTCCTCAGTGTTTAACACAGACAGTATTTCCTCGGGAATGAAGCCATTTCCCAGTCTTTTGTATAATGAATGAGATGAATTTCTTCACATGTAGGAACCGCAGGGCCCTCTGGAGTCATTCCTTCTCCACACAACCTTCCCTTAGATGTTCTCAGTTTGAAGTGTGTTGCTTCTCTCCCTTGTCTGCCCCTCGTCCCCAGACGCTGAAGGACGCCAGCGACAACGCCCGCAAGGACTTCCACCGTGAGGCGGAGCTGCTGACCAACCTCCAGCACGAGCACATTGTCAAGTTCTATGGTGTCTGCGTGGAGGGCGACCCACTCATCATGGTCTTCGAGTACATGAAGCACGGGGACCTCAACAAGTTCCTCAGGTAGGGCGCGGGGTGTGGCGTGGGAGGGAGCTGGAGGAGGGAGCGGGCCTCCATGTTCAGACAGGCCTGAGGGTGAGGACAGGGAGCCCCGGGGAAGGGCCAGGGGTCCCCTGGAACGTTCTCGGGTGACAACACCAACACGTTCTACAGAAAAAGAAACGGAGGACACTGAAGAAATGAGGGACGGGAGAAATGAACTGAGCCGTGGACTCTTTGGGGAAGGGAACCAAGCGATGCTTTTATTTGCCTTGAGCAGAGGTACAAATGGAAGTCGCCCATGTAAGAGCATGAATGGAAAGAGTAAGCAGTCCCAGTAGTGTGGGCTGGGAGACTGGATTCTCCTTCCTCGTCTGCATCAGTGGCCATGTCCGCCTGGGTAGGTCTCCAGCCCACTTTGTCCCAGGCACCCCAACTCCAGGTGGGCCTGAGCTGGACCCTCTTTCTGTCATCCCTGGCTCTAACACGCTGTGTTCTTTCAAACGTGGCTACCTCTCAGCTTTGAAAGGCCAGCAAGTGTGCGGCCTGTGGTGTCTTGGTAGGTAGTTTAACTGGGGAGAAACAGGAAAGATGTCAGCCTCGGTTTTCTTAACTGTAAAAGGGATATAATAGTACCCACATCAAGGACTAGTGTTGGGACGAGTGTGATAATAGATAATCAATAGATATTGTCCCCAGAGCCACATGGTTGAGGGATCCGCAACCCTGGGGATGTTATACCTCTTGTGTTACGGTGACATCTAGACCTCTCTGTCCTCCTCCAGCTACTGGGGGCCCTGGAAAGAGCTTTCCTCAGAAATGGGCACCAGGCAGCCCCTGGAAAATTCAGAAACCGTGCAGTTTAATAGTCCATCGCTGAGAGAACGGTGGCGGGGGACAGTGTACTGCTGTGCTTAGGGATGTCATCATGTGGCTTGTACCTTCCAGATCACTTGTACTAGGCTCATGAATACACGTGCAATTTAGTCGTCCTTCCCTGGGATGGGTCCCCCTTCTCAGCCTTGCTTATGATTGCATGGGGGGAGGGAATGCCAGGTGAGATTAGGAATATGTAGCCAACTCTTGGTGCTCAGAGTCAGTCATCCTGATGCGTTCCTCAGTGTCAGCAGTTTTTCTTGCTGGGGAGAGGGGATGATGATAGATTTTGTCTTTCAGATCTCATGTGAAAGGAGGAAAAGCAGCTACATTTGGTGGAGGTCTAGCTGCTCATAGAAGTATTTTTTCCTTGTTCCCGTGTTCTAGGCTACTTCTCTAATTAAAAATGGTGCTTTCCAAAAATATAGCACCAAAAATAATACACCAAACGTATTTACCTGGATGCAATTAAATGCTTCTGTGAGCTCACACTGTGTGTGTGTATGCATGTGAGTGCATGTGTAAGCATGTGTGTGTGTGTGTGTGTGTGTGTGTTTGTGTGTGTGTGTGTGTTAATTCTTTCACTTTTGGCTCAGCCAACCTCTCCCTAGCTTTCCTTCCTGCTTGCAGAAGGAGCAGACCCCTGATTCTCCCTGGGCGTCTTGCACAAGGCATGGAGCTATTAGAAATCTCTCCCACTTGATTTCAGAATCTGCTGAACTCTGGTAACAAGAGGTTTTCAATGCCAAGAAGCAGGTTCTCAGGCACAATAATGCAGTGTGAACTACAGTCCGTCCTCCCTTTCTGGAAGGGAACCCAGCCCCTCAATGCCATGACCATGTCCCGCGCCCCCCCCGCCCGTGTCATTGGCACTGCCCTATAAAGACAGATGTCTACAATTTCCTCTCATCCTTTTTATTCATCCAAAGCCATACACTTAACACTAACATGGCCAGGCCCTGTGCTAGGGTGGCTGGGAAATGAGGAGAAACATAGTTCTTGCTTGCAAAGAAATGCCAGTTTTTCCTTTGGAATCTCTCCAGAATTCCCTTACGACACGTTTGCAAGTAATAACAGCTAATATTATTGAGACTTCTAAGCATTTTAAATAGTTTAACTTGTATAAACTTAATAAACTATTATTACAAGTATTCCCATTTTATAGTCAAAGAAAGAGAACTGAGTCACAGAGCTGAGATTCAAACCCACAGCCCCTGGCTGCAAAACCCAGAGCCTTAAGCACTGCACTGCTTCCTCTTGAAGTAGCCGGTTAAAAAGATCAGAAGGAAAGTAGCATGCTGTGGAATTTGGAGCCAGACTGTGTGGCTAAGTGCTGACTGTAACCCACACTTGGAGAGAATAAGCTGAGGAAAGGTGTAGAGGCTCCCTCATTAGAAGCCCATTGAACCTTCCTGCTCTCCCAGCCAGGCTGCTAATCGTGCTTTTCCCCTTTTAAGGCATGTTCTCCCGGAAGAGGTAAAAATATGTTTTTATTTCCAAGAGCTGCAAGGTAACCTGGAGAATGAAGCAGAGGGCTTTTGTGTTGACTTTATTTATACTCCTCTTGAGAACTTGTTTAGAAGACTTGCCTGCCCTCTTTTTACAGCGGGATTTTCTGCTCAAAGGCTTCTCCCATTAAAAGGAGTCTTGTTCGAATACTCAAAAGCAAGCAGAGGAGACAGCTGGTTTAAAATGTGGGAGCCTGCCCTACACCACACCTGGTAGCGGAGAGTGCAGAAGGCACTGGAGGCCCACAGCCTTCTGGCGCCTTCACGCAGAGGTGGCCTGTGGCATTGGCCTCAAATGTCTCCTCTTCTCTGGAGTCTTTGCCATGGATAGATTCTTAGCAGGGTCTAGATTCCTGGGGCTGAAATAGGGTTCTGGCAAGTGAGCAACATGTTTCACTCTTTGATTTGAATCTATGAAGATTACATCCTGGCCTAGATTCTCTGGATATTTCAGGATTTCTCCTAGTTTATGTGTTCTTCTAGGTCTCTCTGCTGGTTTGAAGTCACAGTATGGGCTTTGTCTCCTGTGATAGGTGAAAACATTCCGCTTTTCATCTGCCCCCTCAGTGCTGGGAAAAACAACCTCAACCTTTGAGCAATCTTAAACTGGCTTTCCATGAAAGGCCACGAAGCTCCGCACAAGCACGGTATCAGTTACTACTCCCATCAATGTGCTTAGGAGGGTGCAGTGGGTACCCTCACTTTACAGAGGTGAACCGTGCTAGGACCGTCTTGTGCAAAACCAGGAAGTTCCTCCCCTGGAATGGTTCAACCCAGATATTTAGAGATACAAGGGACCTACATGATCACCCAGCCTAATAGCCCTTTGTCTGTTTGACTGATGGGGAAATTACAGACTGGACAAGTTAAAAGTCTTCCCTAGATCCTGGTGGTGGAAAACTCCCCTCCTCCTCATCTAGTGCTTGTTCTCTGAGAATACAAGAATGAAGGATTTGGAAATCCAGCAAAAGGGGGAATCACTGGGGGCTAGAGCCAGGAAGAAGGGGCATACGCCTGCAGTGGGAGACAGTCCAACCAAGGTGGGGCTGGCTGGTGTGGGGAGAGACAGAAGGAGCAGGGTGTTCTGGGACAACTCCAACCCTTTCGTTTTTCAAATACTCGTACAGCTCCACAACCCTCCAGGTGGGATCGTCCGCTTTAAAACCCATTTAAAATCTTCCATATTGATTTTGAGTGCTTCCAGCTGTCCTGAAGGAAATCTTCTCCCTTATTGGCCTCTGGAAGGAAACAGCACTTTGACCGCTCCGCCGAAGCGTCTGGAAGAGAGGGACCCTTTACTCTTTGCCCTGCAGCGCCCCTCAGGCCATCAGGGGCCAGTGACGCCAGTCTTGGCAGGATTCAAGAGCAGGGCCTGGTGGGGCTGAGGGCACATCCTGAGACTGGGACGCTCCCCTCCTTGAAGCATGTGCCAGTGTTGAGGTGCCTAAGTCATCACATGGCTGGGGAAAGGCCAAGTGCATAAGATAGAAAAAAAAGAAGATATAAAATACTATACTCCCCCCCCCCCGCCACCATAATGTAAAGAATAAAACCTGGCCCAGTAAAAGAATCGATGTATTGTGATTCCAGAACTCTCCATGTGGTGGCCAGGGCACAGGTGGGCAGGGGAGGGCTGGGCAAGAGATGGGATTTTTCACAGCGAATGAATGTCCAGGCTGAGGGTCCCTGGGATTCTGCTCAGGTGGGTTTGAGGGAGACCAGGGCAGCTTGGAAACCCTGCCCCATTGCAAAACTCTGGCCCTGGTGGGGGCACGCTGGAGACATTGGCCTGGGTGGGGGGTGCTCCAGCTGCAGCTTGTAGCTGGGAGGGGAGGGCTGGGGCTCCCACTGGGGCATGATGACCCACCACTCCAAGAGAGCCAAACTCTCCCCCCGTGTTTTGGTTTTGGTTTATTTTTATTTTTATTCATGTTTTTTGCTCCACTGCTTCTCAGGGTCAGGGGCTCTGGCCAGTACCTGGCCCCAGGCTAGCTCTGGGGCCCCTAAAACACAGAGCTCTGTGTGTGTGTGTGTGTGTGTGTGTGTGTGTGTGCTGAGGAGGGTACCATGCAGGCCCACATGGCCCTGAGAATTCTAGATTTCCTGGGAATTGAAGCTTTAGGGGTGCACCTGTGGGTGAAGCATCTCCTCCCACTCTTTAGCTAAGTCAGGCAGCCTTTGAGTCCCAGCTGCTGCTGGGAGACAGGGCCCTTGGAGGGAAGAGCTGGGGCTCCAGCAACACTTCCGTGTCCTCCACAGGGCCCATGGGCCTGACGCCGTGCTGATGGCCGAAGGCAATCCACCAACAGAGCTGACCCAGTCCCAGATGCTGCACATCGCCCAACAGATAGCCGCGGGCATGGTCTACCTGGCGTCCCAGCACTTCGTGCACCGAGATCTGGCCACCCGCAACTGCCTGGTCGGTGAGAACCTCCTGGTGAAAATCGGGGACTTTGGGATGTCCCGGGACGTGTACAGCACTGACTACTACAGGGTGAGTGGCTGTGCCCATCAGGGGTCCCCAGGGCCCTCTTTCCCTGGGAGCCCCTTGTATTCATTTGCTGGGGCCGCCATAACAAAATACTGTAGACTAAGGGGCTTACCTAATAGACTTTTATTTTCTCTGAAGGCTAAAAGTCCAAGGTCAGGGTGATGGCAGGGTTGCTTTCTCCAAAGGCATCTCTTCTTGGCTTGCAGACAACACCTTTCTCTGTGTGCTCACATGGTCTTGTTGCTGTGTGCACATCCCTGGTGTCTCTCTCTCTCTGTGTCTAAATTTCCTTGTCTTGTAAAGACACCAGCTAGATTGGATGAAGGCCCACCACAGCCTTGTTTTCATTTAGTCACCTCTTTAAAGACCCTATCTCCAAATACAGCTATAGTCTGAGATACTGGGGGTTAAGGCTTCCATGCACAAATTTGGGGGGAACACAATGCACCCCATAAACCCATCCTGCTCTTTCCATGGTTCTCCAGAGTGGTGTGTGATATCTCCAAGACAAAAGCCCTCAGTGTGATGGTTAAGCCAGGGGAGCCCAAGGGCTTGGGGGAATCCCTGGTTGGCACAAGGTTAAAGGGTTTTGAGGTTTATATTTGATTCTGTGAAATTATGCCTGGAGCCTTTATCTGAGGGTGTGGCTGAAGATGAACTTTTCACACAAATAATAACACCATAGACCTTAGAAGTTCCCACCCAGAGCCATCTTGGTTGAAAGTGGGTTGGCTGGTGGCCTTCTTTGTGAGATGTAAGAGGTTCTGTTCTGCCTCCTCCTGAATAGTCCCACCTCTGGCTGGCTAGGTTTCCACCACTAGAAACACTAAGGACTAGAGTTACAGAAACAAATCAAATCCCCTGATTACCTGGAACTGGTCCCCTGGGCAAGGTGGATTTGTTAACTGAGATCTTGGAACTTGGGTAGGAGAGGAAAAGGACATTTCTGGAAATCTTGAAGTCACGATATTGAAAGTGAAGGTTTGAAGTGGTATTCTACTACCTCAAACCCTCAATTTGGTTTTCCTGTGGTTTTGCTTGATTTTCAAGGGCAGAGGAAGAGAATAGGAAGGAAAAGGAATAAATGTGTTGTGTGTACATAGCCTAAGAAGGTAAAACATATAACTTGACTAGATTTCGTAAGGTAAGATTGGCAGAGACAATGCCTCTCCTCACTTTTGGTCTTCCCTTTATGATTTTTTTTTTTTTTTTGAGGAACTTTGTTTCCAATGCCCCTCTCTGCAGCCTTACTCACTTCTCATGCCCCTGCATTTTAGTCAAACCAACATCACTACAAGTAGTCTAAGAAAATAAATCCAGTGCTTTGCTGCATATTCTTCTGTAGATTGTTTTGTGGGATTTCTTCCTTTGTCACCTTGAGAAGCATTGTTCATAGTCTGTGGGACAAAAAAAAAGAGTGGAGACCAAATTGAAAAGGATTCTCTTGGGTGTGTCTATAGAAAACGTGAGTATGGTCTTAACTTCAAGTGTTCAAAATGGAGCTTTGAAGGACCTGTCCTGAGTCTAACGATGACTAGTCTATTCTGGATAGCTAAAATATGGTGGGAGCCTTTACCTACTGATGGAAGCATCTCCACTGTTAGCTCTGTTCCTTTGGTGGGAGGTGGGGGTGGGGATGTTTCCCTGTCTCAAGAGATGAAGAACCACATGAGTCCTTCCCTAAAGAAGAGCTTTGCTGATCTTGATGAGCACCAAAGGGAGAAACATGTGGCCCTAACAAGAGCTTCGTCTTTAGCAGTAAGTTAATAAAGGTCCTAGAATGTGTGGCACAAAATAGGTATTCAACAAAAGTTTTCAACTTTATCATGATCCAAATGGATAAAATCATTCTTCATTCCCAAAGCCACAACTGAGCCAGGTGGAGTCCAGTGTCATTTCTTATAATCTTTAGAAAAAATAAATCAGAGAAACAAGATAGAAATGCTCAACAGGAAGAAGATAAACAACCTGAATAAAAAATAGGCAAAATTTTTAAGTAGAGGTGTCGCCAAAGGGGATATACAAATGTTCACATGAAAAGATGCTCAACATCATTAGTCATTGGGGAAATGTAAATCAAAGCCCCATTGAGATAGCACTTCACACTCACTAGGATGCTGTAATAAAGATGGACAATAGCAAGTGTTAATGGGAATGTGGAGAAATCAGAGCCCTCGTACACTGCAGGTAGGGATGCAAAATGGGTGCAGCTGCTTTGGCAAATGGTTTGGCAGTTTCTCCAAATGTGTAACACAGACTCATCATATAACTCAGCGATTCCACTCCTAGGTATATTACCTAAAAGAACTGAAATCATACTTTCACACAAAAATGTGTACACGAATGTTCATAGCAGCATCATTCATAATAACTAAAAAGTGGGAACAACTTAAGTGTCCAACAACTGGTGAATGAATAAATGAGATGTGGTGATCATACAATGGGCTATTATTCACCAGTAAGAAGGAATGAAGTACTGACTCATGCTACAACACAGATGAGCCCTAATGCAACCATTATGGTAAATGAAGGAAGCCAGACTCAAAAGATCACATATGGGATTCCATTTATATGAAATGTCCAGAATAGGCAAATCCATGGAGACAGAAAGTAGATCAGTGGTTGCCAATGGCTGGGAGAATGGAGAATGAGGAGTGACTGCTGCTGGATATGGAGTTTCTTTTTAGGGTGGTGAGAATGTTCTAGAAGTGTACAGTGGTGGTGGTTATTTAGTATATTGATAAATGTGCTAAATACCACTGAAAGGTAAATATTATGGTATATAAATTGTATCTCATGTCTTTAAAAAAAGTCTAAAAAGCCTACAAGTCTATGGTATATGAATTATATCTCATGTCTAAAAAAAAAAGTCTAAAAAGGAAAATACTAGCTAAATAGTGGCCATTATTATGAACATAAGAAGTTAGTCTGGATTATTTAGACATTAAAAAAGTACTGTCATTTGTTATCTACTTTATTTTGTTACCATTTATTAAAAAGGAAATTCACCACTTAGGTGACATTTTCCCGAAGTTCTTTTTTCTGAATTGATTGGAGGAAATAATGTTTCCCAGTTTCTTTGTTAAATGTTCTTGGAACTATCCTCATCATTAGCAAATGTACTTCAGATGCCACATTTATGCAACCCCATCCCGCACCCCTCTCCCACCATGATCACTACTCAGTGGCAGCTGGGGGATCTGTATGTTCACTTGGCTATTTGTTGTTCCCACTAAGGATGAGGAAGAAGAACCAGCCTTACATTGGCCTCTGTTATAGGTGGGGATGGGCAGGAGGGGGTAGGAAAGTGGATGATGGATATTAAGACCAGACAATTTGATAGTAGCCTAGGAAAACAAATGATGATTCACCTTTTGGTTCCATGAAATTATTTATTATCCTAGAAGTCATTTGTAGTATATTTTTGCTTATTAAAAATATCCATAGCAAATCAATGGGCTCCATTCTGTTGGTTTTGTCCAATGGACAAGCAGAAGCTGTTGCCAATTCTGCACGTGAACTACAGCACCATCTTGCAGTGGCTGTTTCCCAGACCATTCTTGCTTTCCCATTAGTTATCGACCTGTTGGATCATCTCTAAGCTCTGCATTAGTCCCCTTCCCATCATGGTGTCTTTTCATCCTGTCTGTCACTGGAGCTGGGGAATGTGCCTACTTCAGAGCTTTGGTTTCTCATGTGCCAGCACCTTAAGTATGTTTTTCTTCATTATTCTCCTCCTATCCTCCCCAAAAGCCTGCGTCAAACCCCAGGCTGAGGAGCTGCTTGCTCTAGCTGGTGTGTGCTGTCATCACCAATGTTAAAAATCTCCCCCGCCACAGCAATGGGGGAGGATTTTTGTGTCAGCCAAGGCTCTCGAATCTGGAAGGATGGTGCTTGGTCCCAGAGTCAACTAGGTTGAGGAGTAACATGTCCCTTATCTTTAAGCAAGAGCAGGTTCCACTGGTAACCTGTGCCTTCTGCTCATGATGCTTTAGGAACAGCCCTGTGGGGTGGCCACAGCTCGGGGCAGTCCGTGGTGGGAGGGGCATGTAGCAGCTGTTCCTCCATCATGGGGGAGCAGGCAGCACCAGAAAATGGCTGCCTTACGGCTTCCACCCTGTTGCAGCTGAACTAATTATATCCTCCCATTGAAGGGAGAAATCGGAACAGTACATTTGCATTGAAACTAGGCTGATATGGTGGGTTCAAAATTACTCTAGCATTTATGTCCTCTGAATTGTTTTAATTAGCAGCTCTGCAGTACCAGCCTTTTATTTAGTTTTTATTGCTTCCCTCCACTGGCAAAACCTAGCATTTCAGAGACATCTGAAATCTGTGACAGATTTCTGTCACATTCTGCCTGTCGGAGACCTAGGATCTCACTCTCCTTGGTCATTACAGGGCCACAGTGGATCCACTGAAACTTTTTCTCATGTGCACTTTGGTAGTTTTCCCTGTTTGGGTCCAACACGTGCTTAAAATGAATGTGATCTGTTGGTGAGGAGAGATCCCTAAAGATCTGAAATCCTAGCTTTTAAATCTTGTTCTCCTTTGGGCTTTAGTTTTATACTGAGGTGGTAAGAAACCCTGTCCTTTAATTCATCTTCCACTTAAGGAGAAAAAAGAAGGAAGCACAATAGGCAAATTGATTTATGGTGGACATTTACAAAAGCAAATGAGTACACATTGGCTAAGCAAGGTTATGGTCAGCATCCTGAAGTATTAAAGTGATACCAGCTACAGTGTCTAAGAACTCATCTTCAGTTGTTCAGTACCAGTTTATTAGCTGCAGAGAGAAAAGAAAATGGATGGTATTGATATCAGCTGATGTAACAAGTAGCAAGAACTGATTTAAACTTTAGTACCAGCTGGAAAATAAAGTCCTCAACCACAGAGACGAGAGGAAGACTTATGTAACTTAAGAACAAGACAAACACATGAGAAATAATCAAGACTTAACTTTTCATACCTTGGGTATTGAAAATAATGTTTATTTTTTATGGAATATTTTTATGTAATATGAGCATTTCTAGATAGATCAATTGATAAATAGACTGATTGATTGATAGATCAATTATGAGTCATTTCACAAATGTTCTTAGTGAGTTGTCGTGTAAAATACCAATGTCATTCCCTCTATGAAGAACATCACCGAATCTCCCTGGTGAATGCCTGCTAATTCTTCAAAGGCAATTCTTGTTTCATCCCCTCCCTGACTTCCTCCAAGCACAGTAATTGCTCAAAACCCATGATGCCTCTACGCTTCATATAAATAAGCAGTACAACATAGTGATTTGATAAGTTTGTGTACTATGCTATGCTGTACACCTGAAACATTGTGTATCAACTCTAATCAATTTTTTTTAAAAAATGCATCTCACTAGGGACATCTGGGTGGCTCAGTCGGTTAAGCGTCTGCCTTCAGCTCAGTTCTTGATCCCAGGGTCCTGGGATCTAGTCCCTCATCTGGCTCCTTGCTCAGTGGGGAGCCTGCTTCTCCCTCTGCCTGCAGCTCCCCCTGCTTGTGCTCTCTCTCTCTGACAAATAAATAAATAAAATCTTAAAAAAATGCGTCTCAGGGCACCTGGGTGGCTCAGTCGTTAAGCGTCTGCCTTCGGCTCAGGTCATGATCCCAGGGTCCTGGGATCGAGTCCCACATCGGTTTCCCTGCTCAGCGGGAAGCCTGCTTCTCCCTCTCCCACTCCCCCTGCTTGTGTTCCCTCTCTCGCTGTGTCTCTCTCTGTCAAATAAATAAATAAAATCTTTTTTAAAAAAAGCGTCTCACTAATAAATGCATTCTCACAAATAAATACATAAATACATAAATAAATAAATAAATAAGCATTACAGCATAGAGCACATTGCATCATGGAAATTTGTTCATATATGTGTCTTCTCACTAATACGGGAGCAAGGAGAGGACAAGTCTTACATGTCCTTGTATCTGAGACTGCCCCTGGGCATGGCACATACTGAGTGGTCCACACGTGATTGCTGAACAGGACACGTATCAGGGAAAACCTTTATGAGTATGACGTTTTCGCCCTGTAGAAGAATGAAAAAGATACTCAGATTTTGGTAGATGGGCCTGGCCCTGAGGCTAGGAGCGCTGGTTTCAGGAAGCAAAGGTAGGGATATAGAGATGTCCTTATCTCCGACCATTTTTTTTTCAGTAGAGATCCTGGAGCTACAACTTATTTGCACTTATACTATAGTAAAAAACAAGCAAAAAAAACAAAAACTTCCTCTGACATGCTCTGCCTAGAACCTTTGAAACCAGGCACATTGTTCATTTTAAGAGGCAGCAAAGTCCCTTCCTGAAAGAGGAATGTCCTCTGTCATTAACTCTTCTTTGCATACATTTCCTTCATTTCCCCCTTCATATATAATACACAATTACTCAACATCCACATGAACAGTTATAGACTTTCTATTTGACTTCTTTTGATTAAAGTGGCCCCAGAAACTTAAGAGCTTATTTATTTCATGAAATCATCTTCAATTTACGCTTCATACCACACTCAGAGAGAGCACAGTTCAGAGGAACCTGTCTGCTGGGGAGAAATCAGAACATTGAGTTCAGACGAATTCTATATTAAACTAGATTTGCATAAATTATTTCAAGATTCTAAATTGGCTTAATTTGTATTCAAGCCTTCCTAAGAACCTTTTACATATGCTTTGGTGTCGCAAAAGGGTGGGTGAGTGTCCTTGCATGCATTCATTCATTTTTTGGACACACATGTATGAAGCAGCTACTATGTGCTAGATGCTTTACTAGATACTAAAGGCATCCAGATAAAAAAGACACGTGGGCTGGGACTCCGAGGAGTTCTTGCACATGTGATAATGTGATAATGTTGTAATAGAGACATGTACCCTAAAGAGGAAGCCACCAGCCTACTTTGGGAAATCAGAGTAGGGTTCGCAGAGATGTGACATTTGAGCTGGAATATGAGATATGAGCCCCAAATTGTTCTATTGGCAAGAGGGCCCTGGCCAGGCGGGGAGGGAGACATTGTTGGCATAGGAGGGAGCTATGAAAAGAGATGGCAGTGTAAACATCATGGTGTGTGGCCAGGGAATGGGGGCTCCTCTGCCTGCAACCTTTGCATGCAGGCTAACAAAGTAGGCTGTTGACGCTATTATCAGATTTCACAGGGACCTGTTTGCCATGCCAGAGCCTTTGGACTTGGTCCTTTTGGCAGCGGGGAGCCACTGAGAGATTTTATGCCAGAAAGAAACATGTCAGATTGCATTCTGTCAGCTTATGAAAATAGATCTGCCCAACAGATCCCCAAATCCCCACTCCTGTATAGTAGAACAGTGTCTCTCAAACCAGGTCCCTGAGCTGTCAGTGGGTGTTTGCCGGTGAAAGAGATCCATGATCACCAAACTAAGCAATCATTTTCCTTGCTGCAGAACTCCTCAGAGCCTTTAGTCTGTCACTGTGCCATGGGACCTTGGTATGGAGTTATGCAAGAGGTATGGAAGGTGCCTGAAGTCAGCATGGAGGGGCTGGCCTGCAAATTCTTCGTCCAGGTCCCTGGGCCTATTTGTTTCCTGGTGAAGACTAGTGAAGACGGTTAGCAGGACATGGAATAAATCTCTCTTGCATTTTCAGTCTCCTGAGTCCTTTATTCCTGAGATCACTAGCCTGTCTACTTTGTGCATAGAATAGCTACCTGCAGAAATTAAGTAAGCAATTAGGTGCTCTGGGAATGAAGATAGGCCATAGCTCATTGGCACAGATGGGCCAGCAGGACTCAGATTCCTCAAGGTGCTGAGAGGTGAGCAGGTACTTCCTCCCCCTTCTGCCCTGTTTTTGAAACAGTCTGGCTTTAGCTTTCTCACACTCATGATATTCCATGTTCCTCTCATCACTCAGACCAGAGCCCCTTAAAATGGAAGCTGGCAACAAAAAGTTAGCTGGGTTAAAGAAGAAAATGTCTCAGACTGACATCCTAAAGGCAAAGGTTCAAATCTACTTTCTCTTTTCTAATCTTATGCTTCTATCAATGAAGAATGAATTTAACCAAGGCTAGCAATATGCTACCAGCAATGACTGAAGCAGGTAGGGAGTCATTTTTGCTTACATGACAAGGAGTTCACAGGTGGGCAGCTTCTGGTTGGCTCCCAGGCTGCCCGATGTCAGAGCTGTGGACTGGCACTTGATATATCCTTGGTCTTTTCCTCCTGGCTGCAAGATGGCTGCAGCAACTCCAAACACATCCAAACTTCACTTAGAGGAGAAAGGCAGAGCAGCTTCAGGGAGCAGGTAGTTTATCCTTGCATACTTTCTTCTCATCAGAAAATAAATCTTTCCCAGAACATCCCCTCTGCAGACTCCTCCTTTCACCTCCCTGGTCACAGGTGGGTCAAGACTAAGGGCTGAACAAACTTGTAGAGATCAATGGCTTGTTACTGAACACCTAGACAAAACTGGGATTCTACTACAAGGACAAAGGAACGAAAAGATTTGTAACCTTTCAATAAAAGACTTAAACAAAACTGTGATTCTACTGCAGAAAAAAGGGAGCAAAAGTGAATGGCTTTGGAGGGAGTAAAGAAAATTATGCTATACTCACCTTATGTACCCTCATAGCCTCTGTTTCTTTATTTGAAGTGAGTCCCTGCCTCTAAAGTTTGTTGAGAAAACTGAATTGAAGTGGTGCATAATCAATGCTAAAAAATAAACTACTGGAATTTCTCGATGGGAGATCTTTGTTCCTCTGGATGCAATGCTTCTTCTTCTTCTTCTTTTTTTTTTCCTGGTTGCTTTTTTTTTTTTTTTTACGATTTATTTATTTACTTGACACAAGCAGGGGGAGCGGCAGGCAGAGGGAGAGGGAGAAGCAGGCTCCCTGCTGAGCAAGGAGCCTGATGCGAGGCTCGATCCCAGGACCCTGGGATCATGACCTGACCTAAAGGCAGTTGCTTAACCAACTGAGCCATCTAGGCACCCCATCTGGTTGCCTTTAAAATAATGTCTTTATTACTGGTCTTGAGAAATCTGATTACAATGTGCCTTGGTATAGTTTTATTCATATTTCTTGTGCTTGGATGCAATAGTTGACTTGGACTTTTGGGCTTACAGTTTCCATCAATTTGGAAATTTTTTTTTAAAGATTTTATTTATTTATTTGAGAGAGAGAATGAGAGAGAGAGAGTACATGAGAGGGGGGAGGGTCAGAGGGAGAAGCAGACTCCCTGCTGAGCAGGGAGCCCGATATGGGACTCGATCCTGGGACTCCAGGATCATGACCTGAGCCGAAGGCAGTGGCTTAACCAACTGAGCCACCCAGGAGCCCCAATCAATTTGGAAATTTTTTGACCAATTCTTGTTCAGATATTTCTTCTCTTTCCCCTACTTACCACCAAGGGACTCCAGTTTCACTTATATTAAGCCATTTAAAACTGTCTCATGGCTCACTGAAATCTTACATTTTTTGGATTCTCTTTTCTTTGTGTGTTTTATTTTGGATATTTTCTATTACCATATCTTCAAGTTCCATAATCTCTTCTTTTTTTTTTTTCTTTTTTTTTTTTTTAAAGATTTTATTTATTTGTTTGAGAGAGAGAGAGTGAGAGAGAGCAAGCACATGAGAGGGGGGAGGGTCAGAGGGAGAAGCAGACTCCCTGACGAGCAGGGAGCCCGATGCGGGACTCGATCCAGGGACTCCAGGATCATGACCTGAGCCGAAGGCAGTCGCTTAACCAACTGAGCCACCCAGGCGCCCCATAATCTTTTCTTAGTCAATGTTTATTTTTCCATTATTCCCAACCAGTGTATATTTTCATCTTACACATTACAGTTTTCATTTCTAGAAGTTCATTATGGCTTTTTTTAATATCTTCCATGCCTCCAGATAACATCTTAAACATAGAGAATACATTTATAATAATGTTTCAATATATTTTGTGGTACTAACATGTGCCAGTCCTGGATCAATTTCCTTTGGTTGATTTCTCTCCTAATTATGAGTCATACTGTTCTGCTCCTCTGTATGCCTGGTAATTTTAGATTGGATGCCAGACATTGTGAATTTTGTCTTGTTTGGTGCTGGTATTTTTGCATTCCTTTAACATTTTTGAGCTTTGTTCTGGAATGTGTTTATATTGCCTTGAAACAGCTTGATCCCTTTGTGTATTGCTATTAAGATTAGGCAGGACTAGACCAGTGTTACTTTAGAGCTAATAATTCCTTACTACTGAGGCAAGATCTACTGAGTAGTCTACCCGAGTCCCCACTCGGGTAGAAAATCATGAGGTTTTCACCCTGCTTCATGGGAACCAACACTATTTCTGATCCTGTGTGAGCACTGGGCACTCTTTCCACTGATCCTCTGGGGTAGTTCTTTCCCAGACCTTGATAGTGTCTGTACATGCATGCACTCATCAGCACTCAGCTGAATACTCGAGGGGCACCCTCTCCAGATCTTCAGAATTCCCTTTGTGTGCAGCTCTTCCATTTCTGGAATTCTGTCTTTTCCACTCTAGCTGCCTGATCTCCCGAGACTCCCAGCTCCCAACTCCTCAACTTAGGGAATTTGCTGGGCTTCCCCACCTCTGTCTCTTGCAATGAGAGCTTAACAATCAATCACAGGACTCATTACATTTATTTCTCATCTCTCAGGGATCACTGTCCTTCACTGTTATCTAGTGTCTTGAAAATAGTTGTTTCATATGAATTTAAGCCATTTTTTATTTGTTTCACATGAGAAGGTAAATCTCTTCTCTGTTACTCCACCTTGAATAGGAGTAGAAGACAGCTGCCATCTCTCTTGATGATGATGAATATGTCATTCCAAAAATCTATTAGAGAACCACTTATAAGCTGCAGTAAAGAAAACAAGTTCTCCCACCTCTTTAGAACAGCTACTTCCTGTAAAGTTTTTTTGTTTTCCTTTTTAATTAAATAACTTACATTTACCTAATACTTCTTCTACAATTAAAGTTTTCCTGCCTACACAAGATTGTTACTTAAGTAGGAGAGGAGATTTTTCTCCATATCCAGTGAGTATTGAGGAAGAGGAAATTATCTGAGCTTCCCTGTTACCTCTGAGAGATTCCCCAGGCTCAAATTGTGAATTGGTTCAAGAAGATTTTGGGAAAAAGTATGTGGGCTGAATATTAATATTGCTCCACACTTTTTACATTTTCCCACAGTCTTTGTCCTATGCTCAGGGACAGAACACCTTGGATGGATAAATAACGAAATTAGTCCAAGATGGCAGTGCATGTATTGTTCTTAGCCATGCCTCTTCAATTTGTAGATACTGAGTGAGACATCTTCTGTTCCCTAAAGAAGATCACAAGTCTCCTGGGGAGAAAACACATAAATAAATCACTCTGATACCACGCAGTGTGCTACATGTTCTGAGTAGAGATAAATTGATTTTTGTTGGGATGTGGGATGAAATCTGGAAAGTTCTCTGGGGGAGACACAATTTGACCTGGATCTTAAAGAAAGAATAACGGGTGGGGGTGTTGTTGGAACTTAAAGACTATTGCATGTTACTGAAGTTATAACTGACTCAGTGACCTGATTACACGTGATTCTTGGGCAGAATGTGTATCTTCTAAATTTGACCTCCACATCATCTCACCCAGTATGAGGCACTTACTAGGTTCTTACTGATTATAACTGCCTAAAAGGACTTTCTGAGAAAGATGGTATGATATTCTTCTTGGGAATGTTTGAAAGTAAAGATGCTATCCACTGCGGTGAGTCTTTGGGATGGAAATAGTTCCTAATCAAGTATGACTTGACTTATTTTCTCAACTCTCCATAAAACTTAGAATTCTACCTTCCAGTAGTTATTTCCCGTTTCTGCTTGGTCTATTTGTCCAGATATGAAAAACCATAAAACGCTCAGAGATTGTTACAACCACCTAACCTAATATTGGATACATATGAAGTCATTAAAAACAACAGGATTGATCCCTCTGCAGAGTTGTGGCAGCTTCTCATTGCTGATTATTTTATTGGTCATAAGAACTTAGTACAGGCATATAAATTGAGAAATTCTACTTACCAGATCAAAACACATCCTTATTTGGGCTCCACTAAGAGAATTTTTAAACACAAATTACTTGTAATGTCTGACTGTACAACAAATTCTTTCCATGCTAATGGAGGCATAGCAGTGTTATCTTACCTGGTACTAAAGAGCTCCCCACTATATAGGCTCCTGAGCTTGACTGCACATCTCAGTAGTTCAGAGTGATTTTGTCAAAATCTTGATTACTGAACCTCACCCGAGACATGCTAATTCAGCATCTGGGAGTAGGGGGATGAGAATTTGGGAATTTATATTTTTAATAAGCTTCTTAGGTAAGTCTGATGTGTAGCCAAGTCTAAGAATTGCATTGGTCCTAATCAGCAGCATTTACAGAAAGTAGCCAAGGACAAAACATGGTCTCATTTATGCTAAGATTCAAGTGGTAACATTATAACAGATCTTAATTATCCAGCTTCAAAAATAGGATAGGTGCTATTAAAAATTTTCTCAAACTTGACCCTTTTTTTTCCTGATGGAGATGGTATTATAGTAATTAATGGATTTTTAGGACTTCCAATGGGAAAGACTCTAAACTGTAATCACTATCATGCTATCACACCCTGCTCTCCTTATCCTCAAGAGTCTAAATTTTTTGAACCATGGCATCTCTGAACTGGTAAATTAAACATCCATTGAGGATGCCCCCTCTCATCCCAGGAGGGTGAGCAAGGCTCATCCTCTAGGTAAGTTTTGCCAAAGACAACATAAGGAAAGAAAGAGAGACAGAATAAGCAGGAAGTTCAAAGCAAGGCGATATGCTCCTGGACAAGCCAACATCAGAGCAGCAACGCCTTCCTCCTGCAAGGAGCTAGGTCGCCCCAGCTGGCCCGCAGTCTAGGCAGACCCCTGCTGGCCTTCTCTGTCACTGCATGGTTGTATATCTGTGTGGGTGACTGGTGGGAGCCCTGAAGCAAGAAAAGGCTTGTAAGGAGTCAAACAGCTTGTTAAGGTATCCTTGTGGGTGTCTGTATTGAAGTGTCACAGTATGAAGGCTTTTTATTAGCAGCTATTTTAGAATCCTAACACTGAAATGGAACAGTTTCTTCCCTACATGGCATTTCCAGGCCAGCTTCCTCCCTCACAGCCCTACGACAGCATCAGCCATCTCCTAAGGGGGTGGAGAACATGACGCTGGGCTCCTTTGACGGCGGAGCCAGGCTCTGTGGCCCACGCCCTCAGCTCTGGAGATAATTTGGTTCATTCACATGTTGCTGATGACGGGGAAGCGGCAGCGGAGGCTGAGGAGGACTTGCGGCTCATGCCTTGCCTGTACATATGGCACAGAAAACTTCCTGGGTTTTGCAAGGATGTACAGGGATTGTTGCACAATTTTAAGGGCATAGAGGGAACATGTGCCCCACAGTGAAACTGCGGAGTGAGTTAAATCCAGTATTAGTATGTTTTCTTTTGGCTACTACAGATACTTGAATTCTTCCCAGGTCTTTAAGGGCAGAGGTGAATTTCTTCAGGAAAACTCTTTAAGTTTCATTGTAGGAAGGATTGCAACCTTATAAGACTCTCCTTAATGTCTTAGAGGATTGATGTTGGGTCTTGTAAAGAAGACTAACATTTATTGGCCTCCTGTTATATTTCAGCCTGACATGTAGCCTTCCCACACATCTTTAACAATATAGACAAGGAGAGTAAAATTCAGAGAGGTAAAGTCACATTCCTGAGATGCCACAACTTATCCGGATGGCAGAGCTGGCATCTGAACTCCTGTTCTTGAAGGAAAAATACAAACTCTTCTCACTTTGAACCTCCCTGATGCCCTCAGGCTCGTCTATCTTCTCTCTGCAATTGGAACATTATCACCTGGTAGATCCACAGAGCTCTGCCCATAGTGGTCATCACAGGTTCATCTAGGATAGTGGCTCACTATGTAGGACAAAGTCCTAAAGCTTTATTGGCTGGAGGAGGAAAAGGGATACTTTAAATTTCTGAACCATAACATTTTAGATCAGGAAGGGGCCTCAGAAAAGCCAATCTGACCTTCTTAAGGAGGGATTCCAGAATCTTTCCAGATTCTAAATCTGGCTAATATGCCAGGGAACATGGAACCAACAGACAGCAGACCTGGATCTATTCTCATCTGCAATATGTTTGCAGTGTGTGACTTCGAACAACTCATACTTTTCTGAACCTGACTTCCCGTCTTAGTTAAATGGTAAAGAAGTCTGCCTGCTACCTGGTGTTGTCATGAAGCCACAATGGAAAGTGTAAAGTATATAAAGCCGAATCCTGTGGCATATGCTGGGCTCTACCTTCCACGTGTGGAGGAATGCTATCTTAGATAAACATCCTTGGATCTAGGATGAGTTCCTAGAAATGTGAGTGCTGTCCCAGATCTTTATGGAATAGTCCCAGGATGTTGCCTTTGGGGCACATGCATTGACCATCACCCTTTCCATCCCTTCATGTCTCCTGAATTCATGCCCTACCTCCCATGAGTATCTTACAGTCACTTTTCATACACTGTTGGTCTAGCCGTGAGGGTTATGAGGTCTTTGAGAATGTCAAAGGACTTCCCTCGATCCCTCCTGCCTGCTGATCTGAACTCTGTGTTCCTACTACTATGCCCTTAAAGGCAACGTTAGCTGCTACCAGAGAAGCACATTTTCATTTCTATGTGATAGGCTTCCTTTGTCTCTTTGTGGTTGGCCCAGGACTATCCCTCGCTTACCTCTTGTCAGTTATGAGTCATAACTATCTGCCTGGGCATGAAACACATGTCATAACGGGAAACCATGGTAGCATAAACCACACACACTGCAGCCTGAGTTGACTTGGACAGCACAGGACTAGCCTCTGCCCTTCAGCAGTCTGATGAAGCCTCCTCCAAATAAGACTTTAAGTGCATAACATAAAGCACAAAGAGTTACAGAGGAACACAATCACACTGCAGTACACTTATAATATGTCAATGATGTGGTATTATAATGCATGTGTTTTTGTTAAACCATTAAATAATGAGATCTGGTGGCGGGTCTAATAACTCTATAATTTCAGAGTGATGAACACAAATGATGTTTTGAGATATCTGTGACAACAATAATGTGATATGAAAGTATCTAATTCCTATAGGTGACAACTTCACATACGTTGCTGATACTACTGTGGTTTGTTGTCCGTGTTCATAACTGAAGGAAATGCTAGCTTTTTGGAGAGATTAGTGAATATTAGAAGCAATCCAAGTTTATAGAACCCTGTGAATTCTATCCATGAATCCCTGAAGGGTGAATGCATTATAGGTAAAGTTCTACCTTAGAGCACTGTAGAACAGAATGCATAAATGCTCATTCATCAGGCACAATAAAGTCCTGCTGGCTGAGAACATTCTAGAGCATCTGAAGCATGGAGGTAAGGGGTGGAGATAGCGTAAAGAATATAGATCTAGAGCCAAATTCTAGTTCTACTTCTTACTGTGTGACCTTGCACAAGTCACTTAAGGTCACAACATTCAATTTCTTCTACTGTTAAATGGCAATCATCCTAATGCCTTCTCAAATTGTGTAAAGATTCAATCGCTTTAACCAATACCTACCTCACAGTGGGCATTTTACATGTCAGCTATCATCATTATAATTATATATGAACATTTAAAAGAGTATCTCAGAAAGAAATGGTATAACAGTGAATCAGTCCTGGGCAGGGCAGTGGTGAAACCGGGCATGCACACACTGGTGTTTGACGAGCTGCGAGTTCAGCCCACGCTTCTCTACCTCTCAAGGATCCTCTGGGGGACTTTGCCAAGAGTCTTGTTGAAATCAATAAACTTCATGCTCGTGGCAATCCCTCATATCTCATCCCAACAGGAACTGGATGATCCTTTGCTATGACTTCATCTTAATGAACCTGTACTTGCTCCCAGTTATCACCACTTCCTTTTCCATGTGCTTTCAAACCACCTTTAAATAGTTGCTGTGAAAATTCAGTCTGGGACAAAGGTCATGTTTGGTTATCAGTTGTTTCTGGAATCCTACTTCTTTACTCTCTTTTGAAAATCATATCAACTTTTGTCCCTGTCCCTTTATCATCTTCACTTCTTTGTTTCTTTGGTTCCCACTGTCTGTGTGGATGCCAAACTTAATATTGCCAAGAGGAGGAGGCTGGGGAATTGGTTAACAATGCCTAGAGACACACAGTCTTTTAAAAACAACCTTGAGCTTTCCACTTACCTCCTTTGGGTTTCAGATTTCTCTTGACCACATTTGTTCCACCTTTTCCAGATTGAAGATCAGGTCCCTTGATGGAGTAGAGAGAATTGAAATAGAAATTACATAGTCAATTCACTCAACAAAGGCTTTTGAACAATTTATGTGCAGTAGGAGGGAAAAAGTAAGCAAAGATAGACATGTCTCAGCCTAGTGGAGCTAATGATCCAGTTGGAGAGCTAGGCATAGACCAGATAATCTCAATATATGTAAATAATAACTGTGATACGTGTCATGAGGCAGATGTCCTGAGGTCTGTAGGAACCTACAGTCAGGGGAATCTGACCTGGTATAAGAGTTCCAGAAAGACCGAGGGAGGGCATCTTTGAGCTGAGTCCTGCAACTTGGTTTAAGGGCCAAAAAAAGGAGGGACATACACTCCAGGCAGAGGTAACCACAGGTAGGAAGGCCATGTGGCAGGAGAAGCAGATCATGGTAAAGGAGGGCCAGTGTGCTGGACACAGAGCATGAGATGTAAAATCCACCTGGAGAAGCAGAAAGGACTAAGTCACATAGGACCTTGTCAGCCACGCTGAGGATTTTTCATTATCATGAAACAGTGGCACACTGCTGAGAGTTTTAAGCAAGATGTGGGATGGTGCAACTCCAGAAAGCCAGAACAGCTGTAAGCGGGTAGGCTCAGGGGCTCTTGCAGAAGTTCAGGAGATAGACAATGGAATGGCAGTGAAGGGAGCTAGCAGTAGAAACAGAGCCAAGTGAAGAGATTTCTAAATTATTTAGGAGGCAAAATTGCAGGGCCTGGTGGCGGATTGGGTATGCAAAGTGCGGAGCAGAGAAAATCAAGGAAGTGACATAGATTTCTGACCTGCATCGCTGGACAGACAGTGGTATCATTCACTGTCCTGGTTTTGGAATGGGCTGAGGAGACACCAGGGATTCAGTCTGGTACATGGTGAGTTTGAAGTCATTTGAGCCATCTGTATTTCAAGGGCATCTCTAACAAGCATGGGAACACTCAGAGGAGGGTGATCAAGAAGTCTGGGACCAGGCCATAGGAGGAATAAGTGAGGGAGCTAGGGACACTGGGACAAGAGGGAGGAAGACCCAGGTGTGAACACATTAGCTATCTTCTGCTGGCCAGAACTGAGACCATTGGGTAGAAGTTTCATGAAGCATATTTGGCACAACATGAAGAGGAATTGCCTGAGAATGAGAGCTGTGACACGGGCTGCCTTTCCAAGAGATCAGCTTCTTGTCACTGGAGGAAGTGTCCAAGCACAGGCTTTCTGTCTTCCATGACACATTTCCACGAAAGGAGTCAGTGTTGTGTAAATTGTGCTCTGTGGACCCCAGTATTTTGTGGAGTGGCTTCAGTGACTGGCTCTATAAACAGCTGATTTCTGATTTAAATGCCACCTGATGATGTGTACTATAACCATTAATATTACTATTAATACTATATGCATTATAACCATTAATAAAAACTAATGGAAACCAACATGCTTGGATAGGTTGTATAAATAATTTTAACACATTTGGCAACAGCCAAACTTGAATGTGCTTTTGGGGTTTGATCTACAATACATAAGTGTTACCAGTTTGAAATTCTAGAAATAAACTCGTAGTGATACAATGCATTTTTATTTGATTTAGTTTGGGAGATTCGGTTTTAAGAATGTACGTGCTGTAAAGAACTTGTAAAAAGCTCTACAACTCGAAGATTCCATGCTTTTTTATTCTGACAATTAAAATCAGGTATCATATTCTCATTTCTGTAAATTATTTTAGCCCGAACAAAATGAATAGGAACAGATGTGTTGCACAGGGAGAAATTTATGAAACACTCTGCTTCTGGAATCAACTATGGTTCAGACTCACCCTATGCCTTCCAATAAGCCCTCATTCTACACTCTCCTTGCTTCTTTCAGACTTGCCAAACTTCATTGGAGCTTTCAAAGGCAATCATGGACTATTCTCCAAAGTCTGAAGCTTAGTATCTCATTATACTTATGACATAATTATTTAAATAGCATAAGGACCATGCTCAACGATTTCTCCATGTCACAGGGAGGAGAATGCCCAAATGTTCACGGCTTTGAAGCACAACTGACTGTAAATAATGAAGTGGCAGTAGTTAAGAGAAAAAGGGGAAATGGTAAGCAGTTCAGGGAAACCCAGAGAATGTTTGATTAAACTTTTCACCAGATGACTGCCTCACTGTTCCCCAGACTCTCAGTAAAACTCACCAACTTTGCAGTAGAGAAAACATTCACCCAAGGACACAGCTGGTCATGACAGTCTTCCCTGGTTGCTCATTCAGAGCTAGAACACCCAGTGTGTCCTCAAATACTCCTGCGGGAATGAACAAGAACATGGCGGCCCATTTCAGCCCCTCACTCAACATTCCAGGTTCTTCATTCCCCAAAAGCATATGCCTCAAAACTCTCTCAAATGAGAAACAAAGTTGGTCGGCTAACGAACATAATACTCCCATTATATAATGAAGTCAATGACCTGTAGTTACTTGAGCCCAAAGTGTCCTAAGTAATGATTTCTGTGCATTGAGTACCACCCAGGTGATCTGCATGTCATCTGGGCAAACTCGAACCTCCTTGGGCCTCAGAATGTGGATCTCAGTTGCAAAATGAGGACAGTGTTTATATCAGATGACTTCTAAAGTCCTTTTGGCTTTAAAAGTCTGAGCTCAATTTCCAGTTGCACTGGATTAAATAGAAATATCCTCTGCACAGAGAAGACTGAAGATCAGTTCTTAGAGAATGTACCAATCTGGCAAAAATAAAAAATAAAAACACAGCCACAGTTGAGTTCTTCTGCATGAGGTAAAGTTTTTTTGCTTTAATTGTATTTTAAAAAATTTCTTTGTTTCTTGCTCATTGGCCCACTCCATGAATCATTTAGAATTTTTTTTCTGGATGCGTCCATCTCCCGGCCTTACAGATAAGAGGACTGGGTGGTATTATCTTCTACCTTTTTCTCTCTTAGAGGGCTATCTCTATATTAGTCAAAGAAGTTTTTTTTTTTATCAATAAGTCTTACACAGACCTTCATGGTTTCTTTGTCTTGGGTGTGTGTGTGGATGGAAATACATAAAATGGCAATGGAATGCACAGGTATGTAAGATACCATAACATCTTCTTAATGACAGACATAATTGCTATCATGTTATAGATCAATATTACCTGTGGATAGCCAGAGCCTCTCCTCATGACAAATATCGTAGCAGGATAAGGAGACAAAGGAACCAATGCAAACACAATCACGAGATGGTCCTTATGCAACAATACACCAAGGGCACGTGCCCCGTGTTACTTGGTGGAGTTCAAATAAGTGAAATACTGTCAACAGTTGTCAATGTGCTTCCTAAAGATCTGGTTTATGAATGACAATTTAGAGCTTCAGAAGGTTAAAGGCCTTGCCCAACGTGGAGCCAGATAGCCCGAGAGTTCTCGTTACATCTTTAAAGCATAAATCAGGGAGGACTCCGATCTTATCACTCCGCACACTGCCTTTCTAGAGAACCATCATTTTTCCTTCAGCATGGAGACCGAGCAGGATGGAGGGTGAGATGTTTTTGGTAGGAGGTCTCTGGTTTACAGTAGAGACTTTTTTCCATCTACCAGCTTGGTTCAGTTTCTCAAATGAGGTGAAGAACATTCTCTCTTCCCTTGGTTCCTGCCTCCTGTAGGTCAGCTGAGAACTTCCGAGGGGAGGTGATGTGTCGTCTTCTCGCCACAGCTCTATCTGCTGGCTTCAACTTTCCCTTAGCAAGCTCAAGGAAGTCACTGGCAGTTTGGGGGTTAAGAGCAGCAGGCTTAGACATCCCCTGGGTGTGGCACGTTTCCAGGAAAGAAAGCTCCAAAAGGAAAGAACAGTGTGGGAAAGAAATGTCCACTTGAATGAGATCAGGATGTTCTAAGCCCTGTCCTGGTGCCGCCCGCCCGGGGCTGCAGCTTGGCAGTGCCAGAAGGCACTCATTGTTGCGGGCGGCTCTGGGTGCACCTCGGAAGGCAGCTCCGGTCCCAAGGGAGTACACACAAGCAGTTGCGGGCAAAGAAAGGCCACCCAGGGGGACTTCTCAGAGGAAGGAAGGTTCTTTTGAGGAGTGGTCAGCGAGACATTCTTACTCTGGGACTCATGAGAAGGGGAGCTTTTTTTCCTCTTTCTCAAAATGCAAATCGCCTCTGTCCTTGGAATAAGAAGATGGGTTGCTAGGCAATTGCTTCGAAACAAGCGTTCCCCCTGCCCCTTTTTCCTGACCCCTAGAACAATGGAGACTTTTCAGCAAATGGAACCAAGATGGAGAAAAAGACATGGCAAAAATAAAAAAAAAATGGAACCAGAGATTATGGAAGGTCTGGCTTGTAGAGTAGGGGAAGAAAAAATGTAATATTAATAAGTTGTGCTCTCGGCAGAACAAGGGGGTTTCATTTCTTCCCTTGTTATCACCAGCCAAGTGGTATGGGCAATGGGCAGCCACTGTCCCTTGGTGATCCCATTTGTAATGACTCGGGTGACCCTGAGTGTGTGATGTGATCAACAGTTAATTAGGAGTTCTTGGGCCTTGGTCTCTCAATCAGTGACGCGATATTCAGATTGTATTTTGAAAAATAATCTGTTTAGCAATTCTCATGTTGTGTTAGCTCCTGTCAGGGTTTTGATACGAAAAATGTAGCACACTGACATGGAGTAATAGAAATATTTGAATAAAAGGACAATTTACAAAGGTGTAGATAGGCTTTAGGGAAACCACAAGGGATGGTGTTGGACCCCATCACCCTTGGACCCCATCCAAGTGACAAGGGGAGGGAGTGGTTACCTGAATCAGGAGGGGTGGTTACCTGGAGAGTTGCCTGACAAGAACGTCGATGTGGTAGAAGCCTGCAGCCGGCCTGTGATGACTCCAGATCCAGTGTGTCCCATCCTTTGAACCCAGTGGGAAGCTAGAAGGCGAGAAGACTGAACCCAAGTGTATGAGTCAGCTCGGGCTGCCATAACAAAATACCACAGACGGGCTGGTTTAAACAACAGAAATTTATTTCCTCACAGTTCTACAGGCTGTGAGTCCAAGATCTGGGTGCCAGCATGTTTAGTTTCTGGTGGGGACGCTCTGGCCAGATGGCCGCCTTCTTACTGTGTCCTCACATGGTGGAGAGACAGAAAGCAAGCTTTTTGGTGTCTCTCTCTCTCTTCTTATGAGGGCATCAGTTCTACTGAATCGGGGCTTCACCCTTATGAAACTCATTTAACTTGAATCGGCTCCTTAAAGGACCTCTCTTCAAGACCATCATGTTGGGGGTGGGGGTTGGAGTTTTGTCAGAGTCTGCTCCGACTGCTGTGACAGGATACCGTGGACTGGGGGGCTCACACAACGGAAGTTTATTTCTCAAAGTCTGGAGATCAGGGTGCAGCATGGTCAGGTTCTTGGTGAGGGCCCTCTTCTTGGTTATGTCTTTCCGTGGCCTTATTTTGGATGTGCATGCAGAGAGAGAACGATCCCTTGTCCCCTCTCTTTGTAGGGGCACTAATCCCATCATGAGGGCCCTGCCTCTTAATACCATCCCACGGAGGCGAGAGTTTCAACATATGCATTTTGGGGGGACAAGCTTCAGTCCCTGGCACCAAGTAATAGTTTAAAGTAGACACTCTGAAGACCACAGGGCTAGCACCCTAAAAGAATCAGAAGATCTCCCTGGGAAGCTGACAGCAGGATTTTAATGTACACATTCGTGCAAGGCCTGATATTATCTTTACCTCTTAGTGGAGCCAACTAAAACATTGCAAGATCAGGTGACCTGTCCAGAGAATGAGCATGAAGGACGCATGCTGGCCAACTTGTTTTGTTTGACAAGGGTAGTGAGGCCACTGTATTCCAAAAAAATCTGTACTTATGACTAGAGAACTCTGTTATCCATCAGCAGGGTTTCTTTGGCTTTTGTTCATTCTAAATGTCTGCATGGTGAAAGCAATGTTATAAAAACAATTTTGAAATTTTAAGAGAAAAACTCAAGGATCCCTAAACCCGGATAATTGCGTTTATGTATTTGTACACACAATTTTCTTGTAGCGTTTGTATGTATGTGTGTATGTATATATATACACACATACACCTATGTCTGCACACACGTATGTGTAGTTGATTCTTGCTACTAGTGGTAGTCGTGCTCTATAAACTCACCGCAAACACTGAATTAGTACATACTGAACCGTTGCTCCTAGAAGAAATACAGGGTTAGGTTCTTGTGAACCTCTGGTGACAACATTTTTCATCAGCTGATCAATGCATAATCTTGTTTTATGTGTGTGTTTGTTTAAAGACACTTTATTTAACATACACCGTGGATTCATTAACTTTGAGCTCAAAGCCAACAGCCCTCTATCTCATGCCTGAAGGCAGCTTATCTAACACACATATTTTCTCTGTAAGATACATCATATCTTCTTGCCCTTAGGAATGCTAAACGGCATTGAACATTATGCTTGCAGGCCATTTTCAACAGTGAAATTGCCAACAAAACCCATAAGAAATGCAAAAAAAAAAAAAATGTGGCACTAATTAGATGGGGAAAAGGATGCTCATTTATAGCGCGAGACCTAAAACGAGAAGGCAGAGCATCACCTTATCTGACTCAAAATTGTCCCTGCTCAGCGAAGGTCTGTGAATGACTGTGAAAGCACCATGAGTATCGATTTGGGGGTTACAAATAAATTTTAGAGAGTAGGAGGATTTTCAGACACAGAGTCTCCAAATGAGCATCTGTGGTATATACGCTGTGTACATGTACACGCGCACACACATTATGTAGTTGTGATCACCTTGATCTTACGATGCTTATTCAGTTTTACCTGGTCTTTTATTATAAACATTTTTCTTGAATGATCATTGTGTCATGATCATTTTTTGATGGTTAAGTAATATTCCTTATGGTTGAGCTACCAAGGTTAGCCTACTTGTTTTCTACTATTGAACTTCTAAATTTTTCCTTTCCTTACTATTTTAAATAACTGTGCAGAGAGCATGATTGTATGTAGGACTTTTTTCTTTTTTTGAATTACTGACTTAGGATAAGCTCCTAGTAGTGGACTTACAGAATCAAAGGATCTGAGCATTATTACGACTCTTGATCTATGTTGTCATCCTGCTTTTAAAACAATTGCACGGGATCCATCAGTATATGAATATTGCCAGCCACCCATCCCTGTGTGTCTTGGTGGCATCCAACCCTGAGAAGATTGGTGATTAAACTAAAAGTTTTGCAAATTCCTAAATAAAACACTGTCTCCCGGGTGCGAACCTGGTTCCCCTTGGTTATTGGTGCATGATCTCTGTCCCTCTGACTGTTGATAACTTCCTTCAGGGCAAGGCAGAAAGTCAATAGCCAACGAGGTCCTTTACCCACCTTGCCAGCACAAAGGGCAGAGGCTGAATGTGGGCCGCACATCTGAGGCAGGGCATGCCGGGTTGAGCTTGGGTAGCGTGTCCAAAATGGAACCTCAAAGCATGCAATGCTGAAAATACCCCTCAGGGTAGAGGTAAATGCAGAACCTTTGTGGATGAAGACAGGGTTTAGTGAGTCAAACTGTGAGAGAGCCGGTAGTCCGAAATAAATGCTTCAGATACACATGCCAGGTTTTTATATGCATTTAGGTGATGCCTTCATTGGCAGGGCTGGAAAGGACAAATGGCAAAATCAACCACCGTCCAATTTTTCTAACCCATTCTTATTTTCCTTGCGTAGATTCTCTGCCTCTGTGCTTTCAATATTTATGTTTTGAGGTCCTGATTTTTTTTTAAGTAAATAATCCCTTAAAATACGTGGAGGGGTGTGTGTGTGTGTAATTACTCATGTATATGTAATTAAGCAAATATTTTTTCCTAATCTGTTGTTTTTCTGTTTTCTTTTGGAAAGAAAATAGAGTTTATTTAATCTATATTTCAAGTTGTATAAATATTGGAGCTTGCTGATTTTTTCATTATTTTCTCAAACCACTTGAGAAAGCATGATACCCTGGCATCCCTTTTTTTCGTAAGTGAGATAATTGTATTTTTTAAATAGCATTTCACTTCGGCCATTATGTCCACAGGATAAAAAAGAAGGAGTTTTAGAGGGAGAACTTATTTCAAAATATCTGTGTTTTGAATCATTTAGCAGTTTAACCTTTAAAATGATAGTTTTGGGTTTTTGTTGATTAGTCTGAAGAGAAGTCTATGTGGCCAAAATAATTAAATTGGCTTAGCCAAGAAATTAGCTAATTCAATGGGGGAAGGGGATATCAATCCAGTTGATTGATTGGTATCATGTGGAACAACTAACCAAGGGATTTAATTTCTTTCGCGCACATGCCGCAGGATATAAAGACGTTGGGTAACTAACACCTCTCTGGTACACGGAATAGCTACTGTTCAACATTCACACGGCCTTTCAGTCTAAAGGAAGTCATTTGTACGCTTTGACTTAAAAATCACTTCAAAGATAGACTGTATCTTGTAGCAAACTCCATTTCACAAAGATATGTGTACAAAATGTAATGATGCATAATTGTTTATCAGAGGGGAGAGACAACATGGGGTTGAACAAATTACATAGATTTTCTTTCTCAGAGCCCTAGTAGATTCTTCCTTTCTCCTGTCTCATTCTACCCCCTCCCACCCCCATCCAGGCCACTGTGGTTGGGTGAAGCCTGAGTAGGGAAGTGGGAAAGCATACTTCCTCTTTTGACCCCCCTGAATTAGGTGTTGAAGTGTGGTCATTTCACAGATGTATGCGCTGAGATATAAAGGTCCCTTAAGCGCTCCCAGTAGTTCTAGTCTTAAAAATTACTCCCTACTTGCCCTTTACCAGCATCTTATACCAAATTGCTGTCCTTTAAGTTTATAATCAGTTCTGTTCCCATGATTTCTTGAAAACTTAATGACCCCAAGGTCAGACTGATAGAGAGAAGCAGCATAAAATGAAATATGCAACCACTTACGCACAGGCCCCATCCTGGGATCAGCATCCACAGCTTCCAGGATGAAACCACAGAGCACCTGTTGTTCTTTGAAAAATATCTTGAAAGACAGCTGTCAAGACTTCCATCAGGGGAATGCAGGCCTTCACCATTATTTTAATTGTTTGACTATAAACGACTCTCTTTGAACCACTGAGCCAATTCTAGTTAGGGAAATTGAGGTCAGTTACATTTCTTTCTTCTCTTTGAAAATAAGTACCAACCATTTGAAGAACTCAGTGATCAAAGTGTTCTTCAATTTAAAATTTGGAGTAGTGTGTAAAAAGTGACCGAAGCTGTGTGAGCCTGGATCCCACTGGAACTGGGCATCTGTATGATCGTCCCCTAGAAAAGCTCAGATTTCCACTGTCAAGTGCGAAGGACTAATGATTTTAGCAGCCCATCCACCAAATTGCATGATGAGAATGGGGAGCACAATAGCCATCATGTTAAATGCAGCAGTCTATTGTGAAGTAAAGGCTAGCCTTATTTGCGCAGGAATTCAGACAGATTGAATGAACCCTTGCTAGTAAAACTCTTTCTGCCAGTTAACACTTGCTGAGAGGCAGTGGGACAGTGGGTTTAGAAGCTGGGCCCCTGGAGTCAGGCAGACATAGGGTTTTTTTCTTGCCGACCACATGATGTTAGAAAGGTTGACTGTCCCTTTAGAGCCTTAGTTTCCCTATCCAAGACTGTGAGAACAGTATTACATATCTTAGAGTTGTTGTAAGGATTGAATGAGATCATTTATTATTAGCCTCCTTATTCTAGGGCAACGGTTCTCAAACTTTGATGTACATGGGAGTCACCTGCAGGCCTTAGTAGAACAGAAGGCTGCCGCACCCCCAGTGTTTTGGTTCAGTGGGGCTATGGTGGGGTCCCAGGATGTACACCTCTTCCAAGTTCTCATGTGAAGCCCCTGGTGCTGGTCTGTTGACCCCTCGCTGAGAACCACCGCGACTGTTTACAGCACGTATTCAGATTTTAAAAAAATCAACTGTAGTTCATGAGGAGGTAGTTCATATGTAAACCGGAAAGAGCTTGTTGAAAGACAAGGTACCTAAGCTTTAGGCTTCTCCATGCCGCTAATTCATTGCATTGCCACAGGAAAGCCTCTTAGCCTCTCCGCTTCGTTTTTTGTTGTCTTCTGGCTGTATTTTCAGCAGGTTGTGGTGGAGAGCACATGAAAGAACATGCTTTATGAAGAATTTTAACGGTATGAGTATCTTAAACAGTGAGAGAGGAGAGTTGCTGCCACTAGGCTCTGAGCCTGACTTGGCCCGCCTGCCAGAGACATGACTTGGCCCGCCTGCCAGAGACATGCCTTAGACTAAGCCTCTAGTACAAGACTGTGCCTCCTTAGGAAAAGGAGGTTAAAACAATCACCTATCTGTGCTTGCAAAGGTCATCGCAGAAACAGCCAAGCCCTTTGTTGATAGATTATTTTTAGATAAACCAGGCACCTAGGGAGTTACTAACCAGGGATAAACCAAACTCTTGATGTTATTTTAGTGTCCCTTTCCCATGATGGAAACAAAGCAAAGTTGCCCTTTTGGAAACTCTGTAATTTTTTTAAAGATTTTATTTATTTATTTGAGAGAGAGAGGGAGATCACAGAGGGAGAGAGAGAGAGGGAGAAGCAGTCTCCCAGCTGAGCAGGGAGCCTGACACGGGGCTTGATCCCAGGACCCTGAGATCATGACCTGAGCCAAAGTCAGGTGCTTAACTGACTGAGCCACCCGGGCACCCCAAAACTCTGTAGTCTGTAACTCTATTTGGAAGAGCCATGATCAGCTGGCTGAAGTGACTGATGTTTATTGAGTCTTACCGAGGACAGACCCCTCTGAGCATGTTATAAGTGCTACTCACAAACTCTGCCCTATGAGTCAGTGAGTACACGGGCCCCTCCTGGAAAGGTGAAGAAGCTCTACCTGTAGTCACATAATCAATAAATGCTGTAAGCCCAGATCTGAACCTACAGAGTATTCACCGCACAGCCTAAGATCTTCACCGTTCCTCTGCCAAAAATCTAACTGGGAGTAGCCTGCCTTTTTGGCTAAGCAGCTGACTTATTAAGAGGGATATATACCCACTAATTAATCTTTAGGCTAGTTGTTTGGTATAAATGTGGATATATGTTATGGTGGTATCTTCCTGAAGATTAATATCTACCCTCCTTGAATTGGTTGAGCATACATTGAGATACGGTGGAATATTTTAAGGTGCAGGATTCATTTGCATAGAAGTAATATTTTTGCCAGCATCACTGGGGGCAAAGAGAACTTTCAGTAATTCCGCCAATGTCTATGAAGGCTCTCTGTCAAGACAAATAGGACAGGCCTTCAAGGAGCACTCCGTTTAGTTAAGAAGTGGGACTATTCGGTGTTTTTGCAGTTTTTCTGTGGCAGTTTCAGAGATGAATTATAAAGCCAGAAAGGGTGGGAAAGAGGAGGAAACAAGAAGAGGATGTGGGAGGGGCGAGGAAGACTGAGAGAGACTGGTCTCCCGGACTCTTTGAATTTCTGATGAGCGGATCCATGCAGCTGGGGCTTTAATTACACAGAGAAGCGCTCTGTGTTCTTTGCAGAACCACCCTCCCCCCCCGAGAGCTGAAAAGGTGGCTGCTCTCTGTAAGGCAGGAGCAGGTTAAATTACAGTTATTATCTGGTCTCTATTTGAAGGCCAGAGATGACTACCACTTGACAAGCAGCCCTCCAGCCAAATTATGAAGTTCTTGAACCCTCCCCACTTGCAATAACTATGAGCTTCTTGGTCATCAATGCATCTCGTCCGTTGGTAGGCTTAGTTCCATTAGATCTACTGAAACTATTTGATAAGTTATTGGAGCGAGCAAGCAAGAGACAAAAATAGGGATAGAGAGAGAGGAAGAGAAAGAGAACTTGTGCCCATAATTGGGGATCCCACTGTTTGCATTCACTAAGCCCAGAGAGGTGATTTTAATTGAACTGTTCTACTCAGGACATTCTTAGATATATTCAGAAACCCTGCAGAAGTATCCTGGAGGTTAGAAGGGAGCATCTTAGGGCGCCTGGGTGGCTCAGTTGGTTAAGCGACTGCCTTCGGCTCAGGTCATGATCCTGGAGTCCCGGGATCGAGTCCCGCATCGGGCTCCCTGCTCGGCAGGGAGTCTGCTTCTCCCTCTGACCCTCCTCCCTCTCATGCTCTCTGTCTCTCATTCTCTCTCTCTCAAATAAATAAATCTTTCAAAAAAAAAAAAGAAGGGAGCATCTTATATCGGGCTTTGAAACACTGGCGATTTCACTAAGGAAATGTGAAGTCAATGAGCTGGTGCTGTTTCTGGTGAGGATGATGGAGAAAAAGATCACACTTTCTCCTGTAAATGAGATCATAGATTTGAAATCTTTTGATATGAAAGAGTGAGGGTTTGAGACTCCAAGTGGGTCCAATTTTGCATTCAGAGTGAAAAGAAATGATTAGGAAGTTCAGCCTGCTGGAAGGGCATTATTGCAGTTTTATGTTAATTAAGCACCAGGCTATAAATTGTGGGGGCTCTCATCAATATCTGGTCAATAACTGGTTTGCCTGAAAGAGGCAATGATCCGGGGACTACCTTTAGATGACTCAGCACATGGACTGAGAAACAATTTCATAAAATAAATGGAGAAGAAACCCCATCCCATTTTCTTTTTTTAAGTTTGGATAATGCAAGTAGTATTGTTCACTCAGTGCAGAGATGTCAATCTAACGCTCAGTCCTTGGAGAAAGCAGAGAATACATATTTTCTTTCTTCTAGTACTTAAACTCCCTCCTTCTCCTTTTCCTTACATCCCTCCCTCTTAGCCTCACATTCAAAGCTCATGATTCATTTTTAAGGAATCAAAGGGCAGTGAAGCATTAAGAATGAAAAATCAGTAACATCAAGTCAAGCAGTGTAAAAGTTATTTTTCCGAGCAGAGGCTTTAACTAAGCAATGGCCTGTGTGAGCAAATAATTCTGCTCCCACTTTCCTCTTTACATAAATTCTTCTTGATTGCTGTGCTCACCACTACTAAATTACACTTATGATGCAGAACATACAGTTTTTAATTTATTTTTACAACAAGAATATTAGTAGTGGAACTTCTGAACTTCCATTTCATTTTTTAAATGATTCAGGTCTGCATGTAATATTTATCTATTTGTACTTCAAAGTTGTGAATTTCTCATTTGACTCCTTACAATACCGCAGTGACTCCCTTAGCATAATTACCGTGATGTATTTATTATCCATCAATCAACAAATGCTTATTCAACCCCTACTGGGCACTGTGGGGGCATAGATGTGCACCAAATACAGTTCCCACTCTACAAGGAGGAGTTTATTTTCTTCTTTACTGCATGCATGTGACATGTAACACTGTAAGTTTAAGGTGTACGGCATGTTACTTTGATAAATTTATATATTGTGATATGATTATAATATAGAAGGGTTTTAATCTAGTGGGAAAGAAAAAGAATATCCATAAGGTGATGACAGCACAGAAGTTTAATCTGATAAGTGGTTTCTTCAGAAAGAGTAAATGTTAGATGCTCCCCCAGGTTGGGGGTTTCGTAGAGTGCTACCAAGAAGGCTGAGCTTTAGCTGGAAGGCTGGTCAGAAATTGACAAAGTCCAGAAGAGACCTGAGCACGTTTCCCCAGGAAGCACGGCCCCGGCAAACAGAGGCAAAGGAGGCACCACAGACAGACTTCCATGGCTGGTGCCCAGGGCTCCACTGGTGAGAGGTTTCTAGAAAGCACAAAACCCTTACATAGGCACCCTCACCCCAGACAGGGTTGGCAGAAGCTTGGCGATGCCATCAGTGAGCAGCCCATAGGCCAAGATGCTGAGGAGCTGAGGATCCCCAAGTGGCTTATTTGACCACATAAGATGAGCTGAAATTACAGATCTCCCTGATCTAAGCTGGATTCAAATCTGAAGCTTGGATCTACACGGAACTGTGCTGTCTTGGAGCTGGTATAGGAGTAACCTCATTTTCCAAATGCAGATATCTAGGATCAGAAAACACAGGCAATGTGGCTCCTTACAATAGTAAGTCACCAAACTAACCTTAAGAAAAAAGTATTAGGACTCAAGTAGTAAAATTAAAACTTCTTGTACAGAGGTACCTGCCCACCCCTACTTACCTCCCTCCGAGGCAATATTTTGTTTCTTGGTTACATGGCTTTTGTTTTTGGCAGGAGATACATTGATACGCTTCTCAGAAGAATCTCCTTTTGCATTTTCTTCTCTGCCACCACTACAAAATCCTGTTCTCTGCTCCGCATTCATTCATCCATCCACGTCTTCATGTATTTATGAAGCAAATATTTATGGAATGTCTATTTTGTTCCAGACATTCTGCTTTCCATCCTTATAATCTATTGTGTAGGTTATAGTACATGTGAGAGGAGACCTCAAAATAACAAGCCCTTGAAAATACTGTTTAGCTCTTGACATTCAACCCATCTTGGCAATTAAATAAAGGCACCTATATGTAATAACCAATTGCATAACTTCTAAAACTGCATTTGATCAAATCTTTTTTCAGGAACTTCCAAATAACGCATACGATCGCAAACCTGCCTGGTAAACCATGCTGAATTTTTGACCTGCAGTTTAGAAATAATCTGGCCCGATTTCCTCATTTTCTAAAAGCCACAGGGTAGCACCGGGCTCTCAACCTCCTAACTCCTTGGCCAGTGTTTTTTCTACCCCATTAAGCCATCGCTTTGAAATGTCCCCTTTGCAGTCTTCTTTGAAAGCAAAGCCAATTTTCTTTCTGAATAAAGTGTCCTCACTTTCAAAGATTTCTTTGAAGGCCAACTTATTTAATCTCCCAAGAGGCTCTTCATACCCAGACTGCCTTGTGCCTTGGTCCCCAGAGAACATACAGTTTTAGCACCTAAATTTCCTAGGTGCAAAGTGAGTTGGTAAGCTCCAGGATAGCAGCCCCGAACATTGTTGGCATCCTTTGTCAAGGGCTTCCTGCCCCTCGTTTCTTGCTCGGCAGCACAAGCTTTATCTCCACCCTGCCAGGCTGGGCACGAGGATTAAATTAGATGATGCGTGTGAAGTGCTTTGGGAACTGAGTGTCCTCTGCAAATGTAAGAGAGGGCCATTATCTCCAAATACCCTCTTAAAGAAGGACAGGTGGGTCGTCACTTTTGTATTCTACCCCTGCATCTCGCAGAGTTTGTTCAATAAATATTTGTTGAAAAGAAATGAACGAAAGATTCATCAAATGTCACATTGAAAAGCTGGGGCTTGGGAGTCAAGCATGTTACAAAGTCTTTGTGTCAAAAATGACATCAGCAGGACAAAGGTGAATGTGACCGTGTGTATCTTATTTAATATGACCAAATAAGGCTTTTCTCTTCATCGTTCACCCGGACTGGGAATGAAGTGCCTCCAGGTTTTGTGTGGCTTCCAAAGCTTCATTCTCCAAGCGCGGGCCGCCTCCTGCTCTCAGGGTTTGCTGACTTGGATCCGAGGCAAGCTCCCAGCCCTGGCTTGTTTCTGGGAGTTGTCAGGCACGGATAAAGGCATGGCAGAATTTGCTCATTCCTTTGAGAGAAGGGGACTGTCAGAAACACAATCAGCTTGTGGTCGGCCTTTAGAAACTCTCTCCCACGTTGGTCCCAAAGAGAACATTTGTGTGTGTGTTTGCTTTGGTTTTGGGAACTAAACACCCCTTTCGACATTAATGTGTGCCAGCCACTTAACACTGGGGTGTTTCAGAAATGATGCTCTGGGCTCATGACGCAAAAGGCACTGCCTTGCTTTAGAAACAGGAAGAAAAGGCTGTGAAAGGGAGCTCTATAGAACAGGGGGGGATGAATCAAAGCACTTCAGATGGGACAGAGCTTCAGACAATGCTAAGGGGTGCCCCAGAATTAGAGGGGACCCCCAAACACCCCATCTGCTGCTTTGCCGTCCTGCTAAAGAGGACATGGAGGTGCCAAGCGTGGCTGGCCCAGTGTCTGTCCCCACAGCAACAGCAGAAGTCCTGGGTCACATCGGGTGGGAGCGGGTGGCTCCAAGCAAACGCACCTCAGTGGATACTCCCTCTCTTACAGCAACTCAGGAGAGCACGCACCTTGTATCGACTGTATTTCTCTCTTTTCAAAGGAGATATAATTGCATTTCGAATAGGATTCTCTAGCAGAGTCAGAGCGCTAACAGAAGCTCCCAGTGACCAAGTCCACATGTGGATGAGAGCACACTCAACCTCGGTACTGTGTTTCACTGACTAGGGAGGGAGTATTTGATTCATGAGACAGGCCATTGCGGACCTGTTTCTATCCTCCCTCTTTTGTGTGGGGCACCCCATGGATGAGGTGACATGAACATCAGCATGTGTAGCTGGATCTCCCAGTGCCAGGCTCCACTGGTCCTCTCTCTGTGTGCGGGCTTTTGTGTCTGCAGGCACGTTTGTGTAGTGACCCCCCTGCCCTCAGCCAGGGAAGCTCCCCATCTCCAGCCACATCATTCCCCCAAACCCTTGCTCTCCCTCCCCCGCCCTTAAGCCCTTCTTCTTTGGAAATGCACCAGTGGAATTTTTCTCCCCACATCTCTATGGTGAGTTTTCCCAGCATTGGAAGGCTTGGTTGCCATGGCAGCGAGCCTCCTCCGCTAGGAGCAGGCGATTTCGGAAGAGGGGATTGTTGCAGTTGGAGGCAGGGGATGAAGAGTCATTAAAGTAGGCCAATTAGTATGCAGGACCAGAGCTTTCTTACAGCTTCTCCCCCAGGAGCAGCCAGTGCTGCACTCTGTCTTCCCGTGGAGATGGAATGAGGCGGGCGAGGGGAACCTCCCTACACACCCGTCTGAATGAGGCCAAACGAGCCCCAGCCCCATGGGGACCCGGGTCCTGCTGCCAGCTTCCACCTGCTTCTCCTCCTTTGACCCGCTCTCCTTGGCCTCCATTTTGAAAACAGAGCTTCAGGAATGACCCTAGTAGAGCAGGAGTTGGAATGTTCGACATTAGTCAAATCTACTGCAAGGTTTCGAATACTTAATTATTTTTCTGATTCTTGGTCATCTATCAACTAGAATGAGAGACAAGAACAAAACATGTCCTCCTATGATATTTTTGGCTTTTGGGTATCTGGGGATGGCCAACTTGGGTGATATCGGGAAGAAGAAAATGACCAAACTTTCATAGGAAGCAGTGGCTAATTAATTGCACAACTCAATAGAATCTGTTTCTGGAGACCCAGAGCAACCCGCAAAGTAAGGTACTCTAAGAGGCAATGGAATAGAAACGTCAAACACCAGAATTCTGAGATCCGGGGAGGACTTTGCCATACGTGGTTGGGTGATGTGAGCTCCCTTGGAGCCTGGGGTTCCGTGTGTTCATCTGTGAAATGGGCTTGTTAGGAATTCATCCCTCGAACCCACCAGCTAAAGTTCCTCCTAATGTTCAGTTAGAAAATGGAATAGCTGTAAAATGTCTGGGACTCAGGTGTAGAAAGATTCTCCGCTCTTAACAGTTTGTGAACTCTGAGAGGTATTGCTATGACCAACTGCCCAGAAAATCTGTCTTGAAGGAAAAGCCTTGATGCTTCTGCCACAACCTGAGTGAGCTTCCTTCTGCCACCACCAGGGGCTCGTTCCCAAGGACTCACCACTAGAAATCCTGCTCCCAGGTCCACTGTGGCCTCTGACGTTGATGCCCACTGCCAGAGATAGATTTCTACCCTCAGCTTCCTATTCCCCTTATTTCTTGTCCTGAACCTGTGGATGCGAATGTTTCCGCAGGACTCCCCACCCTGCACCCAGTACCTGACATCGTGCCTAGTGCTGAGCAGAATACAGTATTTACTGTCTACACAGCCTCTGTCTCTTCTTTCCCACCCACTCCGATTTGACTTCTGATCCCAATACCTCACCACAGCAGCTCTTGCTGTTATCTGATGAAGGTCTGCCGGGGAGTCTCCCGTCCCGCACCAGTGTCAGGGTCCTGGCTGGGACATGATGGCTGTGTAAGATGTTACCACTGGGGGAAGCAGGGTGATGATACGTGGGAACTCTCTGTACTACACAATCACTTGTGCGTCTGCAATCAGTTCCAAGTGAAGAGTTGAATGAAAAATAGAGCTACTCTCATGAACCCTTCAGGGAAATCTCTCTGGAGATCAAGCCAATGGGCATTTTCAGCCTTCATTTCATTTGACGATTGTTGTCCACTCTCTTTTTCTTTTTCTTTTTTTTTTTTTCCATTCCCTTTTTCTTGAAGTGTTTTCCTTCCTTGGCTTCTTTGATCCCTGTCCCTGCTGGTCAGCTTTCTTACCCCCCTTTCACAGGGCCAGCCATTAACTATTGGAATTTCTCAAGGCCCCACCTAGTGCTCTGTCCAGAACCCTCCCCTGCACCCTGGTTTCCTATGGGATACCACAGAGGCTCCCCTGTGGCAACACCCTCAGCCTCTCTCTCTTCCAAGAGTCTCTCTCTTGGCTCCCATCCCCAACATGTCCCAGGCCTATTCAAGTGTGTCCTAGCTCAGCAAATGACCGTCATCTAGCAATCTGGCAAGCAAGAAGCAATATACTCTCTCCACCCTTATCACCAGTCCTAGTCTGAGCCACCATCCTCTCCCTGGAATGGACACAGCAACCTTCCAGATGCTCCCCCAGCAGCCTAAGAGTGCTTTTATAAAAGGCATACCTGGCCATGCCTTTCTCGGCTGAAAATCTTTAATGGCTTCCCATTGTTCATAAGAAAATAAATGAAATCTACACAATCCTGCGTGTTCTGGTTCACATGCAATACCCTCACCTCATCCCCTGTTACACAGCCTTTGCTTAATGCACTCTTGTCACGCTGGACTTCTTTAAGCTTCTCAAACACATTTTGTTCCCTCCTACCATTGGGCCTTTGAAGGCTCTCTGCTCAAGGCGCCTAAAAATAAGTTCTGTCTTCACCTAGTTAATTCTTACTTATTCTTCGGGTCTTGGCTCACATATTACCCCTACATGAAACCTTTTACCAGCCTTCCAGCCCAGAGCAAATCCCTCTATTATAAGCTCTTATGCAATGCCAATGTTCAGCCAGAACACTGGTTGCAAAACTTGAAAGATTTCCACACAAGTTGGTAGACAGCCACCACCCTGAGTCTGCTTCCTTCAGCCACTAAAAAGTGGCCTCCAGGAACAGCGGGGAGCCTTCAGGCACCAAGACCAACATAGGTGCAGTTGGTCAGGGCCTGCTAGGTGTTTTGAATTTCTCTCTTATTTCTCTGCATCATGAATCTCTCCTCCACAGCATGTATGCACTTAAATTCCATATTTATTTTGAGATCCTTTGATTTAATATCTTCCCCAACCTCAATTCCGTGAGGGCAAGGGCCATGTTCTCCGTGATTTTCCCCATGTGGAATACAGAGTAGGCACCAGATAAATATGTGCTCAGCGAATGAATAATTTAAGTGAATCAACAGGCATTTCTCAGGCAGCATCTGCTTTGACCCCTGAGCGCCACATGCCTTGGCGTCAACAGTGGTGGCCGAGCCCAGACCACCCCTCGGCAGCAAGTCGCATACCCAGGGCTCTTTCCAGCCTCCTGCTCTGTCTTCTCCTTGAAGGCTTGCAGAAGACACTTTTTATTACTACCATCCCCGGATTCTTTCAGGGCTTCCAAGCTCTTCAGCATCCCCTAGCCTCTAGCCCATCTCCATGACCCAGTTTTAGACTTTGAAATACAGGCTCTGCTGACAGAATCTGTGTGTGGCTTTTTCTTTTCTTTTCTTTTCTTTTTTCCTACTCTCTAAATAAAAGATGAAATCAGAATGGTCATGTATATGCTGTCTCAAAATAGTGCTTTATTTAGAGAGAGAAGGTGTTAGTTATTACTGGCATTTAACATCTGTTGAGTGAACAAAATCTGCTGAACATTGAAGAGAACATGGAATTACAGAGTTCCTGCTCGATGTGTGTTGTGGCCTAAATTAGACCCAGACGAATCACTAATGGGCAGCAGGGATGGATCTGCGCAGAGCCCCAACTGTAAGGCACAGAACATGCTCCAACCGGAGGGGTAGAATTTTCCCAAAGAAATGGCCATATTGTGCTCAGGGCTTAGAGGGTAATCCTTAGACCATTTTAAAGATAGCAAAGTGAATTATAAACTCCATGTGAGCCCTTAGAAACAGACAAGTCTTGGAAAAATTAGATTCGTATCAGAATGCAGGCCGTCCGGGTCTCTGGCTAGCGTGCCTTGTAGAAAAGCCTGCTGGGCTTCAGAAAGAATCACACTGTACAGGGCCACATTTTTACGAAGAATGACTACATACTGTTGTTGTTGGGGTTTTCCCCCAGAAGAATTACAATATTGGTGGAATTTGAGGAAAGATCCCTATTTGTCCCCACCTTTTTTTTTTTTGCATGGGGTAGTTGATGAATCTTGCTGTGTCCCATGGAATCCCAAGTGCCCAAGTGAAGAGTATGTTTGACTTCTGTAGGTTCTGATCTGAATCCAAAACATGATGATAATCCCAGCAAATTGGAACTGATTCTGGCCTGGGAGTCAGGGCACCGCGGGACTGGCTCGGCCACACACTGGGACAGTCATTTATCCTCTCTGAGTCCCCAGGTTCTTTATCTGAAATTTAGACATTGTAAAGCCTTGCTTGCTGCGTTGTTGCAAGAAACTAAGTAAATTAATGTATGTGAAGAACCAGCATATGGCCTGGAACATGTGTTGGTTACGTTTCCCACCCTGGGACATACCCCCTTTATCTAGCCAACTAAACAAAAACTCGAGACCAGATCCAAAGTTAGGGTAACCATTCCAGACTCGTAGAGTTTTTTTATTTCAATAGATCACATTCACTTGTCTAAAGGTAATTAGCCTTTAAGAGGGGACAAGAAACACATGGACACTTGAGATCCCCAGAAAAGTCAACAGTTTCTTGTCTTTCCAAATATTACAATCCTGGGAAAATAGGGAGGCAGAGTTTTAAAAGGAAAATATCTGATTGGACATAAGTCCCAAATGGAACAAGATGCTTAAAACTGACTTAACAAAGAGCAGCAAAGTGATCATCATACTCTTTCAATTTGGACATTATTGCGAACATATGAGACTGCTGTACACAGGTCATAAAAATGTCAAAAGAGTGCAGAGATTTAGCATGAAATATTAACCTTGGGAAAAAGCATTTCTAAAGATGTAAACCCCATCCCATTTATGTCACTTATTAAGCACTCAAAATTTACTAATGCAGCATGAAGACGTTGCTGCGATAAGACTCAGCAATGACCCGCCATCATGGTTTCTCATTCCAGCAAGCTTGCCAAAGAAAGTTTTAGGGAGTCTCACCAGAGGAACAGCTAAAGCAAGATAGCAGTTCTGCCCCAGGTGTCTGTGGGCTAGTGGGCAGAACCCAGATGCCCAGAGGCAAGTCATTTAAAGCTCAGCTTTGCAGCTGGGAAGTGGAGTTATTTCCCCCATCGGTCTATCTCCTGACCACACCTGACTGAAGGAGAGAGACCTTGCACTGGGGCCCCAGACTCTGCCCTCACCATGTGATTTCCAGGAGAGGACATAGGCTGCTGCCAGGACACCATGAGGTGGAGGGTAGCCAGCTCTGGATTCAGAGGCAGAGAACTAGGGCTCTATTCTAGGTCAGTAACTGCTACCATTGGCAGTTCTTTAAATACCAAACTGTCATTGAAATCATGGTATTATATGGAAGAGAAAATGGAAGGAAGTTCAGAGTAGAGAAGAGGTCTAGAGAGAGAGAAAAAGAGAGAGTACCAGGCAATAGCCTGTCCCCTACCAAGGGAGTGCCAGATCACAGCAGGTGCTCTGTGATCGGGCTGATTTTCTAGTACCCTTGCTGATTAACCCCCTTCCTCTCTGTGGCTCTTTCCTGGCTGGGGAGCCCAGTTTTGCCCACGTGTAGAATCTACTGGGGCTTTGTCCACATTCTGTCCAGCGATTAGTAACACATGTCTATATTCCTGTCTCTATCTGGCCATAAAGCTGAGAGCATGTGCACAGTAAGAGTCTCGAACAACTATGCAGGAAGCCAACTAAGGATGCAGTTTCTATCAATTGTTGACTTGTGATTGATCCTAGTATAGGATTCACAGAGAAGATGTAGCAGCCAGGCAGGGTGGGTGTAGGGCAGGCAGGTGCCAGGTTTTAGGCTTGGACACTATGGTAGCAAGTCCAGCTAGTTGTAGGAAAGTAACCCAGGGGCAAAATTAGTGTCTGAGATTTAAAGAAATCTCCAGGCCTGGCTAGGGGTCAAGAGGATGCTAAATGCCTCTTGAAGTGGATGGACCCAGAAATGAGGAGTTTTATACACAGATATCCCCAAATCCTGTCAAGTAAGAATTGACTACAAAAGTATCTGTCCTGTGGGACAGGGTCCCAAGGACTGAGCTTGTGTTTAGAGGCACACATACACGTATCTCTGGAAGCCTAGGGGACAAGTAAGGCAACCAGAGTGATAAGTAGAATGGAGATTAAGCAAAATCCCTGTGCCAGAAAAAGGACTGTGTGGAGAAGCTCCAGTGCTGTGAGTTTTAAGCTGTGAGCTGGGGGTACATGGTGGCCAGCCACTTGCCACCCCTGGGGCAGAAGAAAAAGAAGAGGTACTTTAGGCATAAGGTGGAGGCTGGGTGGTCAGCAAAGGGACACCAAGTCAGCCTGACATGGAGGTTGATTCTATATTCAGCAAAGCAATTTGGGGAAGAGGTTGGGGGAAACTGAGGTTGCTTAGGTAATGATGGGTCTGAAAATAAGGGTAGGGAAATTTGGATCCAGCCCTAGTGGAATGCAGAAGAAAGGAAAGATAGTAGGGTCTTGCTGCCTAATCCCCTTCCTGGGGCAGATACTTCTCATGCACTGCTTCAGATCCTCTTGATTTTACCTGTCTTTGGGACCACTGGCTATTTGTTCTGCTCCAGCTCCTGTGTGGGTTTCCCACTGACCCCACAGCACCTCCATCTTGCCCATGTTGTGTACCTCTCACATCATGGCCTCCTGCCTGCCTCTTGATGCTGAAGTAAGAAACTCCATTAGACTCACTCTGATACCCATGTGTGCTTGACTGAGAAGTGCAGAGAAGCCAACACCCAGTGCTGGAATCCTTGAGCAATAGGGGAAAGGCAACCATAGAAAAGCTATTCTCCATTCTTCTCTTCAATCAGACTCTCTTGAGACCCAGTACTTCCTGTAGGCTCCCGGAAGGAGCCTGTGAGCATGCCATCAGTCACATGGAACTTCCTGAGAAAATAGAAGCCTTGGCCTCCGGCTCTGCTGCACGAAGAAACTCTCCCATCTGCCACCATTCTTATTTCTTAGAATTTGGTATCAGGTGAATCCATTCTGGAAAGAAAAGGAATTTGCTACTGGAAACACCTCATTTATACATGATGCAGTGTCACCCAACATGGGTGGATTCTGTAATCCAGATTCACATGATGTCATTTTAGTGAAGCCCCAGTGCGTGGAAGTTTGCCCCAAATTGACCCTCATCTGTGGTGGAAGTTGTCAGTCCCTTTTCTTGAAACCCCAAACAGCCTTTCCTTTCTTTCAGCCAAAGAAACTCTTCCCTCTTGTCTCCAGACCTTTTCAGTCTGTCTTCCACACACTTTTCTCGAGTATCTCCAGGGGACCCTCTTCCTGGTTCACCTAAGAAAACCCAGTCACTTATACATGTCCGAGGACAAGATTGACCACCCAGCCAGCCATGAAGTTCATTTTAGCCTTTTGTTTTATCCCTTTTCCTCTGAACACCCTCTGATCACCCGACACTGAAGTTTTCTCTTCTACGACTGCCCAAGCCTATAGAAGCCTGTCAGAATGATCATTAGATATTCACTGTTTTCAACTGTGAATCGTCCCCATCAATAAGCTGTAAAAGCTCTTTTTGTACTTCCTATTAAGAGTCTAATATCCTTAAGGAAGAACTATTATGACTAAAATCATTCTAATATCTTTAGCTATGATACAGCCAACATTATCCGCCCATTAAGACACAAATTGTAATAGTTAAAGATGCTTCTCATTAATATCCTTTACTTCTTCATCTTTATTTATTCTAGCTTGCACCACTGCTATCCTGATATGCCCAACATTCTTGTAATCCTCCTGGCAAGTTTAGGTATCAAGTTATCAAAATTAAAAAAAGTTTTTAAAGTCATATGTGGAAGAAACAGTGCGTACATTCTACTGTAAACTTAATTTTATCTTGGTAAGAATGGTTCGGTCCCATATTCTCTTGGCCTCCTTCCCAAGCCTTCACAATGTCCCCATTTTGGAGACTCCCGAGAAGCATCGTTCTCTGTTTCCTGTTGAGAATGGACTTCCGGCCACACTGACTTCCACCCCGAGGCATGGGAAGGCAGACTACCCATGCCAGCGTCCATCCAGCTGTATTCTCTGTCACTTTCCTCCAAGCCACAATTCTGCACCTGCTGCTCAGCTCTCAGTTTCTACAGAACAGCACCCACCCAGAACAGTCCCGTGAATGCCAGGGGATCATAGTAAGGTTGGGGCAGGACCAGCAACCTCCTTTCCTGAACTTTTGAATGGTACAGATAGAAACCAAGCGATGGAGCCTCAGGCACTGCCACAGCCCATGCCCTCAATGCAATGCTTTAAAAAAAATAGATTTTATGTTTTAGAGGAGCATTAGGTTCAGAGAAAAACTGAGCAGAAAGTAGAGAATTTCCACATATCCTCTGTGCCCCACCCATGCACAGCCTACTCCACTACTGTCTCCCACCAGAATGGTACATTTGTTCTAATCATGGTCCTACATCGATGCATTGTCACCCAAAGTTCAAAGCTTCCGTAAGGTTCACTCTTGGTGGTGCATATTGATAAGTGTATAATGACATGTAGCCACGATTATAATAGAGTAGTTTCACTGTCCCAGAAATCCTCTCTGCTCTGCCTACTCATCCTTCCTTTCCCTGAGCCCCTTGCAACCCAGACTCTCAATCTTTTATTATGTCCATAGTTTTGCCTTTTCCAGACTGTCATATAGATGGAGTCATATAGCATGTAACCTTTACAGACTGGCTTCTTTTACCTACTAATATACATTTAAAGTTCCTCCGTGTCTTTCTATGGTTTGGTAGCTTGTTTCTTTTAAATGCTGAATAATGTTCTGCTGTCTGGATGGACCACAGGTGATTTACCAATTCACCTACTGAGGGACATCTTCAAGTCGCTTTCAAGTTTTGGCAGTTATGAATACATCTTCTGTTAACATCCAGATGCAGATTTTTGTGTGGACATGTTTTCAACTCATTTGCTAAATACCAAGACACACAATTGCTGGATCATATGGTAAGAGCATGTTCAGTTTTGTCAGAAACCACCAAACTGCATTCCTACGTGGCTGTACCATTCTGCATCCCCTCCAGCAATGAATGAGAGGTCCTGTTGCTCCACATCTGTGCCAACATTTGGTGTTGTCAGCATTATGGATTTTCGCCATCCTAATAGGTGTGGAGTGGTATGCATCACAACGCTTTTGAGGCCAATTATTTCCCAGCATATAAGAGCATCTTGGATAGCCGCACCTGGGTGGCTCAGTTGGTTAAGCATCTGCCTTCAGCTTAGGTCATGATCCTGGGGTCCTGGGATTGAGTCCTGTGCCAGTCTCCTAGCTAAGCAGGGAGCCTGCTTCTCCAGATCCCTTTGCCCCTCCCCTGCCCTGCTCATGCGCTCGTTCTCTCTGTCTCTCCCTCATAAATACATAAAATCTTTTTAAAAAGAGAGCATCTTGGATAGATTCCAAGAGTTTCTGTTCACCTTCAGCTATAAAACCAGTTGCATCCAGTTTGTACTGTCCTTCTACTATCAGATTCAAAGCTTCTCCATCTAACATCACAGGCTAGACTTCTCCCTTCTCATCTTGTCTCCAGTTCCTACAAGGTTAGGGTCTGAGAGGAGGGATTGAGGATAAAGGGCAAACCTCTCTTTACATCTCTGTTGTCATCCTCTGCTTTACCATTACTGCTTTCTGCTAACACTTCCAGGGGTCAGGTGTCACCCTAGGAGCAGCCAGGGTACAGACCAGAAGGCTCAAACGTAGACACTTCCCATAGTGCCCACTAACTCCTGAGACACCCACACAGCTTTGCCCTTCCCAGTGCTGGGGGAGTAGGCTCTCCTGCTGCCCCTTTCAGCTCTGCTGTCTTTCCCCGTTTCCTTGCAGTGCACATAGTCTGCTGCCCAAAGAGAGGCCCAAATGCAGAATGAGGTCCCAGTCTTCCCTTCTTAAGGCACCCCCAGCCTTTATGGGAAGAATTCTCTTGAAGGCCTTTCCTTGAGTTCAGGTTGAGGATGGGGAGAGCAGAGAGAAGAGAAAGGAAAGAGATGACCCCTCTACAAGAACATTTCAATGGCCCCAGGCCAATAGTCCCACTGCTCTTGCTCACTCCCCTCCCCCATTCTCTCCCCCCCACAGACCAAGGAGGAGAGGGACCTAGGGTGGTGGTGGTTACCGTGGGGCAGGTTTATTATTAGAGCAAGACTCTAATCCTTCCGTCAGATATGGTGCTGGGCTACCCAGCGCTCCTTTTCCCTCAGCTGAAGGCCCGAGTTTTTAAATCAGGGGGACACCTGGAAAAGCCCCCCTGGGGATCTTAATATAGGGCATCAGAGGTATAGAGAGAAGGGGACTTCACAGCCACCCCCATCTGAGCATTCAAGCAATTAATGACCTATTGGCCATTAACGTCAAAAAGCAATTATATCAAGCATGAGATCCTCATGCCACAATTCACCTTCACCTTTACTTGACCTGCCCTTGGTGATGAGCAGCCAAGCATTATTCCCCTGGTGATACCGCCTCATCACTTGAACATGGTGTCAGACCACATCTTAGCCTGTTTCCCTTCAGGTAAATAAACTCCTCCCCCCTCCCCACTGCCCAGCTCCCAGTTTTCCTGACCAGGACTTGGGTGATATAAATGCAAAGCAAGCCCGATTGTAATTTCTGAAGACCCCAAGAGGATAACTATCAAAATGAGGCCAGTTCTGATTGGCTGAGTTTTCATTAGTAGAGATCGTTAAGAGTCTGACCCGTGAGCCTCACAGTTCATGTCTGGTGTGAGCCTCAGATGTGTGGATGTGCAGGGCTTCCCACATGCTATTAGTTGCCATTGTCTCTCTGCAGTGCTTTACTTTATAAAGATCACTCTGGGTTCCTCTTCTGCTGAACCTAATTTTTCCCTCCAGGGGTAACCACTTTTCCCACTTTACAATAATGGTGCAACTTTAGTGATTTAATTTAAAGAAGCAATGAAGTGACCATTAAAGTGTTTAGCAAATGGGTAAAAAGCCTTTCACACGTTTCTCAAAAAATCTGTGTTCCTGTCTTCTGGAAGTTTTACCAAGTATGGACCATAAACAAGTAACCACCTGAGCATATACTTTTAGTTATTTGACTGTTCCAGCATTAAGTTTCATTCAAATCTAGTTACAGTGAGGGGCAAAGGTAAAATCTGGCCCCTGGGGCAAAAAGGGAGGTCATTCGGTGAGTCGCTCCTGTGAGGCAGAGGCAGCAGGGACAGGCCACTGAAACCATGGAGTTTTGGGGGACAGGGTTAGGTTGTCTTCAGGTGATGCCCTCAACATGAGGCAGCCCAGGCTAACATGAGAGGAGCTCAGGTAGATTCCCCACTGAGTTGGGACAGCTCTTGGGGTGGAACTGAACGCTCAGAGGAGGTTTTGGTGAAAGCATGCGGTGGCATAAATCTACGTGGCTATGGTGGAAACGGGCAGGGGGTGCATTCAGGGTATATTTTGCAGTCAGAGATAAAAGAACCTGGTGATGACTGGATGTGGAGGACAAGGGGAAATAAGGAATCCAAGATGACTCTTAGGATTTTAGCTTTGAACAAAGATAGTGGTGGTTGGTGGGGATGGTGGTGCCATTTAGGGAGATTCAGAAGATGGGGGAGGAACAAGGGTTCAAAAGCGGGGGATCTGAGGACATTGAACCCTTGGAGAAGCAGAGGACACACCAGCATTGGAAAGGGGCAGATTGCTTAAAATTTCTTTGAGTCGGGAATCACCCCCGTCTTTCCTGAAGTTTTGAGTTAATTCGCAGTGGCTTTTTTGTTTTGTATAAACCTTGCCCTTCTCTGGAGCATTCTTGTCTTCATCTCAAAAGACAAATCTGGGCTGGAGGGAATTGTTTTCCCTGAGTCTGTGTTCATAGAGTAGATAGTGGTACTTAAAGACCTTTATATGTTTCATGAAGCTATTTCCATAAGTGGATTCAAGTAGATATTAACCAGTAAATATAGTATCTTAAATGCCAATGATCTCTACCTAAATAGATGTTCTGATATCAATAAAATGTAATATCTGGGGAGAGAGACCTTGGGACGGAATTTGCAGAAAAATGGTTGTAGGGGTTGATGAAGGGATAGAGACAGGAAGGGAGATGCAGAAGGAATGCTAAGGGACCATCATTAAGGACTTCAGTGTTATGAAATCTTTTCTCTTCTCCCCTTGGGTTACCACAGGGCAGCTTTCTTCCTTAAAGGAAACTCAAGTTGTTTCAGGACTCAAAGGGTGCCTCGGCAGTGATGTGACCATATAGCTGGTGGAATATTGGGAAATAATCAGGAAAAACAAGATAGTAACATAGAGGTGCCCCCTGCTCATGTACTGACAGAGAGAAACATACAGGGACCATTAGCATCAGTCTTAAGGCTGAATGCCAGTGGGGCTATAACTAAGCATCCTAGAGATTCCAAGCTGTGAGAAACTCAGGAATGCATCTGTGCTACTGAAGACTACTGCCTCTTCCTTCTTGCACTGAAAGAAAGGGGTGGGAGACCCACACAGTCAGACCTTACTTCAGTTCCTAAATCCAAGTGGTGGTGCAATTAGGTCCTTGTTGACGTCTCTGGATCAGGGAAGAAGGGATTTCTTCATGAACAGGGCTTAGAGAAAGTGACTAATGATTGCTGTCACTGGCTTACAAAGCTGGCCATGCCACCAGGTGGATTAGGGCAAGTGGTGCAAACTTAAAGCACAAGTGAAAGAGAAAGAGGCAAGCTCAGTGGATTTGAAACATCTGCCTTCTATTGTCACCTCAGACCCTGACTCTGACTATGGTCTTGGGTTTCTCTGACTTGGTCTTAGTTTCCCTGCCTAGTAAATGGTAATGGTAGCTAGGTCATAGACTATGTGTTTATTGTAAAATAGTATTAAGCAGCTTGCCTTAAAATACTATCTGGATGTAGCATATTATTTAGATATAAAAGTAAAGATATAATTTAATATAGATACAGATATGGATATATAGCCACACACACACACACACACACACACACACACACACACCCCATACAAGATGCCCAGGTAAACACTCCACCTCTTCTCCTACACTCGCCTTCTTGCCACAGTCACTCCAACCACACTGGCCCCCTTATTGTTCAAGCACATCAAGGTTGTTCCTACCTCAGGACCTTTGCACTTGCTGGCCCCAATGCCTGGAATGCACTTCTTCCTGATGTTTGCATGTCTTGTTATTCTGATCTCTGCTTAGATATCACCTGCTCAGAAGAGTGTTTGATGACCTTCCTATTTAAATTAGTTTGCCTCTCTATCCTTTCAATCTATTTACTTCCTTTTCTCCGTAGTATTTATCACCACCTGACATAATCATGCATAGATATCTGTTTATGTATGGCCTGTGTCTCCCACTAAAATGAGAGCTTCATGAGGACATGGAACTGGTTCACATCCATGTCCCCACTGTCTAGGACAATGCCCAGCATCCTGCAGGTAGCTCAAAAAAATTTTGCTGAATGAGTGAATGATACCAAGACAAACAAATGATTCTCAATTCGTCAATTTGTACTCAGTGCAATAAAGGTTTGAGAATCCAAATAACGTTATAATAGCTTTTCTTAATATTATCTGCTCTGATGGAAGTGGATAGTCCCTTGAGGTATGGGGGCTTGGTTTTTACTTGAATTTTAGTTGTTAGCACCCTGGTCATGATTGAAGGTTGTGGAGTTGGGGTAGTAGGTGAGAGGCAGAGGGCAGGTTGCAAGGAGGCAGTGGTACTGCTGGGGCATGGTTGGGGAGATGTGGACACCCCCTCCTTAATTTCCCTCTGCCCCATTGTTCTCTCCAGCTGGTGAGACTAAACAGGTGTGGTGCCATGCCAAAGCCACTCAAGGACAAGCCTCCTCTACCTTCAAGCAACATTCTTCCCATGGGAGGCTTCCATGGGAAATTCCAGTGGGGCCATCAGGGGTAGCCTCTGAAAGTGGGATGGCTTCAGGGAGTGAAGTTGGGGTGGCCAAAGGGGACGAGCAAAGGGAAGGGAACCTGTGGGACAGGGCACCCAGCCCTTCCATTCTCTCTGACCTTCCCCAGCACCCATGCCCTCTCCTCTACCAATGGGTCACTTCGGCCCCATTAATCTTCAGCTTCCACAGCTTTTCTTGGTAACTTGTCCCATATGTTTCTTACTCTGTGTACAACATATGTCTGTTCCATTCCTTATTTACAGTTTAAACTAGAAATGGGTGTTGTTCTCTAAAGCAAATCAGCTACTGTCTGTCTTTTCCTTTTCCCCTCTGGATACCCCTCTCGGCTCCAAGGGGTCTGTGCTGACAACCCTGAGTGGGGTGGACAGGAAGCTGTCTTTCTGGCCTTAGCCCTGGTTCTCCTTCCATATTTATTCCATACTGTAGTATGGGCCATTCCCTGAGGCAGCCAGATGCAATCATTTCATTTGACAAATACCTGTTGAGCATCCAAGCACCAGAGAGGGCACCCTTCATGAAGCTTGGAGTCTAGAGGCCGAGGTTAGATTGCAAACATGTAGCTACACAAATAGGCACGTCATTACAACAGATTTGTGCTGAGTAAGTCGTGCTACCTGATAGTCTCACTTGCTTCTGATGTCTAAGAATATGGCATTTAAGTCCTGAGGGACAAGTAGAAGTGAGGGAAAACTCAAGGAGCTACATGTGTGAAGGATCTGAGGTGAAAAAGTGCTGAAGACATTTAAGAGAAAGAGGGAAGACCAAAGTGGATGGGTCACTGCAAGAAAGGGGGTCAAGCACTGGGAGCAGACTGGGGAAAGAGGTACTGAGATCAACAGGGGTTCTAGCAGCCACTTTAATGGTTTTTCATTTTATCCTAAGGGCAATGGGAAGTCATTAAAGAAATTTATAGCAGAAAACGAAATGGTTTGATACAACTAAAACTCTAAGACTATTGCTCTGGTTAGTGTACGGACAGTGGATCAGGAGGGAAGAGGGTGGGCTAGTTAGCAGGTAGTAGCAGTGGCCCAGGGAGGAGAGAGTGGAGCCAGGAGATCAAAATGGAGGCAGAAAGAAGTGGAAGGTCCTTGGAAGGACTTATTTTTTTTTCAAGATTTATTTAGAGAGAGAGAGTATGTGCACAAGCTGGAGGAGGGGACAGAGGGAGAGGGAGAGAGAGAGAATCCCAAGCAGACTCCATGCTGAGAGCAGAGCCCAATGTGGGGCTTGACCTCAGACCCTGGGATCATGACCTGAACGGAAATCAAGAACTAGATGCCTAACCGACTGAGCCACCCAGGCACCGCTGGAGGACTTCTTAGAGTATTCCACCAGCCCTTGACTGCATGCTTCAGGACTCCCTGTTAAGTGAGGAAAGCAAATTCCCTCCATGGGTAAGTCACCGTCTCAGTGACACGCGGCTGCTGACAATCCCTACCTGATGTGCCCTCTTCGTTGCTGCATTGGCTTGGTTTGCAGTTGAGTGCAGCTTGCTGAAATAATGTGTGTAAAGTTCATGGCCATGCTGAACTTCCATCCACAAAGCTGAGCACAACTCAGCCATCACAGCATCTTTGGGGCGCTGCAGCCAACTCCTTCTTCTGAGGAGGTTCAGTGAGGATCAGCTCATCAATTTGCTTTGAAAACTCGCCATCCTATTTCCCAGTAGTCTCCCTCCTGTGACCCTTTGGACATGGTGGCAAGTTTTCGGGCATCCAAATATATACCTCTTAGTGGAAGGGAGCTGAAAGCATCAGTAAATTAAGTTGTTGGCCAAATTGCACAAGTATGATCCACAGCCAGTCGTTCACATTCCCACTATGGCATCAATCCTCTGCCTGGCATTGTGGTTATAAAACAAGCTCCAGAGGGCAAGGACCTAAGCTTATCCAATGTTGTTTCCCCACAGTGAACATGGCACTAACTAAATACAGATTTGTTAAAATGTACTCTGAGAAAAGTACGCGAAAAGAAGCAAGATTAATGAGAGATTGCAAGGGGGGTGGGTGTTACTACTTACACCATGCTTTATGTTGGTGACCTCACTTGAGCCTCCCAGATGTGACGCAGTAAGTAGTGTCATCTCCAGTCCATAAAGGAAAAACCAGTGGCTTTATGGGAGGCAATGACTTACCAAAGTCACATGGAGAGTCATGTAAGCACCAGAATAGAGCCCTGGGCTTCTGATGCGGGGCGCCATGTTGGACAACTCCAGGAGGGGGTGTTTATGTGGACCAGAGAGTGAAGGGTGCCCTTTGGAAACTCAGGACCGGTCAGGAGTGGGCAGGGCTGTACGGAATCCCCATGCAGACTTGTTACAGTTACTCCACTGCTACATTTGGCTTATGGGTTTTATTCCTATTTCAATGCAAAAGAGAGATTCTAAGACATAAAGTAATTTATGTTCATGCAGTTAGTAAGTGGCTAAGCTAGAACAGGAAACCAGGTCTGTTGACTCCCAAACCCATGTTCATTCTGTGGCTTCGTGGGTCTCCCGTGCGGACACACTGTCTTGCATTTCTGCACCAATGCCTCTCAACCAGGAGTCTGGGTAGCCTTTGAACACAGGATGGTGTGTTCAAACCAGAGACCCATGAAGCCAAAAAATGAACATGGCCCATATTTCTAAAGCATCAATTTTCATAAATGATTTGGAGACGAATCATTACTTTTGATAATGGATCGTGGAGTCTAATGCAACAATTACATCAGATGTTAAAGATGAAACATAGAACTTTGAAGAAATTCCAGACTTGCCGTCAGCACCTGGGGCTAGAGCCACAGATATGGTCCCACTTATTCCCCACACCCCTGGTCTTTTACTTCTTTCTGTGGTTTGGGGTGTTTTGGTGGAAAGATTTGAGAAGCACCCAGTGACACCACACTGGTTTTCTATAACACCGAGCTGCTGCTATCATTGGGTGAGAAACAGAGCCCCAGTGCTCATAACATGTGCACTTTCTATGGGTATGTTTTGTCTGTAGGTATGTCTGGAGAGATGGGAGATCGATGAATTTTAAATGTAAGGTAATTAAAGGTAATTTAAATTAAAGGCAATGTCTTTAGCACAGAGCCTTGCACAGAATAGGTGATTGAGAGTTAATTTTATATTATTTCTTAACTCTCATGATCATCATAAGAAATCACAAGTCTTTTGTAACCAAGGTCACAATCTCTATGCACTACATGTATCACAGACATTGCAGAAAAGGACCATAATGATGCCCAGGTAGGCATTCAGAGCTCCCTGGAGGAAGCAACTTTCTCATTATCGTTACACTCCTGTGGACACAAGACATCAGTTTTTCCTATCAGAATGAACGTCTGCAGCTGGGAGGAAAGAAGACTTTATTCATCTGAAACTGGCTCTGGTGTATTAAGTCTTCATCTCAGGCTAATGGTGGAATGTACGTTCTGGCATGGTCTTCAGTGTTAACTAATGGGCTGGGGTTAATGGGGGGACAGATGGATGGTGTCCACCCAGAAACCTGATCTCTCCACTTACTGGACTTGATGCACCCAGGACAGCAGTAACCACAGTAATCACCGCTGATATGGAGAGTGCTGATTCTATTACAGAGAAGCTTTTTTTGTTTTGTTTTCCTACTCTGTGAACAAATCACTGATTCCTTCCTTTGTAAAAGCTAGCTGGAATACCAGCTCTTCTGAATTATTTCCATAGAAACGATTTCACATTGGAATTTTCATGCCTAACCAACACACTGAAACCATCTTAACGTAGACCATGACATGAACATACATTGCTCCCACTTTTCTGATTGCCTTTGCTCAGCGCATGTTGGTCCCTGTTGGCTTTTCATCATGAAAGGGTGCAGTGCTTTGGTCTCAAATGTTAAAGAGTCAGATGGTCTCATGGGTTTAAAACCATAATGCTTAGGAGGCAATAAAAGGCTCAGGAACACTGAACATTTAAAAATGGCAGCTTGATGAAATGTATATGGTTGGAATATACAACTTCCTATTCCTGAGTGATGCGGAAGTGCAAGAATCACACTCCAGCCAGCGTGCTGTATTAGTGCTTCCCATAGGCATCATCCTCCCCTTGACCCCCTCGGGAAACTCCCCATCAAGTTTGATAAGAGTTAGTGGGATGGGGCTGGGGGTGATGAGCAGAGGCAGGGGGACACATGTTGTTACTTCTAATTTCACTTTATTATTAAGATGGAAATCTTTGCTTCTAGATTTGAATGTGATTCTTAAACGTCGGTGCAACTGCAGTTTTATGCTTTACTGAGAGATGACTTAATTTGCTTCTGATTAGAGCCAGATGTAAAATAAGATGAAGCTACAGTCACTTCTGAGACTGGGCTCTTTGTTCTTTAAATTATATATAGTGCACAAGCAGGAGACAATGGGACCCAGGAGGGATGTCGCTTACGGCGACATGGAGTCCTGGAAGCCCTCTGCCTTTATCTTCACATCACTAGGGAGTCCAGGGTCTGCCTGCTCTCCCTTAGCCACTCCCAGGGAACCCCAGGTGGAGGAGGGGATAGAGCGATAGGGGGAGGATTGAGACTGCCCTAAGGTTTGCACTGGAACTGAATCTTCTGTGGGACAACAGCAGGTCAAGCCGCTTGCTAAGCTTTAGAACTAGTTAGTAATAATCAAGAGTTACCCAGGAGGGAAAGGAACAATGGGGTCAAACCTTCAGTCTGGGGACATGAAGATGCTGATAAAGGACCACATATTTGCATTCTGGGCCAGAATTACACAGCTCCTAGTATGTAGAGCTATTCTTGCTTTCCCAGAATGTACTGGAGTCAGAAGGAGGAGTGTTGGCAAGGAGAGTATTATGGACTAAATGTTTATGTCCTCCTGCCTTAGCCCCCAGTGTGAGGATATTTGGAGATGGAGCCCATAAAGAAGTAATTAAGATTAAATGAGGTCATTGGGTGAGGTCCTGATCCAATAGGATTAGTATCCTTATAAAAAGAGACAGCAAAAGCTCACTTTCTCTCTGTACACATACAAGCTCTGTGCAGGAAGAGAGCTCCCACCAGAAACTGAACTCACTGGAACCTTGATCTTGGACTTCTAGCCTCCAGAAATGTAAGAAAATAAATGTCTGTTGTCTTAGCCATCCAGTCTATGGTATTTTGTTATGGCAGCCCAAGCAGACTAATACAGAGAGCCTTTCCTAGCTCTGAATCTGACTCCATGTCAGACTTGAGACAGAATGGGAAGGGTGCCATGCATTTGGAGATCTAGGTCCTGCTGTAGACGCTATCATGCCTTAGCTGTTTTGTCTTGGGTAAATCACTTCAACTCTGGGCCTGGAGATTCCTCACTTTTTAAGTTGGGATAAAAGGTCATGTCTACCTAGCCCCACAGGATTACTGGAGAATCAAGAATCAAATACTTAGCATAACGACAACAGCTAGTATTTTTTTGCACATTTACTATGTACTGAGCATTATTCTAAGAGATTGATTGATTGATTGATTTTAAAGTCAGGTTCACTGAGGTATAATATACATACAGTAAAATTCACCTTTTTTAGTGTACAGTTCTGAGTCTGGGCAAACACAATCACTTAATTGCCACCATAACCGAGTTGTGGAACATTGCCATCACCCCCCAAAATTCTTTTGTGTCCCTGTAAAGTAAGCCCCCCACCAATTCCCATCCCCTGACAACCATGGGTTCTCTAGACCTATAATTTTGCCTTTTCAAGAAATTCATTTATATGAATAAATGGCATCACACAATGGCACCACAGAGCTTTTCTAATATGAAAATTTAATCTTTAATTGATCAGTTGATTCAATCAATTCAATGAGTCCATTAATTCAATTAATCATTTAATAATTTAAGTGATTTAACAATCATTTCATCTTCACAAACATATTTTGGGGTACATAAAATAATGATAAAAATGAATAGATGTGAAAATGATAAGAAAAAGCAAAAAAGTGTTATACAAACATGAGGTGTTATTATTGTTTTTTTCATCACTTTTATTATTATTTCATGGTAGAATAAAGACAAAATCAATTTCCAGAGGAAATTTTGTATTGAATTTGCCTTATCTGCTCACCTAGAATCCGAGTGTCTGAAGATAGCAATTTTAGCTCTGTGACCTTTCCCTTCAAAACATGATCATTTGCCTTGTTCTGACAGCAGAGATTTAACCATGAAAAAAAAAAGTATTTGCAAAGATATGGTTAGCAATAGGGTCCAGCACATCCTCTCTTTGACTAATTCAAAAACACTTAGCTTGAAGTTACTGATCCATAATCCTTATGTCTATGACCACATTGGTAATGATAAAAGATAATGAGAGATTTCTAGGCTACAAATAACAGTGATTTCCAAGTGTAGCAATAATCAGTTCCCACTGTAAAGGAGATGATGATCAGGTTGTCACCAGGGCTCCTCTTGACTCAACCTGAGCTGGGTTCATTCAGGGCTTCTAGGCAGGGCAGGAAGGGCTGAATTTCTTCCCATGAAGTATCCCCTCGTTCAGTAGCCACATGCCATGGAAGCATCCCATCACTCTTCATAATAGAAGGATTCTGATCTTCCTGGATGTGGTCGTAAAGTGCCCAGAGTTTGACCACAGTGGTTCCAGTTTCTCCAAGGAGAATATTTTGTGTAAATTGTTTCTCTCTCCTTTTTTAAACTTCATATTACAGATGTAACACACAATAAATGAGTAAATAAGGTCCAGCTATTTCTTAAAGTTTACAGCTTTCATGAATTTTTAAGGAACAGGTCAGGAGAAACTGCTGAAGCAAAGCAGTTGGGTATAGGGTGTGACAAGGAGGTCTAGGAGCCTCTTCAATATTTCATGTGGCCAAAAGCCTCTGACAGCTAATCATCTCTTAATGGGGCTTGCCCTTTGGCCTGAATGTTTCTAAGGGAATAAAATGTTTGGCCTCCAAACAAGTTATCACTCACTCACTGACTAAACACCGCAAGCTGAAAGTGGCCTCCCAGGCATCGTTGGTCTTAGCTAGTTGAGTGTAGAAGGACCCCGATTAGCATTACTCACCTTTAAATCACCAGTGGTTTCAAAGCCAGCTAAGCATTTGCTTTGGATCTGGAGACAGGCTCCAGTCTCCCATTATGCCTCTCCTAAACACAGAAGGGAGACCAGACATCATGGCAGCTGGAGAATGAGTTGTGGAGGAGACAGGCATGATCATTTGGGGGAGACGAAAGAATTGGACAAGACAAAATGCAACATGGGATTTTGGAATGGGACTGGACAAGTGAGATTTGAGAGGAAACTCAAGGAAAGGGAGGAGAAATAGACCTGGAAGGGGCCACACTGAGAAGTATGGAAGCAATAGGAGAAGAGAAGAGAAGGGAAGGGGAGGGAAGAGGTAATGATGAGGGAAAAGGGAGGTTGGTAGATGCATTGTGTGTTCATCCCAATGGAAGGAGGAGAGCTAAGCTTGTCACCTCCTCTCCCATTACCCAGAACACCAGGAAAATAGATACTGCATTCCTCATTACCTTCTACCAGCAATAAAGATATTTTGTATATTTGTAAAAATGGGAAAGAACCTAGGCTCCTGGTGTGAAGAGTGGTGGGAGGGAGAGCTGTCTTTAATACTATTGGTCACCAGTTCGTATCTACACTTGATCAGCAAGTGCCAAGATTTCCCTAAATTCTAGTTTTCCAATGTGGAAAAAATGAATCATATTGTTTGTTAAGCCATGGGAGAATTTTCACAATTTACCCTGTGACCAAAGAGTATGTACCCAAAGAGTGCTCCTTGGGTAAGAAATATTGTTGTTGAACTGATTAGATGTGTCTAATTTGATTTAAAAATAGTAAAGTCATTGATTACTAACACAAGATAATTTTACCCATGGCCTTCTAGTATTTTCTTCAGGATTTATTGTCTTAAACACCTTGAGCACAGGTATATTTAAAGGATGCTCAGGCCTTGGTATTTTAATTAGAGCACAGTGGTTATTTTTGATTAACCAGATCATCCTATCCATGTCACCATCAAAATTATGAGGTATCTGGGAAACAAACACTAAGAAATAACTAAACAGTTCTTTTCTTGAAATGCTTTAAAGACAAGATCCATTATTTTCCATAACTTGATTTATTTTAGATGCTATGGAATTCGTTTTGGTCACAGGCCTCAGACATGGTTCTGATTTATTTCACTGACTTAAGCAAGTTGCAATGCTTAGAGGCCAAGATGGTCATCAGTCCTTGTGTTCTTCACTCCTTAGCGTTCTTCTTCTTTTGAAAAAAGATTGATTTATTTTATTTATTTATTTTAGAGAGAGAAAGGGAGGGGGAGAGAGTGAGTCGGGGGAGGAGCAGAGGGCGAGAATCTCAAGCAGACTCCCCACTGAGCACAGAGTCCCACTCAGGGTTCGATCCCAGGATTCATGAGATCATGACCTGAGCCGAAACCAAGAGGCAGACGCTCAACCGACTGAGCCACCCAGGCGCCCCACTTTAACTTTCTTCTTTAGTCTGCCCTTTTTCTCCAGCTTCAGAGGATATGAGATGCTAATCACTATATGTAGAATAGTAGTCCTCCATATTATGCATTATGACATCTTTCTAGCCTTCCTCCCCGGATCAAATAGTCTCAGGTCAGTACCATAGACCCCCGCCCCCCTCCCCCATCTACTGCCCAGAAGGCAAATCAAGGAAGGGATAGGGCTCCCCACATAACTCAGGGAGCTCTCATACTCCATGTGAACTCCAGAATTTTTGGTTGAATTTTCACTAAATGTTTCTTATTTGTAGCATCAAATAGATGAGCCAGCTTCTATCAATTTAATACAAGGTTGGTTCTGTCAGGAGTTCAGAGAGTTACTAGAGGTTAGGTAGGAGAGTAGTGAACCCTGATCTCTTTGAAAGAACATGTTGAGAATTCCTCTCCAAATATCAGCACTCATAAGAAACCCGCTCAAAGACATGATAAGCTTACCAACCAACCCCCTCATGCCTGGCCAGATATAGCCGAGAAGCACCCATCTTTCTTGAGGCAGGTGATCTGTTAGCAAAAGAAAGGAGTGCCTGCCATGTCGCCAGAGCTGTCCTGAGGGGCGCTGGATTGTCTTTGGGCAATTCACTGGGCTGCAGCAGGACTGAGAGTTCCTTGAAATGGTGTGATTTGAGCTCGTATTCAGGAGCTCTTTGGGGAGTAGGTAGAAAGGAAAGGGGATCAGACTTCCAAGAGGCATGAGTAGGTTCAGCCTGGGTGAAGCACCACACAACTGGGCCTGGGGGCTGAACACGGGGCACGTATTAGAGATTGCAGAAGCAGGATGCACAGAACGACCTGTGGGAACAAGTACAAGACGTCCAGTGGGCAGACATTATTGTGTGCCCTGACGTAAGCTACTTCAACTCTCTGAAATTACGGGGCATTATTTGCAATAGGAAGGCAAACCAATGTGTACCCCTGAGTGTAACTACTGGGTTCGAGTGAAATTCTGAGTGGAAATTCTTTGTAAAAGTGAACGACTCTGTGCTGATGGATGATGATGGTGGCCAAGTGGTGGTGAGTGATTACGGAACCACAGCGTTTTGTGCTAAAAATAATCAAGGGCTGGTCTAACCTGTCCACATTTTATCAGTAAGCCAGCCCTGAAGTGACTCAGCTGAGCTAGTTAATCGCACAGCAGGAGCTAGGTCCCCAGTGTTTTGGGTTGAGAAAAATAAACCTCTCAAGTCCAAATCAAGTCCCCAGCCACGTGGATTTCCCATCTGTCTTCAGCTCAGTCTGGTGAGTTTAGGGCCGGGCCCGCGCCTGACCCGCCTGGATCCTGGATCCTTGGAGAGCCCTGCCCGGCACCGTGGCAGGTCCGGCTCTCGAAGCAGCGCTCCGACTCGGCGTGTCATACTTGGGATGGCATTCCATCTCGCGGATACTGAAGCCAGGGTGTGAGGGCAAGTTGCCAGGTAGCACAATGCAAAACAAATGCCTCGTTGTGCTTGTGGCCACTCAGTACGTGGTTTTGTGAAGTCCAAAAGCCATCCAGTCGCTGTGACTGGAATGTGACAGTGACTTGTAACAACGGTGACTCTATTCCCCCCATCCCCTTGGTCTACTTTTGTGACATGCTCCAAAGTGCTGAGAAAGGCCTGCAAAAGAAATGCTCAGAAATGTTCTAAGTGGGTTTGGAAAACTTGTGAACCCTGTCTGAACTTTTATTAGATTCTCCCACCACTCACCCGTTTGACATCAGAACAAGGAAAGCATTATTTATCACAGCATGTGTGAAATCCCAGAAGGGACTCTTGAAAAGAATTAACGTGAAAAATGTGTCCCGAAGAGACTGCAAGCATAAAACAAATGATCAGATGGGAAAACATGTAAATCAAAAGTGGAATCTTTCTTTCTCCTTTAAAGGAAACAGGAGCTTGTTCTTTGGCCATTAGCAACCCGGGACAGAGAGACTGGGAGGCTCGGGGCCGCCATCGGAGGAACCCCAGAGCACTTGTCCCTGCAGAGCAAGGCACAGAGGAGAGTCGTGTGCCCTGGCTCTTCTTAATGTCTCCAGAATGGAGGAGATAAGGTAGTAAAGGTTACGGGGAAGGGAGAGACACCTTGAATAAATTAGTGCATTGGAATTCACCAAGCACTTTCACAAACGTTGTCCGTTTGAGTGTTTACCTCACCATCACCCTGGGAGGTATAAGTTGTTACCCACACCTCATAGTTGGAGCAACTAGTCAAGGGTTTGGCAACTAGTCAAGGACACCCAACGAGGAAGTGGTGTCCTGGGACCCAGCTTCTAACATCGCAACCTGTGGGTTGTCCATGACATTACCAGCGTGTATATGCAGGAGTATGGAAAGCATGGTATCTTGTTAGGTTAGCACATCCCACAGTGGGACTTTAGCTGTCTGATTCTAGACGTATGGAAGCGATTCTGTGACTCTCTCCCTCTCCCCACAAACACACATTCAAATTAGTTTAATTCACTAAGTTAAACAAAATTAAATCTGTTTTTTTTTTTCCGCCAAACTCCCGAGACACGTTAAGAAGACTCTGTGCATCATGACTCTCCAAGAAGTGAGGCAAGTTACAGGTTACAGCATATTTGGCATGTCTGACCTAGGAACTTCTGTGGGGAGCTGGCTCTTAATGTTTTGAGGGCCCAGTATCCAAAAGGTTACCACATGTTTGTCCATAATGTCCTAGTTCTCTTTTTATCTCTCACAGACCAACTATATCTTGATCATAAATCTGGATTTTATTTTATTATTATTTTTTTAAAAGACTTTATTTGACAGGGAGAGAGACACAGCGAGAGAAGGAACACAAGTAGGGGCAGAGGCAGAGGGAGAAGCAGGCTTCCCGCGGAGCAGGGAGCCCGATGTGGGGCTCGATCCCAGGACCCTGGGATCATGACCTGAGCCGAAGGCAGACGCTTAACGACTGAGCCACCCAGGCACCCCATAAATCTGGATTTTAATTGCAATATTCCCATAAAATAAATAAATATGTCTTTTTCACTAAAAACCTGTGCAGAGACCTCTCACTCCACGGGACTCTGCACCGTGTAGCTCCCTGCACCCGCCACAAAGCTTCTCCTTGCTGCTGGTGTGTGGGCTGCCAGCACCTGAGCCGATCATTCCACGTTGGTCCTTGGGAGTATCTGGAAACAGGGGAAACGCCTTGTGTATTGGCAAGTTTCCTTTCCCAGAGTCCTGAGCCCACGGGGCTCCAGGGTTGGGAGCCGGGCAGTTCCTCAGCAGGCCAGCAGCACCAACATGGCGTGCTGAGATGGCCACCGGCATCCTCTCTGGCCCGTCAATGCCTGTGCCACACAGGTTCTGTTTTGAATATTGACCCTGATGGGAAGTATTGACATCACCTCCGGGGCATGCCCGGGCAGCTCCATGAAGGGTATCTGTGCCCATGGAAGCATAGCTGCCTCTTACTGCCTGGTGAGAAGTGAGAGACAGAATTGAAAGCGGATCGAAGGCTACCCACCTCTACTTAGTGTCTGAGCTGGGGGTGTGTTCAAAGCTGAACAGTAAAGATATGAAGGCACCTCACCCCTGACCCAGGAATTTATGTCCCTACTTGTCAGATCTGGAGTCCTTGTACAGAGAAGAATGGAGGAAAAAACCCCACAGGACACCCTCCTCCTTCGACACTCAAGCTCTCTTCGATGCTAAGAGCATCGCTGGAAATCGCCAAGCATGTTACACATCCCTGACACGCTCAGCTCCTTGGGCTCAGGGGTTGGGCAGCATTTTTCAGGCACCGTTAGTCTGTTTCTTTCCTTTAATGAGTCAGAAATGGACGCTGACGATTGTAATCGGGCATCCGTCTGAGAACGCAGGGGCCGACGGTCTAACCCCTGCTGTCTTTGTGCTCACCTGTCACCCGGGCATCTGGCAACACGTTTGGGCTCGTAGTGCTGGGTTTTCCAGCATGAAAACTGGGACCCACCACCCACAGGGCTACTGTGCAGAAATCTGATCATGGTTTTAAGTCAGACAGCCCTGATGGGCTACAAACCGAAACATGAAATTCTTAACTTTTCTCCAGGAAGTCGGAAATCATAAACAAGTGTCCTTGTCAAACAAAGTACCCTATGGCTGGGGTAAAGCTCTTGCCATCTAATGCCTCAGCCTTACTGTTTTCATAAAATGGACTTTCCCCAAACTGGATCTCTTTATTTTTGTACACAAGCTCAATTGTAGTAGAGGAAAGTCCTAAGCTTGGGGTCTGAAGACTTGACTTCTTTGTGTCAATAGCAGCCTGTGCCTCCATTGCTTCATCTGTAAAATGGGACTAATCATTTTTGCCCTGCCCATGGCTGGGTTGTGTGAGGGCATCTGAGGCAGCCCTGTGCACTCATCCTAAGACCTGCAAGTGGAAGGAAGCTCCGGCCTTGCTAAGAAAGTAGAGTCATTTGGTGGATCATTTTGGACACAGCTTCCTACTTGTTTCCTGGCCAAAGTTAATTAGAAGACCGAGTCACCTTCGTACCAGGAAGCACGTGTGTGTGTGTGTGTGCCTGTGTGTTTTATCCAGGATGAACATCTGCCCCATCGTCATCTCTTTCTGCCCTATCTAGTTACCAGAAAGAGAGAACAGCAAAAAAGTATGAAAAAAATACTTTGACCATTCTTTGCCCTCTGTCTCTGTTGCTTGTTTCTTATAAAGAAATTGTATTTCCCTCGTGTGTTTATAAATAATTAAAATTAACAAATACAAATAAAGGAAAGGACAAAAGTGCCCCCCCCCATTTGCATTCTACCCTTCTTCCCCCTGATGATGGGAACTTGGTTTTCGGGTGACTGATGCCTCCTTTCTCCCCCTCTCCACCAGGTCGGTGGCCACACAATGCTGCCCATTCGCTGGATGCCTCCAGAGAGCATCATGTACAGGAAGTTCACCACAGAAAGTGATGTCTGGAGCCTGGGCGTCGTGTTGTGGGAGATCTTCACGTACGGCAAACAGCCCTGGTACCAGCTGTCCAACAACGAGGTGCGCAGTGGGCTGGGTGAGACCCCCGAGGGCTGACGTCCAGAGGCGTCCCTCAGCTGGAGGCCAGGAGACAAAGTTGTGTGGCTTTGTGGGGAGCAGCACCTCCCACATGGCCTCTCTGTACCTAAATGTCATGGCCAAAGTCCAGTCACTCCCTGAGTTTAAGAGTTCTAGAGAAAGAAAAGCAGTGTTTGCTGACACATTTGGGACCCGCCAGTGATGGGACAGAGGAATCGCTTTGTGCTGCTCATCTGGTAAATTTGTAGCAGATGTGGCACCTTCAGAATCCAACTAGTTTTTTTGGTAGTATTCCAATAAGGTTTTAAGGCTTTTTTTTTTTTTTTTTTTTTTTTTTGGCACATTTCACTAGAACATTCTAGTGTTTTATTTTCCCATTTCAATTATTTTACAACTATTGTCTATACTTGAGGCATAGCTTCTTGGTCAGGCACCTCACATCCTCTTCAGGCCCACATCTGTCTTTTATCCCAACTCCACTCATTTCCACAGCTTGGAATTCCCTTGTCAGTCAGCACCCTGACGTGAAAGTTCCAGGCTCCATCGAAGGCCAGTAAGACTAAAACACATTGGAATTCCAGAGTGAGGTGTGGGAGCATCCCACAGAGAGAAAGCATTTCTCCACCAGTTTGGTGACATCGGTGTGCCTAGAAAAAGGGATATAAACCAATGAAATTAACCATGATTTACCAACCTAGAATAATTGTTTAGGGCAGCCCTCTCCTTGCACGGACATTTGTTTTATTGGTTTTGTTTTTCTTCTTGTCTGATTCTGTCTTCGATCTCTGTCCTGTCCAGGTGATAGAATGCATCACTCAGGGCCGAGTCTTGCAGCGACCTAGAACGTGCCCCCAGGAGGTCTACGAGTTGATGCTGGGGTGCTGGCAGCGAGAGCCCCATATGAGGAAGAACATCAAGGGCATCCACACCCTCCTTCAGAACTTGGCCAAGGCATCTCCAGTCTACCTGGATATTCTAGGCTAGGGCCCTTTCCCCCAGACCGATCCTTCCCAAAGCACCTCCTCAGATGGGCCGAGAGGATGAACGTCTTTTAACTGCCGCTGGATGCCATCAATCTGCTGTTCTTCACTCCGACAGTATTAACAACAAAGACACCGAGAGGCTTTCAGAGGGAAGCCATGTGCACTTCTCCATCCGTAGACACAGTATGAACTTCTTTTTGGCATTGTCTCTTTCTCTCTTTCCACCTCCCTTGGTTTCTTCCCTAGTTTTTGTTTTCTCTTTTCTTCTTCCTTTTTTTTTTTTTTTTTGGTCTTTTTTCTTTTTTGGTCTTCCTTGCTTCATAGCCCTTACCCCTTCTTTTGAATCAATCTGGCTTCTGCATTACTATTAACTCTGCATAGACAAAGGCCTTAACAACCCTAATTTGTTATATCAGCAGACACTCCAGTTTGCCCACCACAACTAACAATGCCTTGTTGTATTCCTGCCTTTGATGTGGATGAAAAAAAGGGAAAACAAATATTTGACTTAAACTTTGTCACTTCTGCTGTACAGACATTGAGAGTTTCTATGGATTCACTTCTATTTATTTATTATTATTACTGTTCTTATTGTTTTTGGATGGCTTAAGCCTGTGTATGAAACAGGAAAACTTGTGTTTAATCTGGGAAGCCTTTATCTATGGGAGATTAAAACCAGAGAGAAAGAAGATTTATTATAAACCATAGTATGGGAGGAACAAAGACAACCATTGGGATCAGCTGGCGTCAGTCCCTACTTAGGAAAAACCCAGCGACTGTTAGCTGGGAGGAATGTATTCGGCACCTTCCCCTGAGGAGCTTTCTGAGGAGTAAAAAGACTGTTGAACTCTGTGCCATGGACTATTCTTTTCCCATCACCAGAAACACTAGGGTGTAGTCCAGAGAAAAGATGGCTTCCATGAGACGCAAGATGGCGCGTCACACACCCGGACAGTCTTGTCTTTGCAGGTCATGGTGATTGATAGCACTGGTTTGTCTTTCCAGGTGTTGTCCACTGAACCTTTGTCGAGTTTAGCTGAAAATGGGTGAATTCTTGTCCAGATATCGTTTCAGGGTCAGGTGGGAAAGCCAAAGACTTGCAAAAGATAGGACAAGCTATAAATTCGGAGGCATTATATTGAACTTTTCAGATAGCTGTTCCCTCCGACCCCTCCCCTCCACCCTACCTGTCCTTTAAACTGTGCAAGCAAAATTGTGCATGGTCTTCGTCGATTAATACCTTGTGTGCAGAAACTACCGCTCCAGACGTCGTGCCCCTGATATGTAGAGCAGATCCATAAAAGGTATAACTTATATAATTAGGGGAAGCTAATGGAGTTCATTAGCTGAGTATAAATGTCTCTGGGTCGTATGGTGGCGATGGGTTTTAGCGAATATGGACCCTGAAGCCTGGATGTCCTCATCCACGTCGAACAGACTGTGGGACTGTGGGAAGGGCAGACTCAGTCCCCGAGAGAAAAGAAACCTCACCCTGGGGGCATCACATACATTGATGTTCAGTGTGCACAGGCCAAGACCCTGCTCTGGGCTCTGGTTGGGAGAGAGGTTTCATTCCCAGTGTACTCCATTGTCAGTATGCTGTTTTGTTTTTTTCCACTCCGTTAAAAGAAGTAAAACTTAAAAAAAAAAAATCAGGCACAGCATGCCAATGGGAAGCTATGCCCAGACCGAGCTTTGGAGGTGTGCTTCTGGGTATAGTCGTGGGTTTTGTGAAAAGAGGTTGTAAATTTAAATAGAAATTTACAGTTATTTGGATGATCGGTTTTACCAAGGAAGAAAAATATTTCTGTTCCTCAAGAAAACTTGCTACCCTCTGTGAGGGGAATTTTGCTAATTTGACATCTTTATAACACAAGACAGATTGAAAGTGAGTGATTTTAATTCATCTTAGGACATTTTATTTCGTATTTGTTTCTGAAGGTGCCATTGCTCTGTTTCGGTTTTGCTTGCGCCCTTAATTCCTGGAGCACCTTATTTTCCATTTATAGGCTTTGAGAGCCCGTTCTCAAAAATACAAGTGTCAATTAACAGAGAACAAAAGGAAACCGAGTAGCATCAGCAGTCAAGTGGAGGGGGTTGAACAAGATGAACCCTACAGTCCCTTCAAGTTCTACACTGGCCTATGAGACACAGGAGTTGAGTTGATTGTTCTCTTTGTCGGTGAAAAAAAAAAAAACAAAAAACCCTCCAGAATACACACAACAATATAACGAAAGCCATATCTCCATGATATATACCTGCACGTATATATCCTATTAAGGACCCATGGTACTGTTAAAACACTGTGGCACTCTGTGAAGCAGTAAAGAAGGGGCAGATTTGTACAAAACCTTTCTAGATTCCATCAGTGATGACCTGAATACCTGCACAGGTTTGTCATTCTGCGTGACTGGTCAGCTGCTTGGGGGCGGGGAGGAGGGGGGTGGCGGGGTGGGGAGAAGCTGCAAGTTACTTGTTTTATTTTAACAGAGAGCAAAGGAGACAACTACGCTAAGGGATCAAATTCAAGAAGGCCTGCACAATTTTAAAGCAAGGATTTGTTTAAGGCAAATGAGAAGATGGGAGCATTTTATTCCATTCCAATGTGTTTTCCTCTGAAGGAAAAAAGCAAAAAACAAAAACAAAACAAAACAAAAAAAATCTCCTTACCTTCTGACAAGTCCCTCAAGGTCTTGAAATTAAAGGTTCTATGCAAGTGCAATGTTTTACAGTCATTTATATTGCTGATCATTATTATTTTTTTTTCTCTGTTGTCTCAAGAGTATGTGATTTCAGAGACGTCTCACATTGAAAGAATACCAGATTGAACGAACCACAGAATAGCTTAAAATAGTCATCGCAGTTCTTCCACCATCCCCTCTTCTCATGCTCTTTTGGTTTTTAGAAAAGGAACATCCTCGTTCTGAAGTGTAACGATCACAGAACATGGCCTGCTACCCGATTTGTGAAAAACTCCAACAGCAGTAGGGACGAACCTAATTCTCTCGCCCAAACTCAGTCTGACCATTGTTTCCATTTACTGATTGTTTTCATAGTTTTCCAGGCGCTTTTCACATCTGTTAGCCAATTATTCCCATTTTTTATAAGTGAGGAAATCGAGGCTCGGAGAAGTTGAGTGGCATGCTAAAAATCTCCAGGCTCGCTTCTGGCACCAGTGGGATTGAATCTAACTGTTCTGACTCTGAAGTTCATGATTCCGTCCACTAGAGACTCCAGGATACAAACGGTCCAAGAAAGCAAGCACGCTGGTAAACTCACGAAGCGGGACATGGTTGGAAGAAGAAAAGGAAATACGTGAGATGACAAGCAGCTGAAACGTCGTGATATATAATCATGCTCATAGCTTCAGCTCAGTCCTTGTACACTGAACCAGCATCATAATCAGGCTCATTTAGAAAACATTCTGAACTATGCGATAAAAGATCCTATCAGAATCCATATTATACATATGTGTTCACATCCGCGCTACCTGTGGTATTTTCATGTATTTATATGTGTGTTATAAATACTTGATTTATACATATACAGACACACAGACACAGGGTGTTTGTGTGGCTTATGTATAAATGTATAGGCACACAGCACTAGAGATAATGATAAGTAGGGTGCAGTATGAATCATTTGCTTAAAATCTGCTAAATAACCAAAACGTTTTAATGTCCCATTGCGGTTAGTGCTTCCATTCTCCGTGTGGGTAGGACTACATCGCACTTTTCAACTCTGTGCAGTACTGCATGGGTGGAAGACATATTTAAGATAATGTGCTTCCCAAAACAACTGAATCAAAGCCATCCCACTATACTGAGTCCTTTCCCTGGCTCCTTGCAAAGGAGAATGCAGACTGAAATAGATCTCCTTACGTAAAGGTCCAGGAAAGGAAAATTGGTTTTTTTTTTTTGGTCATCGGTTTGCACATTTGCGTTATGCTCACCTTGTCCCACTGTGACCCCTTTACACTTCTGTTCAGAGTCCAAGCATTCCAGAAGAGAACCGGAATGTCGGGAGCCCAGTGTCTCACAGGCCAATGGTGAGAAGTCCAAGACCCTACCGCAAGGCGAGCGACTCTTAGGAATTCCTCTATCTGAGTGGGAATGCAAAGCAACAACAGTACAAATGCTGTCCTTTGCAAAGAGCCATGACAAAAGGATCCCCTGGTCAGGAACAGATGTTTCTTTTTAACCTTCCCTTTTTGCCAATTGGATCTTCTATAATGCCAATAGTATTAAATTGTATGTCTAATTAAATAAATGACTCCGTACACACACACCCTCAATTCTCTTGCTCTCTCTCTCTCTCTCTCTCTTTTTTTTTTTTTCCTCCCATTTGAGGATTTTCATTTCCAATGTTGAGTTCGGTTTCGCCCATCACAGAAAATCTCACGAGGGGAATGGCCGGTGACCCAATCCTCAGATGGCTAATGGAAGTTAAAGCATTTCCTTCACAGTGCGTAACTGTGGAATGCAGAGACTCCCAGATTGTGATAACAAATGTTATTCTAAAAAATTCGGGGCAGGAGAGATTCGTAGTTAAATACGACAACACATGAAAGGGTATTTTCTCATTGTTGGGGCTGGAATGAATCACTGCTGCTCAAGTCAAAGGTTCTTGAATATTCTTAGTTTTTGCATTGTGCCCACCTTCTCCTTCTACCTTTATTTATGTATGTATTTATTTATTTATTCATTTATTTATATATATATTTTGGCTCCATTCATCACAAACACAAAGCAAAGCAAAAAAATATATATATATGTGTGTATGTGTCGCAGGCAAAACACTGTGAAATTCACAACAGCAACCAAGCAACTCTTCGCCATCTTAACATACGTCTCAGGAGACGAAACGAGAACACATGGGGATGTCATTTTTTTAAGTCTATGCATTCTAGGCCAGGTCCGTGTTTGTTTTCTTTTTTTTTCTTTTGGTCTGTGCATTAACGAAAATGATCCTGAGTGAAGGTTGGCTGAACGTTCAACATAATGGAGCAAGCATAATAAAAGCTGCTAATAGCCACATGTTTGGACTGGAAAAAAAAAAATCAGAGAAAATGAAATGAAATGTATAAAGGCCTACATCTTGCAGCTTGTATATCTTACTATTGCTTTAATAATGTATAAAACAACTGGAAATGTTTTAAATACAAGGTCTTTGAATTAAATGTGGATTTTAAATATGTAATCCCTTGACAAATGACCAAATTCTTGTGAAATATTGCTCCCTGCATTCATTGATCATTACCTATCACTTACAAATCTGCCGAGAGATGTGGACACTCTCTGCATCTGCTTCTGTACATGGAGAGATGTTTGTATATATCCAGGCCATATACACACACACACATTTCAATATCTCTCTGAAGATATATTGCCCCTTAAATTGTGACCTGGTATTTGGAACCCTCTTTTTATTTGCTTTATTTTCCTTTTAATGTGACGTCTCTGTGCTAATACTTACTGGTTCTTGTTTTGCGATCTGTTTTGAGGTCCATTGCTTTACTAAGACCCACTGCATCTTGGCTGATTTCAAAGTGACACCAGAATATCAGTGTTTAAAAAAAAAAAAAAAAAGTTTTGTTTGTAAATCATGTGACCAGCTTCTCTCAACCTGACATGGAGAGTCTCTTGTACTACAGTGTATTTAATAAAAATGATGTCTTACAATAAATAACATCCTCCAAAAGAGACACTACAAGTTACATGATGATTACTTTAAAAATGTATAGCATTTTCACAAGGCATGTGTGCTCTTTTTTTCAGTCTGTCTTTTTTCTGTCCGTCTGTCTGTATTTTAATATGGTCACTGCAGATGCCTGCAGTGTTCATTAGTTGAAGGCAAGAAGAGTATGTGGCCTTTGGAAGAAGTTCCCTGGCTCATCCCTCCATAACCTGGCACTTTCAACTTCTACCTTGGATAACTGGAACATCACTGTCCAATAGAACTTTCTGTGATGACACAAGTGTTCGACCTTCCCTGTCCAATGTGGCTAGCTGGCACTTGAAATGGGGTCAGTATGACTAAAGAACCGAACTTTACATTTGACTTAGTTTGAGTTAGTTCACATGTAAATAGTCACGTGTGACTCGTGACTACTGTGTTGCACGCACAGCACAGAGTGAGGAGATGGAAAGACTGATTTCTAGCAGGTCAGACCTAAGAAATCTGCCAAGAAACAAGTTGGATATCATGGCATCCCAGGGTAGGGGCATCTTTGAGGATCAGAATGACCCAAGAGCAGTAGCCAAATTGAAAATGCCACCCTCTCTTGGCCTCTCGGTTAACCAGTGTTTCCTGGTTAAACGTGATGGAGAGCAATGTACGGTGGCTTGTCAGGGGTCTCGTAGCCTGTCTCTGCCTCGCCAGCAGGTGGCCCACCCACACTTCTCCTTCTCAGGATTTTGCAGTCCTATTTTCCAGTGTCTGACCTCTTCCCCTCCATCTCCTCTGAGAGGAAGGGAGACATCTGGGCAATATTCCTGGTGGAGGCTTCAGGAACATAAAGTTTGGCAGCGGATTATCCCCAAATCCATCTCCTCAGGAACTCTGCCCTCGTGAAAGCCCCTCTCACTGGTGCAGATAATGTTTTCCTTGAGGTGAAAAAAGACCAGGTTAACACTCAGCAGGGACTTGGGGAATTCAAAGTTGTGTAAGGAGGGAAACAACGTGTCCAAAAATCCAAATAAGATCATGAGTCCCTGTGGGATGGAGAGTCTATCCCGCTCAAAGAAACCAGATTAAAGGACAAAGGTTAAATTTATTGGCGCCTGGCCAGCTAGAAACCAATCTGGACTATTAAAGATCCACACTTCCACCAGACCATATTCTGATAGTCCCATTGTTGAGACAATTACAATGCTCTCTGTTTAAATTCCAAACCCAAGGTCAAGGTTTCCAGCATCCTTGCCTGCTTCCTCCTCAAACACATTCTTGTAGTTCACCCTTAAAGATGCCTAATTTCCTGTTGGGAGCAACACTCTTGCAGTACTGTGATAAGTAACCGCTTACAGCATGCCAGGGTGTTAACGTACGTGCGTTAGTGGCCTGTGACTGCTTTCACAAGTTACCACACACTGGTGGCTTAACACAACGGAAACTGATTCTTTCGCAGTCCTGGAGGCCAGAGGTCTGAGATGAGGTGTTGGTGGGGCCACACTACCTCCAGAGACTCTCAGGGAGAATCTGTTCCTTACCTGGTCCAGCCCCTGGCGGCCCCAGATGTTCCTTGGCCCATGGCCACATTGCCCCAATTTCTGCCTTAGAGGTCACCTTGCCTCCTCTTCTTTGCACCTCTCCTCTGTGAGTCTGTCTTAGAAGGATATGTGTGACTGCATTTAAGGCCCATCTGCATAATCAGGACAAGCTCCTTCACTCGAGATCCTTACATCTTCTCACTTACAAGGTGACATCCACAGGTTACGGGGTTTACACCATGAGCATATCTTTTTGGAGATGACTATCAACTACAGTGTATTATCCAACACTTAAATCAATCCTGTAAGGCAGGTACTATTATTATACCCAGATGAGAAACTGAGACACTAAAAGTGACGAAACTTGCCAGGAAGTTTGATCAAAATAAATTGAACAGTAAATATAGCGCTTCCTATTTGCCAGGGAGATAGTAATTTGATGCTCAAGGGCTCCTACTCCAGGTAATAGGCAGAAATGCAGGTGTCTGGCTAGCAGAGGGAAGGCCTGCAGGTGGGGTTTGGGCCATGTGACTTGGTGTTTAGGGCCTGGTAGAAAGCAACTCAATGGCCCAGTCTTGTGGGAACAAGGTTATCAGTGGGAGCTAATGCCAAGATTCAAGGTTCGAGGAAACTAGAGAGTTTCTAGGAAGTTAAATGTGGGGGGTGAGGTCTTCAGTCATTAGGGGCAAGGTGAGCATTTGGCCCTTAAGCCAAAGCCCACAGTCAACTGAGCATTACCAGCAAGGTCTTTGGGGTACTTTCCTAGTGCTCCTAATCCCCACCCTCAACCACACATCAGTCTCGGGGAGGGTGAGCCTGCAGGTTGAGGGAGCCACCTCAAAATGGGGTTCTGAGGCTTAAGGAGATGTTAGAACCTCCTTTGCAATAAGATCCCTGCACATTTGGCCATTTCCCTAATGTCGGGTTCTGCGGTAGGCTCCCATAGTGAGGGCTATCTAACAGCTAACTACCCTGCCCCCCCCCCCCCCCCCCGCCGATGGTGTTTTACAATGAATGCAAGCTTCAGACTGGACTCATACAAACAAGCAATGATATATCATCAAGATCACAAGCCTGCTTATGTAAGCCAGGAAACACCCCCTCCCTGTCCTTGCATGGAAGTTACACTCCAAGGCAGATGCCATGATACACGAAGATCTGGCCTACGTCCAGATCAGGTGACAGGGAGAGACAACATAAGACCCAGGAAGCTGCCTTTCTGGCATGAGAAAGCCGGGCTTGCCAGATTCTTTTGGCTCCTTCATGCGGGATGGACGGCACTTGTACCATACCTCTAATAAATCCTTCAGAACCAGCCATTTCATATATCTACAAAAACCTTTAATGCCCCTTATGCTAATTAACAATATTTAAATACCAATTAACTACTCAAGTCATTTCTCACATGGGCACTGCACCTTTATGTCAGCTATAGGGTATCTGTATATCATTATATATGTCACGATACCTAATCACTTCTAGTGTAGAGGCTGGATTCAACCTGTACACACACATCACATCTACACACAGACTTTAAAGCTAATTGCCATGCAGACAATGTAACCACCTCCTTATGGACAAGCACAGCCTTTTATCCTATAGGAGATATGGATCTGTAGATACCAACTCAAGTGTGGGAAATGCTACTTTCTACTTTTCCTTTAAGTCAGTTTATGTTTGACTCAAGTCCACATCGCACATGGGCAAAATCAATCTCAACAAGTACTGGGTATGCCTCCTTTTTCTCAGGTAAGCCATGGATCTCAAGGCTCATTGATCCCCAGGAAATATCCTAATTTACTGCTTATCACCATCCAGTGGTGCTGGTGCTAGAGTTGAGGAGCTTTGCATTTAGGACAGATGCATCAGGAATACCAGAGCCATCCCCAAAAGCCCACCACCTCCCTGACGCCCTATCCACTAGGTATTGTGACTATCTACTTTCAAGAAGGGTCACAAAGCTTTACCTCCAAGACTTTAATTTAGCTTTCAGTTTTGTTTGGCTTGGGGAGATTTTTTTTTCTTTTTTCCCATTCTGTTATAGTTTATCAAGCATATGTACATGTTCAGAACAAGATGGGAGACTCTGTGCACCTGTTCAGTCTTCCATCTTCCTTGGAAATATCAAAGCTTTCTTCCTTAATTTGAGATGAGGGTTCTCTTCACATAGTTTTATTTTTCTGGCAAGGTGAATATTAGAGCAATTCTTCTCAGCTTTTGTTGTAGGTCAGAATCACTTGGATAACTGAAAAATGTAGAAGCCAAAGCCTCACCTTGAAAAAAATTAGTTTCTATTAGTCCAAGGTGGGGCAAGAAATAGGCATTTTTTACCCCAAATTCTTTAAGTGTTTCTAATATGCAGCTAGGGTGGAGAAATACTCTTCTAGGGGATGATAAAACTCAGCCCCAAAATTTCAACAATCCAAACAAAAAATACCTGGTGACAGACCTAGGACTTGCCTCAGCAGAGAATGGGCCAGACAGAGAAGGGTCTAGAACTTAAGTTCAAGAATGCTAGATGAAGTGCTAGATAGATTTGAAGCAGATCATCAGTATCCAAGAAGTTGAGTAGTGAACTACATGTTCTCTCAGGAAACAAGTTTCCTGCAAAGCTCCATGGAAACCAGTTATGGCCCAGTGTTTTAAGGCAATCATCAATCAACCAGTCCTGATGGGCTAAAAGGCTGGGATTCCAGCTCCCCTTTACGCCAGAAGAACAGCTGGTGGTTCTGTAACTGTAGATTCTGATGAGGACCATCCTGCTGCTAGCTTGCTATAACATGCAGAGCAACCACAAGGCTTGGACCTACCCTGTGACCATGAAAACTGAGCTCACAGGATCCGTTGGAGTTGAAGTTCCACCATATTGCTATTAGATGCTGGCCCTAGATCACTGCAAGGGGCAACACCAGCACCTCCTTAATTATGCAACAGCCCCAAGGTCAGTATCCCTCTTCAGGAGTCTACATTCAGTCCTACAAGATTGCTCTGTGCAATCCCAGAGAATGATGGGCAACTGAATTGGGAACACACATACCGGATACTGATTTTATCCCCATGAATCTTCTCCTAAATCATAATATTCTAGTAGTTCTGCTCTATTCACTATCTAGCCATTTGCTCTTGTTTGTGTGACAATATTGTAATTTTTATTTATCATTTTTTTGTTGGCCATTTCCTACAACTAGAATGAACTAGAACAATTCTGTGGCATCTTTAGGATGATAGTTATTTTTGTTCAATTCAGCCTGACCACAGGACTTTTCTATAGTGGACTTACAAAAAGCATTTGCAAAGTTATGTAATACTTTCTTAGTTTGGAGAGAGACCCTCTTGGAGACAAATAGTGACCTTTCCAGCTTTAGGGTAGAGAGATGAATATGGATCAGAATGGTTGTCCAGGATCTCCTATAGCATCACAGATTCACAAGGTTGGAGGGGCTGCAGAAGGCAATCCTTTGAACATCCTTACCAGGGGTGTCCAGCCCTAGTGAGAGGGAATTTATTTGAACACATCCTCCTGCCCCCCTCTCCAATCCCCCCACCAAAGTCCATTTGCATTTTACAAAGCTTCCCTAGCGAGCACTTCCTGGTGCTGAACCAACATCTGCCTCCCATGGGCTCAAATCTCCTGGGAGTGCACAGAATAACTCTTATTCATTATTACTTGGCATCCCTTTATGACTCCCTTGTGCTCTTCCTCCCACATCCATCCCCCTACAGAAAACTCTAGAATGCTTGCCAAATACCCAGGAGAAAGGGCAAGGAACCCAGCTCTGCCTGGTAAAGCTAATGCCCAGGCCACAATTCCCTAGTTACTCTTTATTTACAACAGCTCATTTTCCCCTACCTGTTCTTCAGGCTTCACCTCTTCTTGACACGAGCAGAAAGTAACTTTTTAAGGGATCAAAGAGATTAAAAGTGAGGTATGTCTCTTCTCCACTGATAAAATAGACAACTAATATAGGTCCACAGCCCTTATGCCTAAGGGCCACCTAACATTTCCCTGGATGCTGTTAAAAACAAAGAAAGTAAGGGAATCTGGATGTCCTATGGGACAGTGAGATTTGTAGTCTCTGATGACAGAGAAAAAAAGGTGAAAGGCATTGCTTATTTGCCTGCTCAGCCAAGGGTGGGGGTGTTTGCTAACCTAAAGATAGCCTTAATTTTATTTGTTTTTCCTAAGGAACATCTGCTTACACAATGATTACACACTGGCATTCATTAACACAGGAAGTGAAGTGTCTGAGGTTTGTGTCACTGGGAGTGTTCGAGAACAAAATAAGACAGATACTCGTGGGAGTGATTTGAGAGCATTTTTCACACTGTGCAAAGGTTCAGCCTAAGAGAATGTCTAGTATTCAGGGGGCATGATAGTTGAGAACTCAGTCGTCTGTAGTAATTGGGAGTCACTCTCTCTGGAACTGTGGGACAGGGTGGACGATGGATGACATTGACCATGTGTACGTGCCATGTGAATGAATACCTAATGAGGGCCTGGTGGCAGCAGCATCTCAGAAAATGCTTGCTGAATAAATGAATAAATTTCTTAGGCACGCAGTGAAAAGAATGCAGAACATTCTGTACACCCTTTCTACATTCCAAAGTACATTTACATATATTATGGCATTTTGCTTCCTAACATTCCTATGAGATGGAGCCCAGGCTTTCCCTCCCCTATCCCCCATTTTGCAGATAAGGGTCTGGTCATGGTCCCATGAGTTAGGGACAGAGTCAGAACTAGACGGGGAGTTTCCTAATTCTTGATAGAATCTTAGGACACTCAATCATCTGGCCGGTGAGTTTAAGGAAAATTTCCCAGATTCTTAGTTCTCATTTATAAGATCAGGATATGGTAACAATATATCCTGAACCCCTGCCTCTTTCCACCCTCCTCCCTTGGGTCAAAACCATAAAAAGTGATGCTATTAGAAATTAGATTTTTGAACATGTTAAGTATTGTGTGAAAGTGTGACAAAAAGGAAAATAATAAAATTCAAGTAGTTGCTCCACCTCTACATCTATTCTTCAAGACTTCCAGCAACAGTCAATTGAATAGATTTTTGAAAAAAATGCAAAATGCAGGAATCAATCAGATTTTCCCCATTAATTAAAGGGGAGAATTGAAGACCTCCACAAAAAAATAATAGGACTTCATCCCTTGGTTATGGAGAGAAGGTGGGACTAGATGTAGACCCAGTGAAGTTGGAGATTTGAAGGATACTTTGGGGATATACCAGCTTACCCCTGTCAGCTTACAGACGAGGACACTGAAGCATAGAAGGGTCATGAAGAGTCATGTAGCCATTAAGGGCAGGGCTGTCTCATTCTCAGGTTTCCTAACTTCCAGAGACCCTACAGCTATGGGGCCTTAGTGTCCTATTTCTTTGGCTCCTTGGAGCTGATGTATCTGCATCTTCCTCTTCATCACAGTGGCCTGTGTGCATATGTGTCCCCAGCAGGCCCATTTCTTCCTTCACTCCCTTCCCCCCCAAAACAGGGTTCAACACCTATAACCGAGCACAATAAAGAGTGTGTATTTAAATATCTACAAAATAAAATTAAAATATTTCTTCCAGCTTTACTCCATCTCAATAGTAAGAACAACAACAAAAAAACAAACCACATGGGCGCCTGGGTGGCTCAGTTGGTTAAGCGACTGCCTTCGGCTCAGGTCATGATCCTGGAGTCCCGGGATCGAGTCCCGCATCGGGCTCCCTGCTCGGCAGGGAGTCTGCTTCTCCACCTCCCACTCCCCGTTTGTGTTCCCTCTCTCTCTGTGTCTTTCTCTGTCAAATAAATAAATAAAATCTTTAAAAAAAAAAAAAAAAAACAAACCACATTGCTCCCTAAATTTTAGTTGTCCCCACCAATTTCCAGATTCCACTTAGGAGATCAGTCCCAAATAGCAGGGCTAAGGATGGGAAAGAATCTGGAAAAGCTGTAAACAGCTCCCCATTTCTATCCCCCATGTGGGTCCCCCCTTCCCCCACCCAGCTTTCCCCTTGGCTCTTGGAACCCACTGACCTCTTGGGACACAGTCCGCCCTCCATCATCCCACCTACTGGCTCCGCATCCCTCTCACATCTTTTTAAAGAGATATTTTGGGAAGCAGCACACGCACATCCAGAGACCAATTACTCAATCTCCCAGCAAGTATGGAGATGATGGAAGTATAGCCCTTCCGTCTCCTAGCAACGGCTTGGTGGGGGGAGGCTGGAAAGAGAGCTGGTTGCCCAGCACCACCCTGCGTAGAAGGCATTTGCGCATTTCGCTTTTGTTGTCTTTGATGGCCATTTCTAAAACTGGCTCTGTATTCTTGGGGGGATTTTAGGCACTTAAGCTATTCTTTTAAAAGAGCTCTGCTGACATCCACAGGTCCTATAATTAACATCTCAAGCCTTCACAGGCCGGAAGTGTTCCGTCACCCCTAAAAATACGGAGGCCCATCTTGGTCTTCCTCCTGTGGCTTATTAGGAATTTGGCCAGTCCTCTACTTCCTCCATGCTATCTCTCGCCTTTACACATATTCACCCCAGATGTGGACATTCAAGCACTCCTTTCTTTCTTTCTTTCTTTTTTTTTTCCAAATTGTAAACTCTGCCCTCTAGAAAAATCAAAGTCACTGGACATCTTACGCAGCTTGCTTTTTAACCTAAAACGACAAGCCAAAGCAGATTTCCACACCTGTTGTCCCAACGCCTCTATGGTCTCCAGCTCTGTTCCACCCTCCCCCACAGCAGACGTGTCATTGACAAAGGAAATATTTGACAAACTGGAGTAAGAATTGATTAAATGAGGGAGGAAGGTATGAGCTAGCCTGATAGCTGACTCCCCTAACTGAAAATGCTCAAGATCCCAAGAGAGAAGGCTGTTGAGTGGAAAGGCCATTGTTTCTGTTGTTTATGGGAGAGGGATAAGTCGGGAAAGAGAAATAGAGGTAGGATTAGAGAGAAGGGAGATTTCCATTATCAATCAAAGAAAGTTAAAAGGGTGAGGGGGCTGAGGAGAGCTGGGTCTGCTCTAAATTCAGCCCCCACATCTGTTATTTCTGACCCAGGGGCCCCTCAACTTTGGAAATCCTTGAGTAGGTCAAACCTTCTGGCTAAGGCTTGGGGATAAGTGAGGGCCAATGGGAACGCCAAGGACTGAAATGTTTTGGGGGGCTGGAGTTGGGCTGGGGGCATCAAAGATCAGGAGGTGGGACATGCAGTGCTTTGTTGCAGGGGCACTGATTGAAAGAACAGGAGGAGGCACCAAGCTTGCCCTTCTATGCGAAGTTGACAACGACCTCTCGGGATGGATAAGATGAGAAGCTGGGGTTCTGAGATAATCTTGCAAATTTTATTTCAGTCAAGCAAGAGCCTGTTTCTCTAAGAAACAGGGAAATTCCTTCCCTCTGCCTGCCTGTGTCCCAGTTTGCTGTTCTTGGAGTCAGGAAGTTTGCACAGATGATACCACTTCTATCGACTCTCCTCTGGGGCCCATGACTTGCCATACAGAGCCTTGCCAGACTGTCCATTTTTAGTCCTTCGGAGCCAGCTCCTGAGAGATTGCAACCATCTTGCTCCTAGATGGAATTCAAGCCTGAACAATTTAGCTCATGAAGCCATGAGCAATGGCTGAAATTCTAGTAGAAAAGAAAGAGAAGAAAGACAAGCCTCACACTGGCTCTGAATCCCAGGACAAGTCCCATGAAGGCCCTACAGCCCCCCATGGGCACATGAACTCCTCTCCACTCCTGGGCCCGGCTCAGGAGCTATGCCAAGCCTGGGCAGATAGGTCAAGGGATCCTGAGAAAGGGATGGAGGGTTCCAGGAGAGATGAAGAAGGCAGCACAGAACCTGCTCCCTGCTCCAAAGGAAAATCTTTTGGACAAAGGAATTTTGCTCCCGTGGCTTCCTTCTGGTGGCCTCAGCCCTGTAGAGGGGGACTATGGCAAGTCAGCATAGCTTAGGTGCCCACTCCCTGCAGGAACACTGAAATCTGCTAGGTCTACAGAGAACGGTGAATCCGTCAGGACTCTTCCCTGTCTCCCCTTCACACCGGTGTCAAGAGGAACACGAGGTTAGAGCTCTCAGGCTTTCAAGGGCACCCAAGTGCATAGGTGGGAAACAGAATTCCAGTTTGGGGAAGCACCTCAACTCGTTAAGGGCATCTCAGATCTGTGGACTCAAGGCCAATCCTCTAAGACCACCCTGACTCTCTGAAGGCTCAACCCCAGCTTGTAATTTCCTAAAAACTGAGGGCCTGACGCAAAGGCCAAAACAGATATAGACAGGGATGCTGAGAGACTGTGAAAATGGACTTTCTTCTACCATTTTGCTCAGGACCAGGTCACTGTCCAGAAATCCTATGGGCTGCCTCTCATAACTTCCCAAGTTTATGGACAAATAGACCCAGGAGCAAAACACAATCCTCCAGATTGTTATTTCTGAGCCTGCTGAGGTTGGTTCTTTATTTTCATCACTTATCTGAAGTTCTGCATGTTCAAGTTCTGCTCTGACACAGGCCTTTGTCAGGAGCCCAGTTACCATGGCAGTGCCTCCAAAATAGAACAAGTCCAACACATATCAATAGACGGTACAATAAATAGAATAAGTACTACTTACAATACATTATTCGTTTCTACGGGGTAGTAATTTGTACGGAGAGTTGAAAATAACTACACCTCCCCCCTTCATTTAATTAAAGGAAAACAATTCCACAAATTGGAAAGGCGCAGTGTTTATATCAGAGCGGAACTGAGTGGCTGTGTGATTAAGAGGCCAGGATGACGGCTGAATTTGCTAGGGAAAACTTAATGCATTAAGGTTGGAGCCATTGAGAGAATCACTCTGAAGCACTCTTTCCCAAACCCAGCCTATGATGTGGTTTGGTGGGAGGCACTAGCTAAGTATGAACTGTAAGCATGTCACCTAAGAAGCATAACATTTTTTTCCTAGTAGTAGGGTAAGAATTCCTCTCTGTTTTCCCATGGCCACCCTGGTTTGCTCCTATTGTCCCATGACACTCTCAAGTGTCATGCTTTGGATCAAAACTTATATAAGCAAAGACACAGATGTAGTGAAAAGAAGGTCCATATGCATCCCAATGTTCGTAACAGCAATGTCCGCAATAGCCAAGATGCCCTTCAACAGATGAATGGATAAAGAAGATGTGGTCCATATATACAATGGAATATTACTCAGCCATCAGAAAGGATGAATACCCAACTTTTACATCAACATGGATGGGACTGGAGGAGATTATGCTAAGTGAAATAAGTCAAGCAGAGAAAGTCAATTATCATATGGTTTCACTTATTTGTGGAACATAAGGAATAGCATGGAGGACATTAGGAGAAGGAAGGGAAAAATGAAGGGGGAGAAATTGGAGGGAAAGACGAACCATGAAAGACTATGGACTCTGAGAAACAAACTGAGGGTTTTAGAGGGGAGGGGGGTGGGGGGATAGGTTAGCCCGGTGATTGGTATTAAGGAGGGCATGTACTGCATGGAGCACTGGGTGTTATACAAAAACAATGAATCGTGGATCACTACATCAAAAACTAATGATGGTGACTAATATAACATAATAAAATTAAATTAAATTTTTAAAAAATCTTACATAAACACCCTTATTACAGGTAACCACAGGGCTTAGGAGGCTGGTGAGAGACATTTTGAAAACATTTCCAAGGCTCACTCTGGAAAAAAGATACCCATCTTTATGGTAGATATTTTGATGAATATTTTATAGTTTGAGTTGTTTGTAGGTAAACACATGTCTCAAGGCCTCCAGGATCTAGTATTTTCCCTGGATGACTCTCTCACTTAGAGTAAGAAACCTGACTGATGGGAGAAGGCACTGCCTTTAGAATCAGACAGGCCTGGGTTCCAGAACCAATGTTGTCTCTTAGCTTGGGAAAGTCTCTTCGGTTCAGTTTTATAGATGTGTAGAAGTGGGGATTTCACTCTCTACTTTGAGTTGTTGTGAAAATTGAATGATGTGTGGATACAAGTGCCTAGCACAATGTCTGGTCTATGATGGGAAACAGTTATTAGTGTCTTGTTCTTTTTCAGTACAATAGCTGTAGCTGGCATGGTAGACTCCTCAGACACAGCCTTGGGACCCAATTGGACCTAAAAGTGACAGGACCCTGGGAAAGTTAATAAACCTCTGAGGCTCCCTGCCCTGACTCTCAAAGGTAACCACCATGAGAACATCCCAGCATGTTGAGAAGAATAACGGAGATGACAAATATAAGTCGCCTGGCATAGATCCTGACACTTAGTAGACATTGTCATAGGTAATGTTCCCTGGGAATCAGACACTGGGATGGAGGTCAGCATGTAAGATGTTTATTAAGGAATGCCCCTGGGATGAACACTCGTGGAAGACAAGAAAAAGAAGCAGGATTGGGAATGTGAAAAGGGTGTAATGCAGTCCACTTGACAACTTGGCAGCAAATGGCCACTTTGCCTTCTTAAGAGATGGTGCCATGTCAAGGACTCATTATTGGCCTGCATAATGGGCAGGCTGGACATTCATCAGTGGTGATAGCTGGATCAGTCTTGGTAAATTCAAGTACCTGCTGATGGCCTATTTGTAGCCTTCATCCTTGGCACCATGACCATTTCACTCATGTGCCCTTTGTGCCTTTACTGGGATGGCTGTGGACAGAGGCTGTCGGAGGTGAGTAGATCCAAGCATTTTGTCCATTTGGTTTGTGCCTTTCAGGGGTAAATACTCTGTGAAGGAGATTAACATGTTGTGCCACTTACCTGGGTTCAGCCTCTCAGCTTCAAATCCATTCTTTTTTAAATAACTGTTTTTAGATCAGTTTTAGATTTACAGAATGATTGTGAAGTCAGGACAGAGTCTCAAGTCCTGTACATCCCTCTCCCAGTTTTCCCTATTATTAACATCCTACGTTCATAGAGTACATTCATTTCAATTAATAAACCAATGTTGATAGATTATTTTTTTAAGATTTATTTATTTTAGAGAGAGAGAGAAAGCAGGGGGAGAGGACAGAGAAAGAGGGAAGGAGAGTCTCAAGCAGACTCCCTGCTGAACGCGGAGCCACGTAGGGCTCAATCCCACGACCCTGGATCATAACCTGAGCCAAAACCAAGAGTCAGATGCTTAACCAACTGCACCACCCAGGTGGCCCCCAATGTTGATAGATTATTAACATCCATTCTTTACTCAGATGTCCTCAGTTTTCCCCCAGTGTCTTTGTCTGTCCCAGGATCCCATCTAGGACCCCACATTCCATTGACTAGTCATCTTTCCTTAGGCTCCTCTTGGTTGTGACAGTTTCTTGGACTTCCCCAGTTTTGCTGATTTTGACAGCTTTGAGGTCAGTTATCATACAGAATATTCCTCAGTTGGGATTTGTCTGAGACTTTTATCGTGTAATGTGCTTTTGGAAGGAATACCACAAAGCTATGGGCCATTCTTATCACATCATTCAAAGAATGCATGCTATCAGTGTGACTTATCACTGTTGATGCTAACTCTGATCACTTGGCTTGAGATGAGGTTTGTCAGATTCTCCATTGTAAAGTTTCTCTTTTTTATCCCTTCATTTGCTATGCTCTACCACCTGGAGGGTGGAGGAATAGTTACATAAATCATTTACACTTCTTTGGCATGGGAGATTTGTCTATTTTCTCCCACTTATTCTTTTATTCATTTATTTATTTATATCATTAGGGACTCAGAGATATTTATATTATACTTTGAGTAATAATCCAAAACTACATTATTTATTTTGTTGCTCAAATCATCCCAGCTTTATTTGGAACTCTTAGTTGGCATCTGGATCCCTTTGACATACCCCCCTTACTGTGGCACATTTTTGCTTTTGTTTTTGAGCATTTTCTCCCTTTCAGGCACTAGAGATACTCTAAGCTCATCTTGTATATTTCCTGCCCCAGTCCTGAATCAGCCACTTCTCCAAGGAGCCCTGCTTCTTTTTATTAGAGAATAGCATTAGAAACCAAGATCTGGGTTCTGGGTATCTTTGTTGCAACTGGGGTGTCATGGCTTCTGGGCCCTCCCTCTCAGCTGACAGATCAAGGAGATACATGTGTGTATACTAACCAGTGCATATATGCCTATTTATAAGTATTTCCATATGTAATCATGTATATCTATATTGGGCCACACATGGGTTCATACTGGTGTCTCCAGGTTTGATCAATTACCACGTGAAACATTCCAGCCTCCCCGCTTTGCTTAGCTGTAACCTCCCACACCAACAGTGTGAAACCTGGTTCTCACCATTTACTTAATTCAAGTAAATCAATCTAAGTTTACGTGTATGGTGGTTTTAGAATTGCTAACCCATCCTCTCTTGGAAGAAAACCTGTCAACTAGGGTGCAGTGCTTGCAGACAGTTCCTTTTGCCAGACTCCACTCATTCCCAGAGTGACTTAGGTCAATGCTTTATTCCTCTGAATTCATTCTTTATCCTGCATGGATACTGAAGCTGGACCCTCTAAACATTTTCTCTTTGCCAACTGGCATGATTAATCTTTGTTAGTAGAAGGACAGGGAGGAACACGAAAAGAGAAAGGGGCTTCTCTTCCAGGTTCTGTGTGCTCTTCCCTGCTTGCTCCTGTGACAAGAGTAGCAGCCAGCCGCATGCAGGATATCCATGACACTCAATTTTCCAGCAGGTTCTGTCAGCAGGGCAAAAGAAACAGTGTAGTCTCTCAGGACCCCACGGTCATAAGGAGCTGCATACTTGGTTTAAATGCTCTGCTGAGACTATCTTGAAATTCTGAATGATTTTGTCTTGGAACTTATGTCAAGTCCAATGGGACAACAAAGCACGCATGTGTGCAGGTGAGTGAGCATGAGCAGCTGGCCTGGCTACCTACCTGGTACCTACAAGCATATTTGGGGCAGGTCAGGGCCCTAAAAACCCCCATGGGCGGCCTGAGCTGGGATGACAGAGCAGCAGCAGAAACTGGTGGCTGCGACAGCCCTGGAAGAAAGGAGAGACACCTCACGAGTTCAATGATGGGACCTGTGGGGAGAGGCCAGCTTTCCCATCTGTCGCTGGAGCCTGTCCCTGTGGCACCTACACAAACACAAGCTCTCTATCCTGAGCACCAGGGCGGGACTGCCTGTGTTCAGCCGGTAGACATTTCAGTAAAATGTTCCAAAATGAAAGTGCAATATTGTGATTTATAATAAGAAATATATATATACCTTATTTCAGGCACAGAGCTCCAAAATCCCTTGAAATTTCCCAAGTGATGAGAGCAATAAACATCAGTGAGGTGACTTTTGGAAATACCTAAAGGTGGGAGCTGGTTGCCAGAAGAACCAACCATGTGATTTCAGTCCTACCCAGCTGACTTCTGGGAAGGGGAAGGGGCTGGAGGTTGAATCAATGCCAATGACCAGTGATTGAAACAATCAGGTCCATGTAATGAAGCCTCCATAAAAATCCAAAAAAAAAAAAAAGGGGGGGGGGGAGGGTTCAGAAACTTTATTATTGACACAAACATGGAGGTTCAGGGAAAATGGCACATCTGGGGGGGGGGGCACGGAAGCTCCACACCCTTTCCCTCACACCTTGTCCTATGCATCACTTCCATCAGCTGTCCCTGAGTTGTATCCTTTTATAATAAACTGGTAGCCTAGTAAGTAAAATGCTTCTCAGAGTCTTGGGCCCCTCTAGCAAATTAACCGAGCCCAAAGAGGAATCACTGGACCCTCCAATCTACAGCCAGTCATTAGAAGCCCAGGTGATGACTAAGACATGCAAGTGGCATCTGAACTGTGTGTGTTTGGGGACAGTCGCATAGGACGGAACCCTTAACCTGTGGAATCTGACATATCTAGATAGTCTACCTGGATATGGTGTCAGAATTGAGTTGAATTGTGGGACACTCAGCTGGTGTCCCAGCATTACTTGAATGTGTGGGGAAACCACCCCCTGACCACCACACACACACTGAAGTTAGGACCAGAGCTCCTTAGAAAGCATACCCATGGGCATTGCAAATAAAGCATATCAGGGAGTTATTCGAATTCTTCAAATAATTTAGAATCTCTGGTTTTGAAACTTGCAACAAAATCAGAGAGCAAATTTAGAAATAGAAATTACATTTAAAAATTGTTGCATCCATTCAAAAAGAACTAGTTTCATATGAATTTTTCAAAGAACCAATTCCTACTAACAAGAAAGGTAATTTTTAAATTAATGTTTTCTTGTCATTGAGGATACAGCAATTGGCTACGTAATGGGCATTTTGAATTATATACAAATCATGAAGTCCCTTTATGTTTCTTGTACAAATGCCACAAGTTACAGGAACTGTCAGAGGAAATATTAAAATGCCATTGTATAAATTTATGTTTAAAATTAAACTCAGACTTAAACAAAAATGATTTGTATAAAGGGTTAAGTCTTTTCAGAAAAAGATTTAGAATCCTAGTCTAGATGTACTAAAAACTTACTTTGAAATAACATCAGAAATTTGTCCTGATGTTGTCACAACTGGAACATTCTCTTAACTCCAGTCACGGTTGCATCAGCAGAAAGATCCTTCTCAAAATTAAAAATCACTGTTGTTCTTACATTTGCCAAGAGCAACTGAGATGGCTTTCAATTATACCATTGAAAATGAACTTGCTACGTTTTAATGAATTTGTAGAAAAGTAGGCCAGAAAAATCATAGGACTAATCAAGATAGAACATTAATAAAGCATTATAATTTATTGTATTATATAAAATTATGACACCTAAAGTATTAATTAATTAGTTAACTCTACATGGCCTTTCTTCCTAGAACTAATACCCTAATACCACAGGTAATACCTAATACCTAATACCTAGGGTGTCCCAGGATATTTGCACTGACCACAGACCTGCTGCAAAGCCCTTTCCTGTTACAGATACTGAAAGCTGACAGCCTTTCGGATCACCACTGGGGGAGATAGACCCTAAGGTGGCCCATATTTATGCTCTGTATAATCTCTTCCCTTTGAGTGTGGGCAGGACCTGTGACTTGCTTTTAACCAGTAGATTATGGCAAATGTGATGGGATGTCACTTCTTATCATCCATCCTTGACATTCTTAGTATCACAAATTGAGAATATCCTTGTTAGCCACCCATCTATTTTACCCCATGAACATGCTATGTTCCATTCACCATCTCCACAGCTGTCTGTCCAGTGTGTGGGTTGGAAGTTTACTCTGCTTTGGAGCTGGGCCACTCTGGAGAATAAGACCTAGACCTCATTCTCAGATCTTTCTCTCTTTCCCCTGAGGACATGAGAATTGCTTTGTAAAATGCCAAAAGGTCCACATCCAGAATTACTGTGGCACCAGTTAATCTCTGGTCATTTCTTGCCTAATAGCCTACAAATAAGATTTCTTTTGAAGACGTGGACACTGTATACCTTCAGAGGAGATGAGGACACATTGGGAAGGAATGATTTTACTCTGGGTCACTTCTGTAAACACTTGCCCTAGTTCCCACCAGTTAGTTTGTTGGTTTTGTGTGTCCTGCTCCAATTTGATAAAGATTTGTGTTTTTTAATTAACCAGTTAAGTCTCCAGGATGGAAAGCTGAGGGAGAGGGATAGCGATTTAGGAGCCTGGCAGCCGAGTGTTTTGAATTCCAGATATCTATCTAAAATTCTATGATTTGGGGGGCAGCTGCTCAGCCTCTGAATGGCAGAGAGGCCTGATTTTAGAGAAAGGGAGGTCCCCCAAAATTTGATTCCTTCCTTACCCCTTCCCCTAGGATGGGAAGGTACAAAAACCACTTGTCACCATAAAGAGTCAGAACTAATATCCAGGACTACAGGACAGATGGAGAAGTACAGAAGGATAAGGGAGAGAGGCAGGAGGAGGCTATATTCCCTTTTCCTGTTTCCTCCTTTTATAAATTTTAACGTTTAACACTTAAACTTTTCCCAGAATTCTTTTTCTGTGGCTAGCTCTTTACTTGTTATTACAGTTTACCCATAGATATGATAAATGAATACAGTGAATGATTGCTGAGGGTCGACCAGATGGCTTGATGACTTCATTTACTCTCTCTTTGGGAAAACAATTGAAAGAAATCCTAGCTACTCATTTTCCTGCAGGCTGGGTTATGCAGTGATCACTTCTGAAAATGAAAAGATAAACATTCCTATTGTGTGCCTGGAGGCTCTGGGGATCCTGGAGACACTTTCTGCTCCACCATTTTATTTGAGAACATAAGGAATTAATTGCACACCTTGCTGTTAAGAAAAGCCACATTGTATATTCCAAATATCAAGATCTTTCTTTTAGGATTAGAATTTGTAGTTGACACAGAGAAAATACTTTCAAGATGTTGTGGGGGAAAAAAACACACACACACAAGACTGCATCTCTTTGGAACTCAATGTTACTCAGCACCTGCCTAGTTTCATATCTCTGTAGGTTAGGGGTATCTATTGTTTCTCAAAGACCATGACCCAGACATCCATAATCAAGCATGAGTTCTCTCAAAAGATACAAAAAGAAAGAAGGAACTCTTCCCAAGAGTTTCAAAGTATTTCCAGATAGGAGAGCTTTAAAGAATGATTTCCTCCTTGGGGATCTAAGGGCTTCTGAATCTGAAAGACAGGTACACTGCTTTGCATTTTCCATCCACAATGGATCCCAGTGTGAGTCTAGCCTGCAGACTGGCTTGCAGACAAACTGCGGGGAAGGACCAACTAGGAGAATCAATGGGACATTTGCAGTCATGCTTGGGTTCTGATCCATTCTGACTCTTAGGTTCCCCTTCTGCACAAGGGCAGGTGTCTCTTGACCCCCAGAACTTCCCCGAGCCTGGTAAGTAGTAGATGCTCAAGCAGTTTTGTGAAATACTCTCCTTCTTTCTTTTTGTCTCTTTTGAGAGAACTCATGTTTGATTATGGATGTCTGGGTTATGGTCTCTGAGAAACAATAGATACCCCTAACCCCCAGAGATACGAAACTATGCAGATGCTGAGAGCTGGAGGAATCCTATAGCCCTAGCCCCACCTCTCCATTCTGAAGATAAGCAGCCTTAGGCTCAGAGAAGTGAAGTCATTTGCCTCAGGGTGCACAGTCAGGTGGCAGCAGAGCTAAGATTGGATTCCAGATTTTCCAGGTCCCCCGCCAAAAGTCTTACACTGCTTTTTTTCATTGCATTTGGTCTGGTTCCTCTTTCCCTCGTCTAGGGAGGAAATGACATCCCCGCGAGCAACACCATCATCAGATGCATACAGTTGAGCCATACAAGGGCTTCTGACAGAGTCCAGGCAGACAGGACGCTCTTGAAGCACCGCATCAGAATTCCAGAGGCTTTTGTTTTCCTGTCCTGGAGAGGCTGTGGGGCATTCATAGGCAAGGTCATCTGAACTTGCTTATGTTTTCACTCCCAGCCCCAGGCAACGAGGACCAGTGGTGGCAAATCTGGGTTTCGCCATCAAGACATACAGACTTGGAAGAAATTTTAAAGGTTTGTATCCTCGGGTCTCTCAAAGTAGGAGAACACAGTTAAAAGATTGCAGGATTCTGTGGAACTGGCAGGATTATGGTAACAAGTTTATCAACAGACAAATGAAGCCTCCATGTGTATTATTTCATGTATACGAAAGAAGACAAAAATGTCACCCTGAAGGAGGGCAATATGAGCGCCATTCCACGTATCTTAGAGCAATACTCATGTGGACCATACCATGAATTTCCACCCCATGGTTTTAAGTTCTCCCTCCCATAAGTTTCAAAGCAGATCTGGAAAGTTCACTTTGCTTTTTTACGGGTGATAATTCATAGGGGTATTCATGTCTGTTCTTCCTTTTTATGTTCTGACGCCTTTCTGGGTTCTTAACCCAAAGTTGTTAATGCACATCCCTCTGTCCCATGTGTACCCTAGAGACACAGAGTAACTTGGCTCCTGCATGGAAAACGTTGGGGTTTCTGTGTTGTATCAATCCCCCACCTGTCTTGGGGATGCTCTCCCCTCCCCTTCTGTAATCCATGAGGTATGCAGCTGACGATTTGGCATGACAAAGGCCTGTCACGCCCCTCAGAACAGGGCACCACGTCCAACCTGCTCCACACCCCTCTTCCCTCCCCCAACCACAGTGAGCATTCAGCCCAAGGCCAAGGCACAGCTGAGCTCACCTTCCCTTATCTCTCTTCGAACTCTTTTGTTGAAAAATCCCTACACTGTCTGGACTTGGTCTCTCTCCTTGTCTCTGTTCCACTTTCTCCTTCAATAAATATTCCCAACTGAATGGAGGCCCATATTGGAAGTTCATCAGAAACTTCCCTAGAAGAGATGCGTTTTTATTAGAGTTTTGTTCAAGGAAGTTGCTTGGGTAGGGTACAGTTCTTGGGTCTATTTGTTAATCTACAAACACTCCTATCAACCTGTCCTCAAGGGCCAGCACAGGCCTGTATCTGATGAAGTTGTAGATGAGGGAGTGCTCGAGGTGGTTTCTCGACCTTAGGTAAAATTTAGACCTCCCCATTCTGTTTTTTGTTTTGTTTGTTTGTTTGTTGTTGTTGTTTAGGCTGGGGTCCCATGGCAGTTGTACCATCTTTCTATGCCAGGGTAAGTCTAGGTGTCTTGCTTCCCTTTGCCATTTTGTACAGATCCTAGAGGAGAAGAACACGTGTGGTGTAAGGGAAAATGAGTAGAACCCGTGGGTAGCCTGAGTGAGGCCCACTGGGCTCCACAGGCAGGAGGCCAGACAGGGGAGGCAGGACCCCTTGTGCTGTGGGCAGGATTCATGGTCCAGCCACATCTAAGCTATTGCAAGAAGGGAAAGCAAGCTGAGTGGAAAGCAGAGGTCTTTTCTCTTGGCCATTGCCACAAACTCAAAAGTGGCCCCAGTGGCAGAGCAAGACGAAGCTAACAGGGGCAAGGCTTAGATGCGGGCCAGAGGGCCATTTGGATGATGTTTCATGCCCCCTTAGAGGCCTCAAATTAAATTATACCAAGAGCCCCAAAGAAGCATAAAAACAGAATAAAAGAGGACGTTCATCATATGACTCCTATCTTAGGTCTTATTCCCAGACCTTGTTTCTGTTTTCATGATAAATTAATACTTTGGTAAATTCTGGAAAGTTTTTGTGAATAGCATAAATTACATCATTAGCATACCACAACTTTTATTTGTTAAATGGAATGTGTAAAATAGACTTCAGTTTTGGGGCACCTGGGTGGCTCAGTCGGTTGGGCATCCGCCTTCGGCTCAGGTCATGGTCTTGGGGTCCTGGGATGGAGTCCTGCGCTGGGCTCTCTGCTCTGCGGAGAGCCTGTTTCTCCCTCTCCCCCTGCTCTTCTGTCTCTCTCTGTCAGGTGGATAAATAAAATCTTAAAAAAAAAATAGACTTCAGTTTTGACAACTTTGTTTTATTATTTACTCACTTTTAAATATGCCTCAAAAATACATAGCTTACATGCTTTAAATATACCTCTATCTTATTGAAATATATTTATAATTTAAACACACTTTTTGGCAAATGGTGCCTTGGTTTCTTTCTAGCTGTAAGGATCACTGATGTGCAGAAGCCAAGATAAAAGGTAAGTTGATACCTTTGGCTTTTACTTTTAGCTCTGAATTTTCTGTCACAGGGGTCGAAACATAAAATGGCAGAATTCACAAAAAAGAGGCAGCAGAGTGATTCTTTGGTCTTCTGAGCATAACCACATCTACTTCTTTTGTTTTTCAACAAAAAGCTACAACATAAACCCCATAAGCTGGCCTGGGCCTTGCTGATAGAAGACACAGAGCCAGAGAGAAATGGTCCATCACAAATAAGAAAACACCAAGGTCCAAACAGTGACATTAGGAAAAACAGAGAGAGAGGGAGAAAAGAAGATAGAAGAAGATAGAAGAAACGTGAGATTTCTTTCATAAATATTTGGGGCTTTGAACCTCATGTTTGGAGTGTAGCTGGTGACAAATTCCTCTCCTGTTGATGCAAGTTGGTAACTGGAAATTCTACTCCGATGAAACCACAAATACATTCTCAGACAACACACTAAGCAGAGAACCCCCCTCTCACCAAGGCGCATGCAGACATGCAGACTAACTGTTGAATTCCAAGAGATCAGGCCCTGTCTGAGGTTCCTTGATATCCCTGGGGAATGGTGGGTTTTGACAGAAACAAAACAACTTCCACCAAAACCCTGCATCGTTTAAGACCCCCTGGGGGCAAACTTCCTGTCTAGTCCCCAGTGAGACCCTGCCTGCCACTCTCAGCCTGCCTGGCCAGCTCTCCTAGGTCCTCAAGTTGTATCTGCAGTAGTGCTCAGAGTGTGACACTGGTCAAGGGTGACTGGTATTTTGTGCCTTTTTTTTTTTTTTTTTTGAAGGGGGGCCCAAGACTAAATGAGACTAATGATGCGACAAACACTATTTTTCTAGTTCTGTTTGCACCTCAAATTCCTGACAATTACTTCTAGAAGTTTCCCTGGTAGTGTCTCACATGCACTCTATGGACCAGCTCTGCCCATGCTCCCTGTCCCTGGGATGTACCAGAAGCTGACGATGCACGGATGACAAAGCTGACTGTAAAGGGCCCCACGGCAGAATCACTCATCCCCAACAGCACAGCTGCTGATTTCCTCCAAGGGGCTGTTCTCGACGGCCCTCGCTGCATAAGCTATCCAGAGCCGGTGTGTTTCAAAGCTACTGCCCTTATTTGCTTTTACCACTGAAGATGCTGGTGTTGGAGTTGCTGAGATCTTGCAATATTAGCATCTGAATCCTGGGCTCACTTTTCCTTGCATACCCCTCCGCATGGGCTGCAGGACACATGGGGTGACAGAATTGTGTTGTGATCACCCCGACCCTCTAGCTCATGCTCCACATTTGTGTGCCTCAAAACTCACAATTGTGCCACATGCTCTCACCCCCCATAACCCCCATAGACATTCCCACAGGATCCACGCTATAGGTGTGCCCCACACACCAAGTAGGTATCTAATAAATGTTTGTGAAGGGAATCATTAATGACTTGCACTGAATGTGGACAGTGCTGGCAATGTGTTGCTTATAGTAGGCCCCAAGTGTGTGTCTGCAGCCCAGCTTTGAGGGTAGGGAGTGGGACAGATAAGGTCATAAGCATCAGGGTCTCTACTTCAAGTCCACAGGAGGACTTCTTGACAGGACGTCACTGTGACTGCTGTCCATGCTGGAGTGTGGTTCCCAGTGTCCATGCGGCATAAAGATCACGCTAAGCCCCACCCCAAGATAATCGCCGTCAGTTCTCCTGGGATGGAGCCGAGCCCTAGGGGTTTTGTTTTTTCTTTTTTTCAGTTCCTCAGTGACCTTCATGCAGGTCAGGGCTCTAAGTTCTGCCTCAGAGCCAATCCATAAACACACAGACGCATAAAACTCTGAAGATGCAAGCAGCTTATTTTATCATTTTTACTCTTATAATACTTTTCCAATGTATCAAGATTTTGATTTTGAAAGTAACAGTGTTCATTGTAGCCATTCAAGCAATAAACATGCGCAGATCAATAATAGCATCTCCCTATGCTAAGCCCACTATACTCCCCCTCCCCCAATGCAGGAACAATGTTAATAATGGGGTGTTTATTCTCTCAAACCTTTCTCCATATTCATGAAAATTATATGCCCATATATATATACAAGTTGTTAGCTAATTCATTTGGAAACATAATGTCTTTCTTTCTTGCCTTGAACACAACCAATCTCCTTTTCTGTGAGAGGCATCCCTTTGCCTTGGGGAGAATTATGTTCCCTACAGGAAGAACTAGAAGAGCCAGACCAGTGTTCTCTTCTGACATATAAATACAGAAGGCACCTGGGTGGCTCAGTCAGTGAAGCGTCTTCCTTCAGCTCAGGTTATGATCCTGGAGTCCGGCGGTCAAGCCCCACGTTGGGCTCCCTGCTCAGCGGGGAGTCGGCTTCTCCTTCTCCCTCTGCTCCTCCCCCTGCTAATGCTCTCTCTCTCTCTCAAATAAATACATAAAATCTTTAAAAAAAAAAAAAAGGATCTCTGGACCTGCAGGAAGACAATAGTATTTGGCAAGAGAGAAACATTTTCCTAAATGTTTAAGCAAGGTTTGCTGCTTTTCACTTACTGACTCAACATCACTACTCAGCACTTCTTAGTTCTTGTCTGCTTTCTAGAAAGAGCCAGAAAATACATTCTTCACAGTCCCTTCTTCTACATTGTTCTGGGTCTGAGTCTTCTGGAAGAGGAAAATTTCTATATGGGCCCTCAAGGTGATTGGGGGAGGACAGGAGGAACCAATTATACTCTACTTCACTCAAGAAGTGATTGTCATGCTCCAGTGGTGTGCCTGACACAGCTCTGGGTACTGGGGAGGGAGAAAGGAGCCAAACAGACCAAAATCCCTGCCATCATGGAGCTTCCCTTCAAGCTGGGACTTTGGCAGAGAGCAAGCTTGTGTCCAGTAACAAGTGTGACAAAGCTTCTCACCCAGAGCCCAGTGGAGAGGGACAGCACCTGGACAGGCTACCTTTGCTCAGTGTCCCATTGTCAGCCAGGGCCTCCAATGGTAAATTCACCAGATGCCATCTTGGAAGGAGATGAGGAGGAGGACACTTAGACTGAATTCACAGTCTAGTTACCCCCAAAGAGACCATGCTAGATTGAGGGGGGGGGGTTATACACAGAAAGAGACTAAGGTATCAAGAAAATCCATTAATTGGAAAGTTTAAGTTTCCCACTCTAAACATTTAGAGATTCAGGAGGAAGTTTCAGTTACATACAAAAATAAGCACATCTAAGTAACTACCTAATAGTTTGCCATTATTTCACATGGATGTGAAGACTGATTTTTGGTTTTGCTTTGTGACAATGAAATCCTGCCCATGCACCTCCCTCCCTAAATTATCATTCATTGTTCCCCATGTCACCCTGGAGATTCTGCCCAGCAACCAGTTCCTGTCCTTTTCATCATATGCAGGAATAAGTGGGTATGAAAGAAATCCGACCTCACTAACATAAAGGGTCCCGGGCTTCATTAAAATGAGTAAGAGGCCTCCAGAAGAAGGAAATCACTCAAGATTTTGGTTATTATTGCAATTATTCCAGTGGTGGAGGATTTATGTATTGAGTGACAGTGCAGAGCATTTGCATGGTGAGCTCACCCACTTTGTTTCTGAGTGGGGCAGCACAATCCAGAATTGTGTCTGGAAAGCCCCCAAAACTTTTTAGCTTCAGGTTGTTTATACAGAAACACAGAACTAATGGGCTGAGTAGAAGGGAGAAGTCTCAGAGGGTCACCACAAAGTAGTAAGAATCTGAATTATGGAGTACTTTAAAGGAATGGAATTTTGTGACATTCAAATTTAGAAATTCACTTGATAGAAACTATTTACATGAAGACTTGATGATCCTACTTCTAGAGAGAATGTGAGGAATAAATCTGGCAGTGAGACTCACTGGGTTTCTCAGGGTAAGAGAAGCATACCACTCGTGGCATAAAAGATTATTTAAAGTTAGAAGGGCATAGTGTATTAAATAATATAAAATCACGTAGCAAAAAGTTATTTCATTTGCAATTCCCCTTATATATTCTGATTCCCTAAAGGAGGAAGACCCAATGCAAGATTTTATTTGCTCAACACTGTGTGACCCTTGCCAGTCTCAAGCTGGGAGCCTCCGTGGCAATATCAAGCCAAAACTTGGTAATTTGTAGTGTCCTTTGAGTTAATGTGTACTGGTAGCTTTTATGTATACACTGAGTCTTGTTTTCTATTTATCTGGTGATACAAAGTTTCTATTAGAAATGTATTTATTTGCCGGGCACCTGGGTGGCTCAGTTGGTTAAACCTCTGCCTTCAGCTCAGGTCATGATCTCTGGATCCTGGGATCGAGTCCTGCATTGGGCTTCCTGCTCAGTGGAGAGTCTGCTTCTCCCTCTCCTGTTGCCCCTCCCCCTGCTTGTGCTCTCTCTCTCTCCTCTTTCTCAAATAAATAAAATCTTAAAAAAAAGAAATATATTTATTTGTGTAAAAATGAAAGAGTAGATATAAAGAAAAATATTAATGAAGCAATATATGTGGTTCAAGATACGGTAAAATTTTGAGTGCCTTATTTGAATGACACCTGCCCGAGAAGCACTATGCTAACACCTAAACAATGCATATACCATGGTTTTTTAAATATTTGTTCCTTAAAGTAGGTCAAACATGTCCCTTGTTTACACTATTACTTGCTTAGCATATTAGTTCTTCATTGATGCTTTTTAAAAAGTCGTTTCTCCATTTCTCCCAGTGCAAGAACATTATGACACTTTCCCAATGGCTTGAGCCAAATTTAATGAGATTTTATTGTAAAAGAAACCTAATGTGGAGTATTCATCTCCAAAAGAGTAATGTTCCCCCAGGAAATTAGGAAATTGTTTTATGATGAACAAATTTAGATGAGGGCACTTATTTGGAAAGCTACTGGTATCATTGAATATCTTGCGCAGTTGATGGAGAATAAAGATGGTTATGTTTACATCCCAACCTTCTCTAATCAATTTTCCTTTTTCTACATCTGTTTCTGCCATTAAAATAGGAACAAAGGAGAAAAAAAGGTGGCTTAATCTGGAGGTAATATGGGAAGCAGTTTGGGAAATAGGTGGCTAGGCTGAAATAAATGGAGAAGAAAAAATAAAACTGGATGAGGAAACTTGGTGGAAAAAGGATTCTATAGATAATCAATTCCAGGAGATTGCAAAAAAAACATATCCTTTGGAAACTGGCAGATGTGAATTCAATTGCTGGTTTCACAACTTGCCAGCCGTAAGCCTGAATTTCCCATTGGTGTAATGGGGTAATTCATCTGGAGAAAAAGGTGTGAGTGGGGAAAAAGGGGGCAGGCAATATGTCAGGGAAAGGCTCTGGAGGTTGATGCAGACAATATTTCCCTCATTAAAAGAATTTGAAAGTCATTGTTTTCCATCAGAGCAATTAGGGCCTATAGAAATTGCTCTCATGAACATCAATCACATTATATCTGTTGTGAGACAGACATATTTTCAGAGCACAGAGAGTAACATAAATGGTTTTCATTAAGAAAGCACAGGTGATATTTTTCAGTGTCCATCAGATATTAAATTGAAGTCTAAAATCATAACCATCTTTGCCTATGAAGATATGGATGCCGGTTTTTCTTACAGTTTGGAGAATTTAGGCTTCTTTCTAAGCTTATCTACAGATTTGAGAACTGAAGGGTCAGGCACTGCTCTCAATCAGCTGTGATGGGGGAGAGGGGTTGGCCAACTTGCCCACTCTAGAGCCAGGAGTCATATTTTCAACATAAAATGTGTTCTCCTACCACACGTGATTAGCTCTCATCCCCCTTAATTTCTTACAGATCATAGGCCCTGGGATCTAAGCTAATTCACATGGCTGCCATAAAGGGCTGGCATGGTGCTGAAAATCTGGTTCCAGCATGTTAGGAAATGCAATCTAAACAATATCATCTTTACACGGTGGGGACAGTCCCCTAAGTCTGAAGGCCAGTGATGAAGAGTGAGTAGAAGAGCAGGAGAGCGGTCTTGTTGATGTGCAGGGGGATTTGCTTGGGGGTCTGTAAACATGTGACAGACAGTGGGTGTGATTAAGGCAGTGGAGAAAAATGCAGACATAGCCCAGACTTGGCAGAATGAGGTTCCCACACCCATTCCTGAGATCTAAGTAAGAGAAGGCTGGGGAATTAAGACGAGGCTAGGGTGTCAAATGCTAATCAAAGAAGCCAATCAGACTTCCCTGTCCAAATCAGGAATTGGCTAAGTCAACTTTTTCTGACCATCTGGTGTGAGACAGGCCATAGCCATGGGCAACCTTCTCCTTATTTTGTTGAAATACCAGAATCAGCTCATCGCAGGGTGCTAAGGAAGCTGTTTTGGGAGCCAGGAATTCCAGCCCCAGGCATCAAGAAAATAGTCTCATCCTTAAGAGTCTTAGAGCTTACAAGTTTCTTAGCTCACTGTCATGCCACACTAATTCCAGAGTCTTAGAACAGGATGCATTTTGAGGTCACCAATTTAGTAAGAATAATATATTGGAAAGCATGTTGTAACTGGAAAGCTTTATGCAACTGAAAAGCAGGCTCATTAATAGATGATCCAGTCCTGGGTGTGTTGGATGATGTCCCAAGGAGCCCAGATGGGGATGCCTCAAGGAAGGAGCAGGGAAAGTAAGGGTCTTCTGAGATGCTGAGGGCCACATCCCCATTCCTGACTCAGCCAAAGCACCCTCGTTTTAACTGATATTCATATTGGGGTTCTAAGATTTGTTTAAAATCAGGGGTGCTTCTGAGGTTAATGTCACCATAAGAACCATATGTGACCCTGTCTCCCCACTTTCATGGTAAGGACATTCAACAAGGGTTGCATGCTGTTGCTGGGTCTGGTATGGGTATACAGTAGAGATTGGGATATAGACAGCCTAGCTCTCTTGGAGGTTACATTCCCCTAGGGCGGAAGTGGAAGACATACAGATATTAAAGGCAGCATTACTAAATTATATGCTAAGTTGAGCTCTAGAGCAGTTGGAAATGCTCCAGAGTGCTTGGATAGACTCTTTGGAAATCTAACTCTCCCTTAGTCCCCATTAGGGTTCCAGAGATCCCCTTAGGTTTACAGATGCCCTGTGCTGTCCTCAGATGGGAGATGGAGAGTAGCTCAAGTGCAGGTGATTTGGAATTGCCACTTGTGTGAAGGCTGCCAGGTAGGCTTGCAGCTGTCCCAGTGGCCTTTCCTGTCTGTCCACTTGCCAGATGCCTCCTAGCAGCAGATCCACTCACAGAGAACTGGTCTGGGTCAAGTCCCACACATGGAGTGCATGTGGAGTCCCCAGATCCAGAAGCCTCTCCTTAACGACAGAGCCACCCAGGCGTCCCAAGAAGCCTCTCCTTCTTATCACATATCTGCCCCTGCCCAACTGTCCTAAGTTCCCTGCCCCAGGCTCAATGTTTTAGCTCAAAATCCCTGCATCTCTTCCAATAGAAATTCACCCATCAGGAAAAGGTTGGGTCCCTATTAGACCTGCTCCCAAACCGTCTCCAACAGACATGTTTCCCCTCTCTCAAGGGTAGGATGACCTTGGTCTTTAAAAAGATTTGCCTTGTCTGCATGCAGTGGAGAAAATAGAGGGAAGGAGGTACATTTTCATTGTGACCTAGGAAAGGAGTTGCCCTTGCATCAAGGGTGGGTAAAAAGGCACTTTCTACAACAAATACAGTAAAAGAGGAAGAAAGGAAGCAAATTTTTTCTTTTTTTTTTTTTGAAGCTTTATTTATTTATTTGAGAGAGAGAGAGAGGGAGAGAGAGCACACTGGAGGGAGGGGCAGAGGGAGAGGAAGAGAGTCCCAAGCAGGTTCCGCGCTGAGTGCAGAGCTCAACACTGGGCTCGATCTCACAACCCCGAGACCACGACCCCAAGGCCACAGCCTCAAGACCACAGCCTGAGCAAAAACCAAGAGTCAGATGCCCAACCAACTGCACTACCCAGGCACCCCAGGAAAAAAAAAATGTCTACATATCAGTGATACGTGGAATATTCAAACACTTAAGATATCACTACAATTTCTCTCATGGTAAATGGTTTGATAGAGAAATACAAAGTAAGAGAACTTTTAACAGGGGGTCCTGACCCAACCTAGGGAGTCAGGAAGTTATCCCTAAGGGGGCAAGGAGGAAAGAGAGTGTTCTCCGCAGAGGAACAGCATGTAAAAAGGACCCTGGGGCAGATAGGGCCTGGCATAGTCGAGGAACTGAAGGAAGGCCATTGCAGCTGGATAAGAGAGCAAAGGAGAGAAGAACTGGAATGATCTTGGAGAGGTGAGTGGGCACAAGCCATTCGGGGCCTTGGAAGCCATGTCCCGACTGCCTTCATTCTAGGGGAGCAGTAGGATGATGAATGGGTATTAATTTTCATTTATCAAAATTGGAGAAAGGTAAAAATGGATATGGGTAGATGAGTTAGGAAACTATCCAGTCATACAGGGGAGAGATAATGGTGTCTTACATTAGCTGAAGGCAAAGGACATGGGGAGTTGTGAATGAATTCAAGCGATTATTAGATGATATCTTCATTGGGGCTTGATCAGCTTGCCTCAGAAGAGAAGGGTATTTTAAGATTGGTTCCAAGGTTTATCATGAGAAAATAAGTACTATTGATTGAGATGGGGAAAACAAGAAAGAGGGCATCATGAGTTCAGCTTTGGACATGCTTAATTTTCTATTCTCGTGGGCCCCCCATCCAGAGCTGCTATATATACAAGTGATGCACTACACGGATCCAGGGCCCCTGCCAATAGCATACAGTTCAGAATTGTCAAGGGCAGATCTAGAAGGCGGTCCCTAACCTCCAGTCTCTACCTTCAGGTTCCCAAAATTCCATGATCCTAACTGACCATTTTTGAAAAGTAATTTTCTCTCAAATTCCTTTGAGGAAGGTCATGCTTTTAGTCTGTGACTTTGATGTCAGGTGTTAATGGTACCCAGACTGTGAGGGAGACATAAAACACAAAATCAAAGGGAAAGATTTCTTTCCCCTTGAGACAGCCTTAAGTTCTTATTTCAGGAAAGAAAAGGGCAGGAGGAGATATGTGTTAATGTTTCCCAATGGTAAGTAAGTCTTTAAAACTCCATTGACAATTTGGCAACAAGGAGAGACCTTCTCACATCTTTTGGCACATTTCAGAAGGTGATGATCACCCAAGGCTTCTCAGAAGTTAAGAGAGGCCTCTTTCATTTTTTTTTTTTTTGAGATTTCTAATATATTAAAAATAAGGAAATGCCAAAACAGAGATACAAAAATTGTGTCACATTTTAAATATTTACACTGAAGAATCTAATGCTTTTAACAAACACACAATGCCATATGAATGAGCCATTCAGAAGGGTATTGAGGTATTTATAAACAGTACTATGTCATAGTTCAGTATAGGCAGTGTGGTCTGATAACAGGAGTGAAAATAAAATTTTCAAAAAAAACCCTTAAAAATAGTTTTGCACAGTGTATAGTGAACACACGTGCCAAAGTTTTATTCAGCTCATGAATTGGGAAATAGAAGGATGACAGTGCTAGTTCACAAGAAGAATATGAAAACTTGGGATTTTTGTGGTCAGTGGGAGATACAGGAATGCCAAAATAAGGTTACTCAATTAGATCCTAATAGTGAATGCGTTCCCATTGCAATGAAATCAGAACCTTTGCCTATCTTGTCTCAGAGTCAGAAAAGAAATTCATCACACCTTATCAGTTTCACAGAACTGCAAATGTCTGGCCCTGAGTCAGTTGTGCTAACCAAGTTACATCCCCCTGGAGATGACATTGAAGAGCGCCAAGCCATCCTTTGCCTTGTTTTTAAGACGTGGATCATTGTTCCTAGGAGGATACAAGTTTGAAGCCATATGATGGACATCTGCTTTCAGTCCCATCCCTGTGCCTCCATGACAGGTTGTCCTTTGTGCCTGGGGGGCCGGTGCAAATAACCCACTTGCCCCTCGCCCTGCCAGTGGCATCCTAAGGTTTGACCTTCACCCCCCAAAATAGCAGTCAGTTGGATCAAACTCCAAATTGAAAAATAGTCTTGCACGATTGATAGTTGTTTAATAGTGAACTGAAGACTCAGAAGGCAGATTTTTCATGTTGAAAAGCACTGCTGTGCTCTCGTGCTTGGACAGGGGGATTTATCAGGGAAGGCTATTGAAGAAGGGAGAAGAGGCAGTGTAGAGTGAAGGATAGCTTCTGTTGTTGGCACAGTGCTTAAGTAATGCAAATTCAGTAAGGAGAAGCAGGGACAGAGATTTTTATATAATAGAAGAGATTGTCTCAGAGTGTTATTTTTAGGAACTAAAATTCTGTGATTATGACCCAAACACACCCATCCAATACTAAAATCTCCACAGTGAATACTATGAGGGGCTCATTTGGGAGTATGCTTTTATGTTTGAAACCTCCATGTAATATTCATCATTTTATGGAGTTCCATTAAATCTGCAAAACTTATGCTAGCATGGTTTTTATATGCATCACTAATTTTTGAAACCAATTCTAAATTTGCTTTGAAAATAGATTACAGGAAAATTGCAGGTTACAAACAAGATACTGAAAAAATATAAATACCCCCCCCCCCCCCCAGTCAGTTACTGGTCTTTTCTAATTCAGCATCAATCCTGGCAAATATTCAGACAATTCAGAAACTGACATATCCCCACAGTCCTATGCAGATATTATAGATTTTATTTTGAGCTGTAGTTTAGCCAAAAACAAAAACAAAAAAACAAAAGCAAAAACAACAAACCAACACACAGTGTCTACAGGCAATGAGATCTGTCACCTACATT